>NC_133141.1:25618720-25938512 GCF_048418815.1 Hemitrygon akajei | reverse complement strand
ATAAAAATAGACTCACCAAAAGAAAAACAAAATAGCCACAGAGCAACCACTCCAGCCCCCAGCACACCGCTGCATCCTTGATCCCTCAAGCCTGATTTAAACACATTCAGAGAAAGGAGTTTGAGCACAAATTTTTGCACAGGACACAGAGTTATGTTTCTAATATTGATTTGGCAGAGAACTCACCTTTACATTTCCTGTTTACTGTTATTGGGCTATAAATTTGCTAAGTATGCCTATAGGAAAAGGAATCTTATGCTTATATGTGGTGGCATGCACTGCATGCTCTCTGAGAATGAATTTTACTTTGAACTTTGAAATTACCAGGGCCACTTGCTGAACTTAGACAATATTTCGCCATACTGGCTGGCTGACTGTTGGAAGCTAAGATTCAAATTCAGGATTCAGCTAAGAATACTCAACGATCCACTGTACACCCAGTTTTCATTTTCATTTGTACTGACAAGACACCCAGCCTATGAAATCACCCTGGGGTTGAAACTGATTGTAGCTCTGGCAACCCTGTTCAGGTGCAGAGAAAGATCCCACATCTAGTTCATGATTTTCCAGTTTTAATGACTCCACTACTGGTGAGACCCAAAAGCTGTGGGATTCCCTCCTTGAACCTATCCAGCTCTCCTCAGGTAACATACACAGGCTCCTGGGATTTGGAGAGAGAGGCACAGAGAACAGACACAGGGAGGTGATGTGGAACCTGCACAAACACTGACTCGGACACAACTGGAGGACTGCGTCCATTTCTGGTCACCACACTTTAGGAAGGATGTGAGGATGCCAGAAAGAGGCAGAAACGACCTACTGGAATGGTTCTGGGGACGAGGGGACCCAGCTGTAGCTGGGCTTGTTCCCCCTGGAGCAAAGGAGATTGAGGGGAGATATTGTGGAGGTGGACAAGGTCATGAGGGGTTCAGATAGGGTTATGGGGGGGTGATGTTCCCATTAGTGAAGAGGTCAAGGACTGGGGACACTGAATAAGCATTTTGTGCTAAAGTTAAGGGGGGGGGTGAAAAGTGAGGAAAACCTCTTCACCCAGAGAGTGGTGATGATCTGGGACTCAGAGTCTGTGGGGGGTGGAGTTTTGTACTGAAGATACGGGGGGGGGGGGGGAACGGTGAGGAAAACCTCTTCACCCAGAGAGTGGTGATGATCTGGGACTCAGTGTCTGTGGAGGTGGAGTTTTGTACTGAAGATACAGGGGAACGGTGAGGAAAACCTCTTCACTCAGAGAGTGGTGATGATCTGGGACTCAGTGTCTGTAGGGGTGGAGTTTTGTACTGAAGATACAGGGGAACGGTGAGGAAAACCTCTTCACCCAGAGAGCAGTGACGATCTGGGACTCAGTGTCTGTAGGGGTGGAGTTTTGTACTGAAGATACAGGGGAACGGTGAGGAAAACCTCTTCACCCAGAGAGCGGTGACGATCTGGGACTCAGTGTCTGTAGGGGTGGAGTTATTGAGGGGATTGGCCACAGCTGTACTCTGCACTGGATGTGCATTTCCCTTCCTTCTCCTGACAGTCACTCCTGCAACCTAGGTGTGACTACCTCCCTGTAGCCCCTGTCTGTCACCTCCCTCATTCTCCCGTATGAGCTGAAGGTCATCGAGCTGCAGCTCCAGTTCCTTAATACATTCTCTGAGGAGCTGCAACTCGGTGCAGATCTGTTTATCTGGGAGGCTGGAGGTCTCCCAGACTTCCCACATCCCACACACAGTACAGAACATTGCCACTGGAACTAAACTACTATGTCCTAACAGATGAGGAATGAACAAATAAGAACAGAGAGGGAGTAACTTACCAGATTCTTTACCTCACCCAAGCCCGATTTCGCCTAAGCCTGTTAAGCCAAAGCCACTCTAAACACTGGCACGCTCCAAAAGGATGGCCGCTGTGCTTGCACTTGAATTATTTTTATTGGCCCTTTCCAGTGCATCTCCCTAGCAGGTTGGTCGCTCCTCAACTCAGTGAAGACTGGCGCAAAGCTCTGCTTTTAAATCTTGAACACGGACCAGACTGAAAGGTAGCTCTTTTCACGCACTGCCTCTTGCAGGTTGGTCGCTTCTCAGCTCAGTGAAGACTGGCGCAAAGCTCTGCTTTTAAATCTTGATCGCCTTCCTGATTAAAACGTAACTCTTTATACACAGCCCCAGATCCACTGCAAGGAAAAGTAACAAAGGATAATGCCATAAGAGAAGTTATAGCTATCAGGAAAGACTGAATAGACTGAGACTCTTTCCTCAGGGGAGTGAACACTGAGAAGCATTAGGCCTATTAGAAGCCCAGTGACTGAGTTAAAGTTGGGTGTAGGGAAGATAGTTGCATTTTCTGGGATAGGTTATAAATATAAGATAGTTACTAATAAATCTAATAGGGAGTTGAACTGAAAGAGCAGTTTGCCTTTCATGACCTCAGGATGTTCCAAAGTGCTTCATAATCGATGAAGTGTGTTTAAAGTTACTGACACAGTGAAGGAAGCTTGGCAGGCAATTCAGGAGAAACTCTATTCCCCAGAGAGTAGCAACAATGTGGAAGTTGCTGCCCCGTGGAGACAATTAGCAACCAAACATTTACAGCGAAGTGGATAAACACTCTGCGGCAGAACAGATCAGAGAGTGATACCAGTAGAGAAGCAGTGGTCGAGGAAGAGGTTGACATCAAGGCCAGCCAGTTGGGTTGCATGGGCAGACTGTTCTGTGGTGGCAAGTTATTCATCAAGCAGTGTTTCAAAAATAGATAACTCGACATCAGCATCAGAAAGTTGCAAGATCTTCCAGCCAGCCCATGAATGAATAAAGTTAAAACAACAAAGCAACACAGCTCAAACCAGCAACTTGATTCTACTCTCCTTGTAAAGTTTGCAGTTTCAACAGTCTAGCCAGAATTTCCTCCAGCCTGTGACTCTGAAAATTCAAAGTACATTTATAATCAAAGTCTGCATGCAGTATACAACCCTGAGATTTGTCTTCCCACAGATGGCTACAAAACAAAGAAAACCATGGACACATTTGAAGAAAAACACCAAACCTCATCCACCCCCCCAAACACGCATTTAAAAAAAGAACAGATCGCGCAAATGGCAAGAAAAAGAAGGGTAATAAACACAGAATATGAAACAGTAAGTCACAAAGACATCGAAAGAGTTCAAGCATATTCAGTTCAGTTTGATCCAGCACCGCTTCTCTCGCTATCCGCAGGCTGCAGCGCTAGTCCGCCCTGAGCAAAATCGCACAAACCAGCAACAAAAAAAAGGTGCGTCCAGAAACCAGAAGCATACCATAACATGAACGAAAGAGTCCAGTCCACAAACCACATCAATTAAACCTTGCCCGAGACCCATGCGCTCTGGCAGCATCGAGCGAGAGGAAGAGAGAGACCATTCACACGCAAGAAGATGGCGCTGAACACCTATCCGACTTCCACTCTCGATTTCAATCTTCTTCAACACTTTAATCAGTGGGATCAGCAAGAAAAGGAGTCACATAATTTATTCAAAATTGCTATTTTTCAATTCTTCTGTGCCGTGCAGGCTTTGCTGGTAAGGTCAGCATTTATTGCCCGTCCCTAATTTCCCATGATGTAACATTTCACAGGGCAGTTGTGCATAAACCATATTCTTGTGGGAGGGAGTCATGTCAAGATGGCAGAGCTCCCCCAGAAACAGAAGTAAACTCCAGTATACTTTTGCAATAATCCAGTCTTTCACGGCCACCGTTAATGATACAGTTTTTTATTGTAGGTATGCTTAATTAGCTAAATTTAAATTTCCCAGCTTCTGTAATGGGATTTCAATGTTTCCAGGCCATTAGTCCAAAGCTCTGGGTTAACTGTTCATTAACAACCTCTCCACTCCTGAAGATGCACAGAGAGAAATGCAGAAATCAATGCAAATGCTCTGGGAATTTGATTCAGTTTTGATATAGGCAGCATGCTATGATACAATTTCATTATCATCACTTACAGTGCTACCACGGCACATTGAAAGGTTTGAAAAACTAAACATGGAGGGAGTGGTTAAGATGGCGCTACTGAAATTGTGCGACAGCTTACTGGTAGTTCAGAGGGCAAGAAATCCGACTAAAATTATTACTATTAACACCTTTCCTGATTCTCCATCTTTGCAGCATGTGGAGTAGGTCGCGTTTCTAGCGGCTCTCTCTCATTTAATATATTTTATATCCCACTAACAGATCCCTTTTAGTTCTAATGACTTACTACTTCTACTGAAGGATTTATTATTTCTACTGAAGGATTTTACGACTTATTTACAATGGCCGAGAAAAGTCGTTCTGGTATTGAATTAAGAAGCGGCAAGACTTTCCCCGAAACGGAGCAAACAGAACAAACCAAGAAAACGGAGAAACCTGTTACACTAGCGGGAATATTTTCTTCAATACAAGACATGAAGTCGGAATTCGGATCGCTTAATATTAAAATTGATAAGCTGACCGGTTCAAACGGGAAGCTCGAAAAAGCTATTTCTACGATTCAAGACTCGCTGAAAAACTTGGACTCTCAACTTCAGACACTTCAGCAGACTACAACCCGAATCGAGAGTGAGCATGATTTATTCAAGCAAACTATTAAATATCAAGGAGTGAAGATATCTTTGATGGAAAAGAAAATCAATTACCTCGGAACTATCTAAAACAAAGAAAAGAATGGTTGATTCAGATAGTAGAGGGTGTCGGAGAAATCTGCGTATTCTGGGACTGCCTGAAAATACTGAAGCTGGCGATCTGTTAAAATTCTTTTCAGGTTTGCTGTATTCACTTTCCAATGAGACCCTCGAAACTAGCCCCTTAATTGACAGAGCTCACAGAATTCCATTCTCTCGCTGTTCAGCTGAATTACGTCCTCGAGCAGTTGTACTTTCTTTGCATTATTACACGACTAAAGAAGCTATTCTTCGAGAAGCCAGAAAGAAATGGAAATTACTCTTTAATTCAACACACATTCGTATAGTTGAAGATTATCCCCCAAAATCTTTGCCGAAAGGAAGAAATACCGAGAAGTTATGAGTGAAATGTATAAATTAGATTTAAATCCCTCCCTTCGCTTTCCAGCAAAGCTGATAATTTTCCCTGAAAAATCTCAACCATTGAGAATCTATTCTCCTCAGGAGGGATGGGAGTATATTAAAAACCTTAAAGTTAAGCCTACTGAATAAAATATTAAAGTTACATCGATTGTTCAATAGCCAATTTTGAAGTATCTGCTGTATGAGTTGTTTATGGAGCTTTTGAGTTAAGTACGTGTTATACCTTTTCACTCTCTGGTATGGGACGTGGTCGATTTAATTTTTTTTACCTTATTAATAATTAATACATATATAACTGTTTTGTAGGGAACCTTTATAGTATTGTACTTTAGTGGTCCGTGTAGGACCTATTGTGTATTAATCTTTTTATTTTTTTTATTTGTTTCAATACTTATAGTTTTAGGTCTGTTATATACATATATTCATTTATTTTTATTTTTCGAGAGAAAGAATATTCTTTGTAACATTATTTGCTCGGATTTATTCTTTCTTTTGAATATGTGTTTAAGCTACTTTAGCTGATTCTAAGATGGCCGTTGTTGATTATGCTTTTATTAATGTTAGATACAACATTATAGTAGTTGAATTCTGTTTGTGCCTTTTATTATAGGTATTTTCCGTGGGATTTTTGCTTTTTTTTATATATGGAGCTGCAAGTTGGAGAACAGGGTCAAAGGTGATTAGTTAGCATGGGACTAGCCTATTGGTTCCTTCATTTCTATCTACTGGGCGGGGGGGGGGTCTATTAGAGTAGGTTTTTTTCTTGATTGGGCAGTTCTTTAGATGGATTTCTCTTTCATAAATGCGTCACTCCTTCTGGTTGTACCCACGCCTTTTGGTTTAATCTGTACTTGCGTAACATTTCTTTTATATAATATTAAACTCAATTTTAAACATGGATGTTAATAAAATTAATATAATATCTTGGAATTGGAACGGTGTCAATCATCCCATTAAGCGTAAAAAGATTTTTAAGAAATTAAAAACACTTAATGCAGATATTATTTTTGCACAAGAAAATCATATACGAAAACAGGATGGGGATAAATTTTTTCACTTTTGGAAAGGGCCTCTTTTTCACTCACTGTCAGATAGTAAAACAAGAGGCGTTTCTATATTAACAACAACACACACAAAATGCTGGTGGAACACAGCAGGCCAGGCAGCATCTATAAGGAGAAGCACTGTCGACGTTTCGGGCCGAGACCCTTCGTCAGGACTAACCAAAAGGAAAGATAGTAAGAGATTTGAAAGTAGTGGGGGGATGGGGAAATGCGAAATGATAGGAGTAGGCCGGAGGGGGTGGGATGAAGCTAAGAGCTGGAAAGGTGATTGGTGAAAGTGATACCGAGCTGGAGAAGGGAAAGGATCATGGGACGGGAGGCCTCGGGAGAAAGAAGGGGGGGGGGAGCACCAGGGGGAGATGGAGAACAGGCAAACAACTAAACATGTCAGGGATGGGGTAAGAAGGGGAGGAGGGGCATTAACAGAAGTTAGAGAAGTCAATGTTCATGCCATCAGGTTTAGGCTACCCAGCCGGTATATAAGGTGTTGTTCCTCCAACTTGAGTTTAGATTCATTTTGACAGTAGAGGAGGCCATGGATAGACATATCAGAATGGGAATGGGACGTGGAATTAAAATGTGTGGCCACTGGGAGATCCTGCTTTCTCTGGCGGACCAAGCGTAGGTGTTCAGCGAAACGGTCTCCCAGTCTGCGTCGGGTCTCACCAATATATAAAAGGCCGCACCGGGAGCACCAGACACAGTATATCACACTAACCGACTCACAAGTGAAGTGTCGCCTCACCTGGAAGGACTGTCTGGGGCTCTGAATGGTGGTGAGGGGGGAAGTGTAAGGGCAGGTGTAGCACTTCCCTGAATGGTGATGAGGGAGGAAGTGTAAGGGCAGGTGTAGCACTTCCCTGAATGGTGGTGAGGGAGGAAGTGTAATGCCCCTCCTCCCCTTCTTACCCCATCCCTGACATATTTAGTTGTTTGCCTGTTCTCCATCTCCCTCTGGTGCTTCCTCCCTCTGGTGCTCCCCCCCCCCCAACCTTTCTTTCTCCCGAGGCCTCCCGTCCCATGATCCTTTCCCTTCTCCAGCTCGGTATCACTTTCGCCAATCACCTTTCCAGCTCTTAGCTTCATCCCACCCCCTCCGGTCTTCTCCTATCATTTCGCATTTCCCCCTCCCCCCACTACTTTCAAATCTCTTACTATCTTTCCTTTTGGTTAGTCCTGACGAAGGGTCTCGGCCCGAAACGTCGACAGTGCTTCTCCTATAGATGCTGCCTGGCCTGTTGTGTTGCACCAGCATTTTCTGTGCGTTGTTGTTTGAATTTCCAGCATCTGCAGATTTCCTTGTGTTGGCGTTTCTATATTTCTTAGTCCCAAAACCCCTTTTGTACACCTTAACACTACTACTGATTCAAGTGGAAGATATTTAATTGTTACTGGTTTATTTTGCGAGCAAAAGGTAGCTCTGGTGTGTGTATACGCACCTAATGTAGATAATTCTGATCTTTTTAAGAAACTTTTTTCAGAGTTACCGAATCTCAATGAATATAAGCTGATCATGGGTGGTGACTTTAACTGTTGCTTAAATCCGGCGATTGACAGGTCATCAACCAATCCGTCGCTTCCTAATAAAGCGGCAGCTTGTATTAACTCTTTTTTATTAGAATATGGCCTTGTCGATATTTGGAGATATAAACACCCCAATGATAAAGATTTCTCCTTTTTTTCACACGTCCATCACAGATATTCCTGAATTGATTACTTTTTTTTAGATACACATCTGTTAAACTCCGTTGTTGAATGTGCGTATGACATCATTGTGGTTTCAGATCACGTGCTTTAAAGTTAACCCTTAAGCTCCCGGATAGATTTTTGAAAATCTCACAGTGGAGATTGAACCCCGTTTTGTTACAGGATCCAGCTTTTGTTAATTTTATTAAGGAGCAAATTTCTATATTTTTTGAATTTAATACAACCGAAGGAATGTCAAATCTGGTTATATGGGACACCTTGAAATCTTTTCTTAGGGGACAGATAATCTCATATTCAGCAGCCTTGAGAAAGAAAACTAAAGCGGAATTGTCAGTACTTATTAATAAAATTAAACAGATAGATAAAGCGTATTCAGTTAAACCTACTGAAGACCTATATAAAGAAAGGGTCGAACTTCAATCACAGTATGATTTACTTCTGACCTTTCCCATTGAACAGCAAATTTTTAAATCTAAAAGTTTATTTTATATACATGGGGAAAAATCTGCTAAACTTTTAGCAGGTCAGTTAAAGGCTGGGATGGTCAGAAGACAGATTTTAAAAATTCGCCGACCAGATAGAACAGAAACTTTAGATCCTTATGAAATTAATAAGATATTTATGGACTTTTATTCTAATCTTTATAAATCTGAATTCTCTGATAGTAATATCACTATGAATAGATTTTTGCAAAGGTTAAACATACCTCAAATTTTGATTCAAGATGCTGATATGTTAGATGCACCTATTAAACAAGAGGAGATAGCCAAGGCTATATCCTCTATGCAATTAGGTAAAGCTCCGGGACCTGATGGTTATACGGTAGAATTTTATAAGACCTTTTACAAAACGCTTATACCACATCTTCATCAAACGTTCACTGATTCTACATCTTCTGGGAACCTTTCTAAAACTTTTTATGAAGCACTAATTTCATTGATTCCATAAAAAGGGAAAGACCCACTGGAATATGTATCCTATAGACCTATTTCTTTACTGAATGTAGATTTTAAAATCCTCTCTAAGATTCTAGCAAATAGGCTTGAGAGTATCTTGCCTAATGTTATCTCAAACGATCAAACAGGATTTATTAAAAATAGGTACTCACATTTTAATATTTGAAGATTATTAAATATCATTTATTCCCCCTCAACCAAAGAATCTGAATGTATTGTATCTTTGGATGCAGAGAAAGCCTTTGATAGGGTGGAGTGGCCTTATCTATTTCAGGTTTTGAAGAGGTTCAATTTTGGTCCAGGATTTATCTCCTGGATTAAATTGATATTTCATGCCCCGGTAGCTGCGGTTCTCACTAATAACCAAAAGTCTCCTTACTTTAGATTATATAGAGGTACCCGTCAGGGCTGTCCCCTTAGCCCTTTATTATTTAATTTGGCTTTAGAACCACTTGCTATTACTATTAGGGATTCCAATTCTGTGCAGGGTATTAGGAGAGGGGATAAATTACATAAAGTTTCGTTATACGCGGATGATTTATTAGTTTACATTTCAAATCCTAAGAAATCTATTCCTTCTATGTTATCTATATTTATGGAATTTGGTACTTTTTCTGGATATAAACTTAATTTACATAAAAGTGAATTTTTCCTGTTAATAATTATTTTGATTATTATGATCAAATACCTTTTAATATTGCCAAAACCATATTACTTACCTTGGTAACAAAATTACAAAAATTTTTAAAGACCTATATAGGTATAATTTCTTCCTTTTAGTTGAATATACTCAACAGACGCTTTCCAATTGATCACCTATGTCGATGTCATTGATAGGTCGAATAAATGCTATAAAAATGGTTATTCTACCAAAATTTTATATATATATTTCAAGCAGTTCCCTCTTTTGTTCCAAAAACATTTTTTGATAAAATAGACTCTCTGATTTTGTCTTATGTTTGAAATAATAAAAGCTCTAGAGTGAATAAACTTTTATAGCAAAAATCAAAAAAAGATGGAGGACTGGCTTTACCAAACTTTAGATTCTATTATTGGGCAATTAATATTCGCTATATTACTTTTTGGATTTATGATATAGATGATCAAGATCACCCTTCATGGTTACAGCTGGAGGAAAATTCAGTAGTGGGGTTTTCGTTAGCTTCTTTATTAGAAGTTCCTCTTCCTTTTTCATTCTCCAGAATAGGTAAACAAGCTCTTAACCCTATTGTTAAACATACTTTAAAAATTTGGTTTCAATTTCGTAGATTTTTTGAATTAAATGATTTTTTACTTTCTAGTAATATTTATTCTAATTTCTTTTTTAAACCATCAACTTTGGATAAGGCTTTTCTAACATGGAAAATTAAGGGAATAAAAACTTTTTTAGATTTGTTTTTACAAGACTGTTTAATGTCTTTTTCACAGTTAATGGATAAATATGATATTGTAGCGATGTGCTACACACAGCGCTGAAACAACGCTGAAATAACGTTTCGAGACTAGTTTATTCAAACTTCGCGGTGCTGGTATTTCAGTCCCTAGCGCCCGCCCTCTCCGGGCGGAAATGATGTCAGAGGTGCATTACCAAAGTATCCCCCCGCGTGCTGGCTATTTGTGAGCTGGTTCGCCTGCGCAGAAAGTGGGTCACCACATAACCACCCCACCCCCCCAGAACCGGCGATACACCCCCCAATGTCCACAGTCTGGATCAGCCTCTGTTTGGGAGGTCTGCCTCTGCGCCGCGGTGCCTGAACCTCGACTGGCTGCGCCAAGTCCACATGGGCTGGTTTGAGTCGGTCCACCGTGAAAACCTCCTCTCTCCCCCCAATGTCCAGAACGTACGTGGACCCATTGTTGTTGATCACCTTGAATGGCCCCTCGTACAGCCGCTGTAGCGGTGCCCGGTGTCCGCCCCTTTGTACAAACACAAACTTACAGTTCTGCAGGTCTTTGGGTACATGGGTCAGGGTCAGTCCGTGCTGTGAAGTTGGTACGGGAGCCAGGTTGCCGAGCCTTTCACGTAGTCTGTCCAGGACTGCTGCAGGTTCTTCATCTTGCCCCCTTGGGGCTGGTATGAACTCTCCTGGGACGGCCAGGGGTGCGCCGTACACCAACTCAGCCGACGAGGCATGCAGATCCTCTTTGGGCGCTGTACGAATTCCAAGCAGGACCCAGGGAAGCTCGTCCACCCAGTTAGGTCCTCTCAGGCGGGCCATGAGAGCCGACTTCAAGTGACGGTGGAAGCGTTCCAATAGTCCGTTCGACTGTGGGTGGTAGGCAGTTGTGTGGTGTAGCTGCGTTCCCAACAGGCTGGCCACAGCCGACCACAGGCTGGAGGTGAACTGGGCGCCTCTGTTGGAGGTAATGTGGGCCGGTACCCCAAAACGTGCTACCCAGGTTGCGATCAGTGTTCGGGCGCAGGAATCGGCAGATGTGTCGGTGAGCGGGACCGCCTCTGGCCACCTCGTGAACCGGTCTACCATAGTTAGGAGGTACCGCGCTCCTCGGGACACTGGTAGGGGGCCCACAATATCCATGTGAATGTGGTCAAACCTCCGGTGGGTGGGTTCAAACTGCTGTGGCGGGGCTTTAGTGTGCCGCTGCACCTTGGCTGTTTGGCACTGCGCGCACGTTCTGGCCCATTCACTGACCTGCTTGCGAAGTCCGTGCCACGCGAACTTGCTGGAGACCAGCCGGACGGTTGTCCTGATAGATGGGTGTGCCAAACCTTGTATGGAGTCGAAAACCCGCCGCCTCCAGGCTGCTGGGACGATGGGGCGAGGTTGGCCGGTAGCCACGTCGCACAGGAGGGTCCTATCACCTGGGCCTACAAGAAAGTCCTGCAGCTGCAAACCCGAGACTGCGGTCCTGTAGCTGGGCATCTCGTCGTCTGCCTGCTGTACCTCCGCCAGTGTTGCATAGTCCACCCCCAGGGACAGGGCCTGGACAGCTGGTCTGGAGAGTGCGTCTGCCACAACGTTGTCCTTTCCCGAGACGTGCTGGATGTCCGTCGTGTACTCTGAGATGTAGGACAGATGTCGCTGCTGGAGAGCCGACCAGGGATCGGACACCTTCGTGAACGCGAAGGTCAACAGTTTGTGGTCTGTGAATGCGGTGAATGGCCTGCCTTCTAAGAAGTACCTGAAATGCCGGATTGCCAGATACAGTGCCAACAGCTCCCGGTCGAAAGCACTGTACTTGAGTTCGGGTGGTCGTAGGTGCTTGCTGAAGAACTCCAGGGGTTGCCAGCGCCCCTCGATGAGCTGCTCCAGCACCCCACCGACTGCTGTGTCGGATGTGTCCACCGTGAGGGCGGGCCATGAGAGCCGACTTTAGGTGACGGTGGAAACGCTCCACTAGTCCATTCGACTGTGGGTGGTAGGCAGTTGTGTGGTGCAGCTGTGTCCCCAAAAGGCTGGCCATAGCTGACCACAGGATGGAGGTGAACTGGGCGCCTCTGTCGGAGGTAATGTGGGCTGGTACACCAAAGCGGGACACCCAGGTGGCGATCAGTGCCCGGGCGCAAGATTCAGAGGTGGTGTCGGTGAGTGGGACCGCCTCTGGCCATCTTGTGAACCGGTCCACGATAGTCAGGAGGTGCCGCGCCCCGCGCGACATTGGCAGGGGCCCACGATATCCACATGAATGTGGTCGAAACGCCGGTGGGTGGGGTGGAACTGCTGCGGCAGAGCTTTGGTGTGTCACTGCACCTTGGCCGTCTGGCAGTGCATGCACGTTCTGGCCCATTCACTGACCTGCTTGCGGAGTCCGTGCCAAACGAACCTGCTGGAGACCATCCGGACGGTTGTCCTGATGGAGGGGTGCGCTAAGTTATGAATGGAGTCGAAAACAGTTTGCCGGGACAACGGGATGGGGCTGGCCGGTGGCGACATCACAGAGTAGGGTCCTCTCACTTGGGCCTACGGGGAGGTCCTGGAGCTGCAAACCGGAGACTGCGGTTCTGTAACTCGGGATCTCCTCGTCTGCCTGCTGCGCCTCTGCCAGTGCCTCAAAGTCCACCCCTTGGGAAAGGGCATGAATGTTAGGGCGAGAGAGCGCGTCCGCCACGACATTGTCCTTACCCGAGACGTGCCGGACATCCGTCGTGTATTCAGAGATGTAGGACAGATGGCGCTGCTGGCGGGACGACCAGGGATCAGACACCTTCGTGAACGTAAAGGTAAGCGGCTTGTGGTCCGTGAACGCGGCGAACGGCCTACCTTCTAAGAAGTACCTGAAATGCCGGATTGCCAGGTATAGCACCAACAGTTCCTGGTCAAAAGCACTGTATTTGAGTTCGGGTGGTCGCAGGTGTTTGCTGAAAAACGCCAGGGGTTGCCAGCAGCCCGCGATGAGTTGTTCCAGCACCCCACCGACTGCCGTGTTAGATGCGTCCACTGTGAGGGTTGTAGGGACGTTCATTCTGGGGTGCACTAGCATCGCGGCGTTTGCCAAAGCTTCTTTCGTTTTAATGAAAGCAGCGGCGGACTCCTCGTCCCAGGTAATGTCCTTGCCCTTACCTGACATCAGGGCGAACAGGGGGCGCATGATTCCGGCAGCTGAAGGGAGGAAACGGTGGTAGAAATTTACCATACCCATGAATTCCTGAAGGCCTTTGATTGTGTTGGGTCGGGGGAAATGGCGAACTACGTCTACCTTAGCGGGTTGCCCCGTCTTTAGTAATCCTGTGGCCCAGGAAGTCGATGGTGTCGAGCCCAAACTGGCATTTGGCCAGGTTGATTGTTAGACTGTATTCACTCAGTCGGGCGTAGAGTTGACGGAGGTGGGACAGATGCTCCTGACGGCTGCTGCTGGCTATGAGGATGTTGTCCAAATAGATGAATGCGAAGTCCAGGTCGCGTCCCACCGTGTCCATTAACCGCTGAAACGTCTGTGCGACATTCTTTAGGCTGAACGGCATGTGGAGGAACTCGAAAAGGCCGAAAGGGGTGATGAGTGCCGTTTTGGGGACGTCGTCCGGATGCATCGGGATTTGATGGTATCCCCGGACGAGGTCCACCTTGGAAAGATCCGTGCGCCGTGCAGGTTTGCTGCAAAATCCTGAATGTGCGGCACAGGGTAGCGGTCCGGTGTTGTAGTCTCGTTCAGCCTGCGGTAGTCGCCGCATGGTCTCCAGCCCCTTGTTGCTTTGGGCACCATGTGCAGGGGGGAGGCCCATGGGCTGTCGGACCGCCATATGATCCCCAATTCCTCCATCCTCTTGAATTCCTCCTTCGCCAGGCGGAGCTTTTCCGGGGGGAGCATTCGTGCGCGGGCGTGGAGGGGTGGTCCCTGGGTCAGAATGTGGTGCTGTACCCCGTGTCTGGGCATGGCTGCCATAAACTGCGGTGTCAGAATCGATGGGAAGCCCGCCAGGAGTCTGGTGAATTCGTTGTCCGACAGCGTGATGGAGTCGAGGTGTGGGGCCGGCAACTGGGCTTCACCCAGGGAGAACGTCTGGAAAGTCTCGGCATGTACCAGTCTTTTCCCTTGCAAGTTGACCAGCAGGCTGTGAGCTCGCAAGAAGTCTGCCCCCAGGAGTGGTTGGGCCACAGCGGCCAGTGTGAAGCCCCATGTGAACCGGCTGGTGCCGAACTGCAGCTGCACTGTGCGGGTGCTGTAGGTCCGTATCGTGCTGCTGTTTGCGGCCCTCAGGGTGGGTCCTGGCTTCCTGTTGCGGGTGTCGTACCCCGTCAGGGGCAAGACGCTGATCTCCGCTCCGGTGTCGACCAAGAAGCGGCGTCCCGACTGTTTGTCCCAGACATACAAGAGGCTGTCCTAGTGGCCAGCCGCCATAGTCATTAGCAGCAGCTGGCCCTGGCCCTGGCCCTTGCAGGGCGGGCGACAACAGCAGGCTTTAATGCCCCACCGCCGGTGGTAGAAACACCACTGTTCACTGGCCTCCTCACTCCTGCCTCTGTGTTGTGTGCGTCCCTCTGCCGGGCCTGGTCTGGTCTGCTGTTGGGCGCGTGGCCTGGTAATCTGACCGACGGACGCCACGCTCTCCCTCTTGGCTTTCCACAGCACGTCTGCCTGGGCCGCCACCTTCCGGGGGTCGCTGAAATCTGCGTCGGCCAGCAGCAGATGTATGTCCTCGGGCAGTTGCTCCAGGAACGCTTGCTCGAACATGAGGCAGGGCTTGTGTCCGTCAGCCAGGGACACTTAGCGAAACTGCGTGAACAGATGAAGAGTCGGTCATCTTTGGTCCAAATCCTGTTTGGACCGTCGGGGTCACCAATGTAGCGATGTGCTACACACAGCGCTGAAATAACGACACACAGTGGGTAAGTCGTTTTGAGACTAGTTTATTCAAACTTCGCGGTGCTGGTATTTCAGTCCCTAGCGCCCGCCCTCTCCAGGCGGAAATGACGTCAGAGGTGCATTACCAAAGTCTCTCCCCGCACGCTGGCTATTTGTGAGCCAGTTCGCCTGCGCAGAAAGTGGGTCACCACAACATCTCCAATACACATTTTTTCAGGTATTTACAGGTTAGGAATTTCTTACGTGATTTTTTACCAAATTACCCCTTGATCTCCTCTTCAAATTTGGCTTATGTTATTTTTTAGTTTAAACCTTTTCAAAAATGATTAATAGCTATCATTTATAAACAGTAAATGAATGTTCACACATCGCCTAATGATAGGGTTCAACGCTCCTGGGAAGTAGAACTTCAACATTCACTCTCAGATAACCAATGGAGTAAAACTTATTATTTAGTTAATAATTTATCTATCTGCACACGCCATATTTTAATTCAGTTTAAGATAGTACACAGGGCCCATATGTCCAAAGATAAATTGGCGCATATTTTTCCTAATATAAGCCCTATTTGTGATAGATGTAATGCAGAAGTGGCTACTCTAACCCATATGTTTTGGTCATGTGTAAGTTTAAATAATTTTTGGAGGGATGTGTTTGGAATATTATCTAAAGTTATAGCTATGGATGTTCAACCTAATCCACTTACAGCAATTTTTGGGATTTTCCCAGAGGAAGCAAGCAAAGTGTCTACCTCCGCCCAACATGTGATAGCTTTTTCAACTTTACTGGCTAGGAGAGCTATTTTGCTACACTGGAAAGAATCTAACTTGCCCACTGTTTTCTATTGGCTCTCCTCCATTATGTCATGTTTAAGCTTGGAGAAAATTAGAAGCTGGACATTTGATACATCTTTTGATTTTGAACAAGTCTGGTGACCCTTTATTCAATATTTTCACATGATTTAATTTATATTTATTTATTTATTTTTCTTTATTGTCTTTGGAGAATATCCTTGTCCATGAAGGTTCGGAGATGACTGGAAGGATGTGTTTTTTTTCTCTCACTTTCTTTTTTAAGTTTATCCTCATTTGGACTGCCCAATCTTTCTTTTTCTTTCTTTTTTTTTCTTTCTCTCTTTTTTGTTTTAGTTTAGTTAGTGGGGTTTTTCTTTCTCTATCAATAAAATTTCCAAATTTTTTTTTACGATTGCTATGAGGAGTTGTAATTTCTCTCTGACCATTGTATATATAACAGCATAATATATTACCTATTTGAGTTTGATATTATATGCTTTTTGTCTTTAATATTGCTGTTTATATGTCTTTTATATTATCTACTTGTTAAACTCCTCTTTCGATTTGTATTTGTATATTCTTTATTTGAAAATCAATAAAAAAGATTGAAAAATGAAGAAACAGACAAAAACAGAGTTAGATAAGATTTCCAAACAAATTAAAGACTTGGATAATATTATGCAATCTCTCCTAACATTGATTTATTCAAACAAAGAATTGAACTCCAATCACAATATAATTTATTATTAACTTATCCTATTGAAAGAAATTTGCTTAAATTGAAAAGTCAATTTTATGTGTTTGGAGATAAAAATAATAAGCTATTAGCATCTTAATTAAAAGCAGCTAGAGCTAAAAGACAAATTTTAAAAATTCCTAAGGGAGATGGTAGTTTAGCATGTAATTATGAAGATATTAATAAAATTTTTCAAGACTTTTATATTGAACTTTATAAATCTCAGTTTCCAGTTGATTCTTCTAAAATGAATGCCTTTTTAAAAAGATCAATTTTCCTAGAATTTCTGTTGAAGATCAACAAACTCTTGATGCTCCTATTACTGAAAGCGAAATTCAGAAAGCTAATTTTTCAATGCAATCTGGTAAAGCTCCTGGACTGGATGGTTATTCTGTAGGATTTTATTAAAAAATTGAAAATTGCTCTCTCCATATATGTTGGAAACACTTAAAGATTCTTTTTTGATAGGAGAGTTACCTCCCACATTTTATGAAGCTTCTATTTCTTTAATTCTTAAGAAAGATAAAGATTCTATTGACAGTGCTTCATATAGACCTATTTCTTTATTAAATGTGGATGCTAAAATTCTCTCAAAAATAATGGCTAATCAGCTGTAGAATTTTCTAGCTAAAATTATCTCTCAAGACCAAACAGGTTTTGTAAAGTGCCATTATTCCTTCTCTAATGTTCGGAGACTGTTAAATGTTACATATTCATCCTTTTCCAAGACTCCCCAATGTGTTGTCTCTCTTGATGCTGAAAAGGCATTTGACAGAGTTGAATGGAAATACTTATTTAATGTTTTAGAGAAATTCAGCTTTGGTATTAATTTTAATAAGTGGATTAGAATGATATATTGCTACTGTTATTTCTAATAATTGCAGATCTCCTTTTTTCCAGCTTTCGCGGGGTACGAGACAAGGATGTCCATTAAGTCCTTTGTTATTTAATTTGGTGCAGGAACGCTTGGCTATTGCACTTAGTGAAGCTAAAGATATTCATGGAATTCTCATAAATGAGACTGTTCATAAGATCTCCCTTTATGCTGACGATCTCTTAGTTTGTATTTTGAATCCTGAAGAATCCATTCCTAGTTTATTGAAACTATTAAATGATTTTGGAAAGTTTTTGGGATATAAACTAAACCTTCATAAAAGTGAATTATTTCCCCTAAACGATTCTGCTTCTATATATGATGACATTCCTTTAAGAGTTACAGACTCATTTAAATATTTAGGTATTATTATCACTAAAAATCATAAAGACCTTTATGAAGTTAATTTGGTTCCTTTAGTGGATTTTATGAAGCAATTATTTTGTAGATGGAATCCACTTACACTTTCGTTAGCCGGCCGAATTCATGCAGTTAAAATGATGATTTTACCAAAATTTTTATATGCACTTCAAAATATCCCTATTTTTTTAACTAAGAAGCTTTTTGATCAGGTTGACTCTATTATTTCATCTTTTGTTTGGAATAATAAAAGACCAAGAATTGGTAAATATCATTTACAAAAATTAAAAAAAGATGGAGGTCTTGCTTTGCCTAATTTAAGAATGTATTATTGGGCTGTCAATATACGTTATATGTGTTTTTGGTTATATTGGGCTGATAGAGATGAACGACCTGCGTGGGCTGATTTGGAATTGAATGCTGTGAAACAGTTTCACTTAACCTCATTATTAGGAGCTTCTTTACCTGTACAACTGGCCAAAATTACTAATTTAAATTTATATCCTATGATTAAGCAGTCATTACGAATTTGGTTCCAGTTTCGTAACTTTTTAATCTTAATTTAAACTTTTTAGTTTAATTTATCGAAATTATTTATTTAAACCTTCATTAAGTGATCCTACCTTTCTTTTTTGGAGAAATAAAGGGATATATTCCTTCATGGATCTGTTCCAGGATTGCCGATTGATGTCTTTTGAGAAATTAGTAACTAAATACTCTCTCTCATATTCACCTTTCCTGCAATATCTTTTGCTCAGACACTTCTTACAAAAGTACTTATTTAATTTTCCATATATACAAGATTCTGACCTGTTAGATATTATTTTAAAAATGAATCCTTTAGTGAAGAGTTTTATTGGGAAAATTTTGTAATTTATTGTTACAACAACACAATTACCCTTCACTTAAGATTAAGCAAGATTGGGAGAGAGAGCTTAACATGACCCTGATAACAGAAGATTGGCTGCAGATTTTGAAGTGGTTAACTCTTCTTCAATCTGTGCCAATCACTCTCTAATTCAATTTAAAATTGTGCATCATTACTATTTAACAAAGGAGAGACTGTCTAAAATGTTTTCTAATGTTGATAGTGTGACAGATGTAAAACTGAGACAGCTACATCGACACATATGTTTTGGTCGTGTTCTGTACTGAAAACTTTTTGGAAGTCTATTTCCTCTACAATTTCTAAAGTTTTAAAAATTAATTTACAACCTAATAAACTGACAATTTTATTCGGTATAGTCCCTCAATATATTCATGGTATTTCTACATCAGACCAACATGCAATTGCATTTGTTACATTATTGGCCAGAAGGGCTATTTTGTTCAAATGGAAAAATGCTTCTGCTCCTACTTTGATACAATGGTTCTCTCAGGTGATGCTATGTCTTAGTTTGGAGAAAATCAGAAGTCGAACTTCCGATCCTCGATTTGATTTTAAGAAAAGGTGGGGTTCATTCACCCGCTACTATCATTTGATTTAATTAATATAGTTTCCTTCCAATTTTTTTAAGTGGATTTGAGTTGGCGGATTGATTTTTTTTCTATGTAAGCTTGTGCGATGTATAGCTCCGGGGTTGTGCTCCCAATGGGGTTTTGTTTGTTTGTTTGTTTTTTCAGTTAGTAGGGTTTTTTTAGTTAGTAGAGTTCTTTTTTTCCTTCTTTTTCTTTCAAAAAAAATTCTTAACACTTTATTCTCTCTTAATATTATTGATATATTGCTTAGCTTTGTTAATCAGTTATTTGCTAATTTAATTCTTTATTGTATATAATGACATATTGACTTAATGTAGCTTTTTTTGTTAATCTTCAATAGTAATTAATAAAAAGATTTTTTAAATGAAAAATGAGAAGTTAGCACAGGCTAAATGGCCTGAATGGCTTCCGGATGTGCTGTTTGATGGTTCAAGCTCAGATCTTTAACCAGACTGTATCACCTGTTCTATAATTTTTTTAATGTCAGTGTCAATTTTAATGGATAACTCAACCCCCTTGAGCTGTCATCTCTCATCACCGGAACGTAGACCCTTCAGCCCATCAAATCTATGCTGCTGTCAGAATATTTGCATCAGTCCCATCACCCACTAATTTTCCCTGTAATCCATTCTCCCTACATTCCCATCAACTGTCCTTGGATTCTCCTCCTCATCCACAGACTAGGGGCAATTTACAACCCACTAGCCTGCCTAAGGGTCTTGGCTCAAAATGTCAACCATGCTCTTTTCCATAGATGCTGCCTGGCCTGCTGAGCTCCCCCTGCATTTTGTGTGTGTTGCTCGGATTTCCAGCATCTGCAGATTTTCTCTTGTTTGAACCCATTGACCTGCACATCTTTGGGATGTGGGAGGAAAATGGAGCATGTGGAGAAACCCACACGGTCACTGAGAGAGCAAGTAAACTCCACACAAACAGCATCCAAGGTCAGGATCAAACCCAGATCTTTGGAGCCCCGAGACAGCAGCTCTACCTTCTGCAGAGATGTCACCACAGTGAACAGAGCACTGAAATGCAGAGCGGCGTTGGCATGTTCTCACTGCCTCATTTCAGCCGCACAGCAACCTCTCCAGCACCGCTCCCAACACATCGCTGTGTCCTTGACACCTCGAACCCGATTCAGAGAAAGGAGCTTGAGCACAGCCTTTTGTACAAAACACGGAGCAGGGATCAAACCCCTGACACAGGCTGGCACTTGTGTGGGAAGAGTGAACAGGAGGTAACCAGGGACAGTGATGCCCATGCAGAGCTGCATGAGAGGGAGAGGTTGAAGAAGGGGAGGGTGACTCTAGTTGTGATGGGAAATGATTCCTGGCATAGAAGGTGGAACGAGGAATCTCTTCCCAGCAGGATGATGTGCTGACTATCTAAACAGAAACCTCAGGAGTAGGAACAGAGGAGATTCAACCCCTTGAACCTCTCAGCCATTCGACAAGGACATGGTGGTGGCCTCAGTTCCACCTCCCCGGCTGTTGATAGGGTCTCTAAGAAGCCATATAAACAAAGAGTGGTGGGTGTATGGAACACTCTGCCAGGGGAGGTTGTAGAGGCAGATACATTAGGGGTATTTAAGAAACTCTTAAAGTTAGGCACATGGATGATAGAAAAATGGAGGACGTTGTAGGAGGGAAGGGTTAGATTGATCTTAGAGCAGGTTATAAAGTTGCACAACATCATGGGCCAAACGGCCTGCACTGTGCTGTAGTTTTCTACGTTTGCCATAACCTTTGAACTATCATCTGCCTTGGTGTAGAATGCGCACTGTGATTCAGCAGCAAAACCCAACGATTCCAAGACCTCTTCCTCACCCCCACCTTCCACAGGCCACCCCTCCTCGGAAACAGGCCCCAGTTAAACTACTTGAAACTCAAAGAAACGGAAGGGGAGGGGAATGTTGGGGTCCATGCACTTGACATCAGCAAGACATAAGAGTTGGCTGTTGATAGAAGGAAGTGGGTTATGGGTGGCTGAACACAACCCAGTCCTCATCAATGGAGATGGTTGACAGTTTCAGGTTCCTCAGCATCCATATCACCAACAACCTCACCTGGTTCTTGTGCCCTGATGCTATGATCATTAAAGTACATCTGCAGGTTCATTTCCTTAAGTGTCTGAGAAGATTTAGCTTGTTCATGAGGATTCCCGTGAACTTCTACTGACATGCTATAGGCTACATCTCAGCCTGCTCTGTCAGCTGCTGTGCTCTAGACCGACGGGACCTGCAGAGAGCTACTGTTCAGGCTCATCACCCCCTTCCACCCAGTCTATCTTCACAGTGCGTTGCTTCCGGAAGGCTAACAGTACGGTCAAGGATATCTGCCACCCTGGCCATTCCCTGTTCTCTCTTCTACTTCCTGGGAGAGGATACAGGAGATTGAAAGCCCAGACGACCAGATCCAAAAATGGCTTCTTCCCCACTGTTGTCAGACCCCTGAACCAATCACCTCTCTGACATCCCCTTCCTTTGGTGCTGACACACTCTCAGACTCTTAACTCTGCCTCTCTCTGTTGTCCCTTTAGCATTTCAGTTTGCACTGCCTCCGTCTGCACGATAGTATCTGCACCGTTCTGTTGTTCTGCGTTTGTCGCTGTGTTTATTGTGGTACTTATCGTCACCGTGTACACTCGTTACTCTGTGAGCTTCACGACAGCAAGGAATTTCACTGCACCCTGGTGTATATGACTATAAACTTGTCTGAATCTCAATCTGTGAGGACTGTCAGCTCCTGGTGCCTTGGAATTGAATAGACTGTGTCTCGCCGTGAATAGCCACAGCACAGACAGACACACTCAGAAGCAAACCAGTTCTTTGGCAAAAGAGGATTTCCTTGCACACCTACCCACTGTGGATGGGTAACAGCTACCGGTACACTGTAAGAGACCAGAATAGATTCACCGGTGTACTTAGGCCTACTTCTCCCCAGGGAACAGGAAATGTCACATTTTTGAGATTCCTATATAAAAACATGCTTTGCTTAACTCCTACTTTTCTTTGCCAGAGAAGTTTAAATAGATTCATTGCAGGAATATTAGAATTAGCAAGAACTTTATTCAGTTCAAGGTAATTCACTTCCATTACTAAAAGAGTAACACACTCAAAAAGCTGAAGGAACAGGTCAGGTTGCTTTCACTTAAGGGGAATAAACAGTTGACATTTTCAGATGAGACCCTTTATCGGGACTAACCAGCAAATGGCTGACACTTAAGCTTTGTATTTATTGTTCCTGATCTTAATCAAACTATAGATGCTCAATGGCAACTTGTGTTGGAAACAAAAGAGACAATTGTGGATGTATAATGCAATAAAATATTTCCATGCATCATAAAAGTAAGATAACACACCATTTGGCAACTGGTCATATATGAAGGCACTTGTGCCACAACCACGGTCACAGTTTAGTTTAAAGGAGTGTCTTAAAGAAGAGTGTGGGGGTGGGGCAGTGAAATTCTATAGGTAAGGGCCTAGGCAATGTGCAATAGTGGAGTGATTATATTGAGTTATAGAGTCCTAAAGCACAGAAACAGGTCTTTTAGCCAACCATCAAACACCTAAATTCTACCACCAATCTACTCATTGGGGGTGATTAACCCATCAACCCTGTGGAAGGAAAGCAAGAACACAAGAAAACAGGAGAAAATAAGAAAACAGAATAGGCCACTCGGCCCTTCATCCCTGCCCTGTTGCTCACCACGACCGCAGTTTGGAAGCACCAATCATCAGGGACCCCAACCATCCAGGCTACGCCCTCTCCCCGATGCATCATGGAAATGGCTAACAACCAGATGGCATATATTCATTACACAAAGATCCTTTTCCTGGGTTAAAATCAGGCCCCCTCATCAATCATGTGGCTTACCTACAGATAACTTTTTCTTTCCTTACCCAAGAAAGGATACAGAAACATTGGAGACAGGTCAAAGGAGATTCACCAAGGTAATTCATGGGATGGAAGGACTGTCCTATCACGAGAGGTTGGACAGTTCAGGTTTGAATTCCTTGGAGTTTAGAAGATTGAGGGTGACCTTATTCAACCATATAAGATCCTGGGGGTCAGGGCTTGACAGGGTGGATGTTGATATGTTTTCACAAGTGGGAGAGTCTCGAATGAGGTTATATTGTTACAGGATTAGAGGCCAATCATTTAAAAATAAGGCTCTTAGAAATGTCTCTCAGTGGTGGGGGTGGGGGGAAGGGTGGATCTCTGGATCTCTGGAGTTCTCTGCCTCTGTGGGTAGTGGAGGCCAGATAATCAGATATAATTAAGGTATAAAAACATAGAAACATAGAAAATCTACAGCACATTACAGGCCTTTCGGCCCACAAAGTTGTGCCGACCATGTAACCTACTGTAGAAGCTGCCCAGAATTTCCCTAGCACATAGCCCGCTATCGTTCTAAGTTCCATGTACCCATCTAAGAGTCCCTTAAAAGACCCTTTTGTACCCTCCTCTACCACCTTCGCTGGCAGTGCATTCCCCGCACCCATCACTCTCTCTGTTTGTAGATGGATAAACATCTGAGGCCAACACAGATCAGTTATGATCATACAGAATGGTGGGGCAGGATTGAGTGGCTCACTCCAGTTCCTATTCAGGAGATACGCTTCAGAAATAGCTTCGTTCCCTCTGCATTCAGATTTCTGAATAGACAATGAGCCCATAAACACTACCTCACTATTTTCCCTCCCTTTTTACAATACTTGTTTATTTTATTTTTTATATTTACAGTGGATTCCACTTAATTGGGACACATAAGGACCAGTACATTTTGGGCCAATTAACTAGCTGCCCAATTAGCCAAAGTTTCATGGAAGCAGTTGAAAAGGTGTAATAAAACAAAATACTGTTTAACTGAGTAACAAGTTATGTATTTACAAGAAATACATAACAAATTAGAACACTACCAATACTACTACAGTACTATAAAATTGTGTATTAATTTCTAATAGTTATTGATGGAAGAATTTATCTGTGTTCTTTTGATTGACCATAAATGAACAAAATCAGTGCAGATAATGGACTGCCTTCATACAATGCTATCAACAATTGCATCCTTCAAATCTTCATTTTTATTGTAATATTCATCACGATTGTCGATAGGTACCTCCAAATTCCTCATAGTTCCTAACTTGTTGAAGTAGTGAAATTGTTTCATGTTCCGTCCCGGCCATTTCTGGCATCTCCAAGGCTGAATGCTTGAAACTGTAGTGAGCAAAACAGTTCTGAATTGTCTTACTGCTTATTTCTCAGCAGCTATCAGTGGCAAAAATCACTGCTTTTTGAACACGAGTAGGTACAATTGACACTATTTAAAAACTGCTCGCTCTAAGGTCAGTCTATGGCCACACAAGTACACATGACTGACACTAGCTATAAACTGTTCAGCGACTGTCTCCTGTCCCAATTAAGCAGCAGAATGCCCTAGGTAAACAAAGCAAATCCTGGCTATTATCTCAATTAGTTTTTGTTCTTGAAGAGTTGTCCCAAGTAAGTGGCTGTTCCGATTAACCAATGACTCAATTAACTGGAATCCACTGTATTTCTTACTAAAATTTATAGCTTTTGATTATTATGTGTTGCACTGTACCGCTTTCGCAAAGCAACAAATTTCACGGCATATACCAGTGATATTAAATGTGTATCTAATTCTGATTATTTCCTTTTTGTAGTGTTCCAGTGAATTCAGGAAGCTGATCTCTGGTGCCTTCTGCAGTCCTGCCACATCTGAACTGCATCCCAGGATGCTAATCACAGTAGCTCTCACTCACATCCAAAACTCAAGATGTATTCAAGCTTGCTTAAAGTTATTTCCAGCACACAAACATAAAGGAGAATGAAATAATTGTTACTCTGGATCCAATATAGCACCAAAGAACAATTAGATAAAGAACATCACAAAAATATTAAATACATAAGATAGCTTATATACATAGATTGATTCTATGTTCATAAAGTGAAGACAGGTACAGGAGTGTTTGTACATAAGTTGATTCTGACAGGAAATGATAAAGTAGTGGTGGTGGGGTGTGTGGAGGGGTGGGTTAGTGGGTGGAAGTGTTGATTAGCCTCACTGCTTGGGGAAAATAACTGTTTTTGAGCCTGTTGGTCCTGGCGTGGATGCTACGTAGCCTCCTCCCTGACAGGAGTGGGACAAACAGTGTGAAAAAGGAGTAGGCTACGGTCAATTATGGATAACTCTGAACATCCTCTACATAGCACCATCCAGAGACAGAGAAGCAGTTTCAGCGACAGGTTACTATCGATGCAATGCTCCTCAGACAGGATGAAGAGGTCAATACTCCCCAATGCCATTAGGCTTTACAATTCTACCGCCAGGACTTAAGAACTTTTTAAAAGCTATTATTAATGCTTTTTGAGATAGTGATTTAGATGCATATCATATTTTTTACTGAGTTAAGTATTGTATGTAATTAGTTTTGCTACAACAAGTGTATGGGACATTGGAAAAAAAGTTGAATTTCCCCATGGGGATGAATAAAGTATCTATCTATCTATCTATCTATCTATCTATCTATCTAACAGTCCATACACTGGGTGGCTGGGATCCTTCATGAAGTTACTCGCCCTTTTCTGGCACCTTTCTGCATATATTTGTGTATACTTTTCTGTATGTATTGTGCCTACCGCCACAATAGGGCAACACCAGACACAATCTCAATGGCTCTCCACACGGCTTTAGACCACCTGGACAACACAAACACCTACGTCAGGATGCTGTTCATCGACCATAGCTCAGCATTTAATACCATCATTCCCACAATCCTGATTGAAAAGTTGCAGAACCTGGGCCTCTATACCTCCTTTGCAACTGGATCCTCGACTTCCTAACCAGAAGACCACAATCTGTGCGGATTGGTGATAACATCTCCTCCTCGCTGATGATCAACACTGGTGCACCTCAGGGGTGTGTGCTTAGCCCACTGCTCTTACTCTCTATATACACACGACTGTGTGGCTAGGCATAGCTCAAATACCATCTATAAATTTGCTGACGATACAACCATTGTTGGTAGAGAGCATGTACAGGAGCGAGCTATGACAACTAGTGGAGTGGTGCTGTAGCAACAACCTGGCACTCAATGTCAGTAAGATGAAAGAGCTGATTGTGGACTTCAGGAAGGGTAAGATGAAGCAAACATACCAATCCTCATAGAGGGATCAGAGGTGGAGAGAGTGAGCAGTTTCAAGTTCCTGGGTGTCAAGATCTCTGAGGATCTAACCTGATCCCAACATATCGATGTAGTTATAAAGAAGGCAAGACAGCAACTATACTTTAATAGGAGTTTGAAGAGATTTGGTTTGTCAATGAATACACTCAAAAATTTCTATAGATGTACCGTGGAGAGAATTCTGACAGGCTGCATCACTGTCTGGTTTGGGGTGGGGGGAGGCTAATGCACAGGACCGAAAGAGGCTGCAGAGGGTTGTAAATCTAGTCAGCTCCATCTTGGGCACTAGCCTACAAAGTACCCAGGACATCTTCAGGGAGCGGTGTCTCAGAAAGGCAGTGTCCATTATTAAGGACTCCCAGCACCCAGGGCATGCCCTTTTCTCACTGTTACCATCAGGTAGGAGGTACAGAAGCCTGAAGGCACACACTCAGCGATTCAGGAACAGCTTCTTCCCCTCTGCCATCCGATTCCTAAATGGACATTGAACCCTTAGACACTACTTCACTTTTTTCTTCTCTGTGGATTGTCACCTTGTCGTGGTGGAGAAGCTTGTGTGGTCCTGAGATCCCGAGAGCGATGCCGTCTGGAGCTGTGCTCCTGGTAGGGTCACCCATGGCGGTAAGGTCGAGGATGAGGTCCCTGACAAAGAACAATCCAACCAAGACCTCAACGGTGGAACAGGCAGATAAAGTTACTTCGAATTCAGCGGCTGTGAAGGCGGATGAAGGCTGCAACAAATCCATCAGCTCCAATCGTCGTGGTTTCCATGCCATTGGAATCAGTTGGTTGATCTGTGAAGTATCGTGTGCTTCTTGGAGTGCAACATCAAGTACACGTTAAACAAATACATGCACAGGCGTCTTCGCTCTGTGATAGATCAACAGAACGAAGACCATCATCCTCGGCCTCAAGGGATAGCCACGATGATAACTTCACTTTTTTAATATATTTCTGTTTCTGCATGATTTTTAATCTATTCAATATACATACTGTTATTTATTTATTTATCTATCTATCTATCTATCTATCTATCTATCTATCTATCTATCTATCTATCTATCTATCTATCTATCTATCTATCTATCTATCTATCTATCTATCTATCTATCTTTCTTCTTTTAAATTATGTATTACATTGAACTGTTGCTGCTGTTCCCAAATTTAACAACACATGCTGGTGATAATAAACCTGATTCTGATATATGTCCTTGATGGTGGGTAGGCTGGTGCCAGTGATGGTTGGGCAACTTTAACTACCTGTTGTACCCACTCTACCCGTTATAGAGCCTTCCTGTCTGTCGCAGTGCAGTTTCGTGCTAAGCAGTGGTGCAGCTTGTGAGGATGCTCTCTACTGCACATCAGTCAAAAGAGTGAGTATTGATGTGTACAGTCCAGCTCTCTTCAGCCTCCTCAGAAAGTAGAAGCATTGCTGAGCTTTCCTGACTGTGTGGAAAGTGTTCTGGGACCAGGAGAGGTTGTACTAAATGTGCACTCCCAGGAGTCTGAAACTGCTCACAGTTTCAAGTGCTGTGCCACAGATGCTGAAAGAAACAGGAAGAGATGCAAAAGGGGCTCAAAAAGATGCCACCGGTTAATGAAAAACAGTTTATGAAACAGGTCAAATCCTAACACAGTTGGAAGCCAGATCAAGACGTGTATGAACTCATGAGGGGCATAGATGGGGCAAGTGTGCACAGTCTTTTTCCCAGTGTTGGGGAATCAAGAATTGGAGGGTATAGGTTTAAGGCGCTTTAATAGGAACCGGAGAGTAGTCAGTATATGGAACAGGGAAGTAGTTAGGGCAGGTATATTAACAACATTTAAGACCATAAGACATAGAAGCAGAGATAGGCCATTTGGCCCATCAAGTCTGCTCCACCATTTCATCATGGCTGATTTACGTTCCCTCTCAACCTCATTCTCCTTCCTTCTCTCTGTATACTTTCATGTCCTGACTAATCAAGAATCTATCAATCTCTGCCTTAAATACACCCAATGGTTTGGCCTCCACAGCCTCCTGTGGCAATGAATTGCACAGATTCACCATTTAAAAGACGGTTGGACAGGTACATGGACGAGAAAGGTTTAGAGGGATATGGACCAAATGCGGGCAAATGGGACTAGCTAACACAGCAGCAATTAGTGCCAGGCTAGCTCTAACTGTTGGGAGTAGATAACGACCTGCTAACCTGTTAAGGTGGTAGTAATTCAGGGAAATATACAGGTCCGAAGAGCAAGGAAAGCTTCCCTGCTTTCCAAGGCCCTGTCGTGTGCACCTGGAGCATCAGGGCCTTGGTTTAAAGCTTCGTACCAAAAACAGCATCTCTGACAGGGCAGCACCCTCTCAAATGGTACTGTAGATTTCTTTTTTACATTAATTTCCTATTTTTAGGCACCACTGGCTATCCCAGCATTTATTCCCTTCTTGCCTTTAGGAAGGTGGTGTGAGCTGTCCTCGTCCCACCCCCTGAACCACTGCAGTCTGTTATGATCCGCACCCAACCGCACCAGCTTCTGAGGTTTAGACGCTCTGACATCTGGATGGCTTGCCTAAAGATTCAAGCCCGCTCCACTAATTGGCGGCCATATTTTGACACCAGGATTTTAATATTTAAAGAGCATTTGAACTCGGGCTCAGTGCTCAATCATCAGCTCAACTTTAGATCAGTTTTTTTTATTTCTGTCTTGTTTGGATTCTCATCTAGCATTAAGTCAAGAGCCCTGCTCTTGTCTGAATCTCAAACTCAAGTCTTGAGTCTAGTCTCTGATACTCCAGAGCTTGGCTCCTAACTATCCTTGCCAAGGCCTCTCATCACACAGCCCCTCTGGTGAAGGTGTTCTGACAGTGCTGTTGTGGAGGGAGTTCCAGGACTTAGACCCAGGGAGGACGAAGGAACGGTGATATATTTCCAAGACATGCTGGTGTGTGCCTTTAAGGAGAACCTGCACCTGCTGCCCTTGTCCATCTTGGTGAAGTTTGTGGGGTGCTGTTGGAATAGCCTGGGTGAGTAATTATAGTGCATTTTGTAGATGGTGTACACTGCAGCCACTGTGTGCTGCTGGAGGTGGAGGAAGAGAGCCTTTAGTGGGGTGGATGGGAGGCTAACCTTTGTCCTGGATTGGGGTTCAGCTTCTTGGCAGTTGGTGGGGCTGCACTCACCCAGGAAAGTCCATCATACTCCTGACCTGTGCTTGTAGATGGAGGAAAGGCTTTGGTCTGTCAGGAGGTGGAGTCACTGACCACAAGATCCCCACCGTCTGACATGTTCTCGTACTGATGGCATTTATGTGGCTAGTGCAGTTGAGTGTCCAGCAGCATTTGATATTATTATTGATGTTTGGGCGACTTAAGTACCGGGCCAAATCAGAATGGTCGGGTACAGGCTGGATCGAGGCAGCAGAGTCCAGGCCCTAGAGCATATCAAAGCGACTGATTAAGGTTTGGCCAGATTGAAAAGGTCAGGGTGTCAGGGCCTGAGGCGAGGGGCAGGCCAGTTCAGTTCGCTATCCCGCTCTGCCCTGAACTAAGGGTCGGTGGACAGGACCGCCTTTGTGCAATTCAATTCTGAATGTTATTAGCCTGCTTTATTGTTTGCATGATTGCATTGACTAGCTTAGATGGGAATCTTAGTCAGTGCAGATCTGCTCCATGATGTATGACTCTGTGTCTGTAATTACATTCAGTCACTGTATCCCTTCAAAAGATGCTACAAAAGAAGAAGCAATTCTGTGGAGACCAGGTTCGGCTGTGATTGCTTACTAACAGAGTATTGTGGACCAAAGTCATTTCATCTGCTAGAAATGGTTCAAAACTACTTCGCACAAATTCGGCCATCAATAGAGTATCCCCTGATAAGGAAAATGCTTCAATGGCACTGACACGGTTCATGGCTGAGAAGGGACCAAAGTTCTAAACTGGAGCAGTTTGACTGGAAATGACCACAATCGCGTTTCACAGCACACAATCATGTTTCGAGGTAAGAACCTCCTTCCGCTCTGTCCCAAAATGTCCTGTTTCCAGTTCCTACAGGAGGTCCTCTTTCAATCCAGAGGCACCTTGAGACCAATGCCCTTTAGGATGGCGATCCTTTCACTCAGATCTTACAGAAACAGAGACTTTTACTTAAATAAATAAGCATCAGTTGGAAAGTGTAGGAAGAAGCCGCTGGGGAGGGAGGAGATTGAACCCACCTACCTAGGAGCATGGACACAAGAGATTCTGCAGATGCTGGAAATCTTGAGTAACACACACACAATCTGCTGTAGGAACTCAACAGGTCAGGCAGCATCTATGGAGGGAAATGTGCAGTCGGCGTTTCAGCCCGAGACCCATCATCAGGACTGGAAAGAAAAGGGGGAAGTTGACCTCCTCTCTTTGACGGGAGTTCAGTGACACCCTCTCCCACTGCTCCCCCTCTGTGATCTCTGCTGCCCTCCGACTCATCGACCACGTACTCACCCAGGCTCACTACCGTAGCAATGTGTCTTTGCTAGGAACTTATCTCAAATCATCCACCCCTCCCCCACCCACTTACCTTCCCCCCCCCCCCCCCCCCCACCTGGTCTCATCGAATACTTGACAGCTTGTACTTCTTCCTCCGCCCTCCCCACACCCCCCAGCTTCTTATTCTGGCTTCTACCCCCTTCCTTTCCTCCCCTGATGAGGGGTCACAGCCCGAAATGTCGACTGGTGTCTGACCTGTTGAGTTCCTCCAGCATTTTGAGAGTGTGTTGCTGTCATAGCCTGCAATTTCCCTTTCGGAGTTGTGCTTTTGAACTGCCTGTATGACCTGGCATTTTTGTGTTATGAACTAAAGTCTGAAAGGTGCAGGATGGTTGCAGCATGGAGAACTGAGGCAGCGGGGTCTGGGCCCGAGAATGGGAAATGAGCCAGTGTTTGACCATACCATTGCTGGAGTGGACTTGGAGGCAATTTGATGCAGCAAAACTAAGTTGAGGCAAGGCAGAACCCAGGCCCGAGAGCGATGAAAGATCCGAGGTTTGATCGAGTTAAGCACTGGGCTGAATGGAGGGGGTGGGGCCCACCCGAGAGCGTAGCGAAGCGGCAGAGCCCAGGACCAAGTGTGAGGCATGACCCAAGGTTTGGACAATTTAAGGGTCAGGCCAGATGGAAAAGGTCAGGGTGTTTTGTCTTTGTTCTAATGGTTTCTCGTTCTTGTTTGGTTTCTGCTCTTGTAATAATCTTTTAATACAGTACAATTATTGTAAGCAATAAGTTTTATGCCTTATTCTTGATTTCCAAAGAACATTTGGATCCAACATTACCTAGAAGAAACAGTAGGCTATTTTACTCCTTCAGTCTGCCCACCACTGACTAAGACCATGGTTGATCTAATCATTAGCCTCAGATTTACTTTCCTGCCCGATCCCTATTAACTTCCCTGCAGTTGAAAAATCTGTCAAAACACCTCAAATCAGGGCATGTTATCAGATTATTCAAAGAGCCTATGGTGATAATGGATTAACGCCAGAGGCACACCTTCTCTCTATAAATAACCTATGTCACATAAATTGTAAAACAACCATGCTTTGTTATCATTGCAGTGTTCTATAATGAGGGCTGTATTGAAATGGTGGAGCCTCTTTCAATATTTGAGTCTTCATGCAAAAAAGAAGCAAATGAGGGCATGATGCAATATTCCAAGGTGTGATTGGTTGTAAATATCTTACCCGATACAGTTTCCTAGATGTAGCTTGTAAACTTAAACCTGTGAAAGGAAGTGGAAAAACATTCAGATTTGGGTCACATCATCTGTCGCGTTAATTTTCCTAAAATTCATCTCTCAGGAAATAAGCAACTTTGGAAAGGCCACATTTGTGCTTATCACGATAAATCTCAAGGCTATTAGGAGCCAGCTAGATGTAGGCCCGAACAGGTAAAGACTTGAAGCTTCCTGCATGAATAGGACATTAGTGAACTGGATCAACCAGGTGGTTTCTATACATGGACCCAACCCAAAAATAGTCAAATCGACCAAATTCAAATCTACACCTTGCTTAGATGCAATTTGCAAGAAAAGTCCAGATGACAAAGTTCACTCACTCCATCTTTTAATCAAGTAACCTCATCACCATCAGCACAATGTTTTCATGGGGCACTGTGTTATAATTCTTCCAAATGCATTGCCAAATTAGGAATTACCTATTGCAAAATAACCACATAACCATATAACAGTTACAGCACCGAAACAGGCCATCTCGGCCCTTCTAGTCTGTGCCGAACGCTTACTCTCACCTAGTCCCACTGGCCCGCACTCAGCCCATAACCCTCCATTCCTTTCCTGTCCAAATGCACTTTACAGAGCGCTTATAGTTCCCAATCTTGTAGTATTGCCTTATCTACGCTGCACTTACCCCTCAATCACCGGCTGACTGACAGGCTCCTCTGAACTGCTATGGCCATGAGTCTCAATTACCTCCTGGGCATGAAAATTTAGTGGTTGAGTAGTTGCAATGCACTCAATGGTTGTTGGTCTGCCTCGCTTCCATTTTTCATTTTATACTTAACAGTAATGAGTTATACCCAATTGTTAACCAAACTGAACAGTAAGATATTGCCCATAGCTTCCTCAGCAATGCCTCTTGGCTCAGAGTCAGAAGGTTGTTGGTTAAAATTCTGCTCTGGAGACTTGAGCACATTATTTTTCTTAGAGTTTAACATTCTTTGAGCTTGCTTACATGATTGTATATTCACCTGTTTGTCTCTAAATGTTCAGTGGATTTTAGAGGCACAGAGTACTACAGCACAGAAAAAAAGACCTTTTGGCTAATCTAGTCTGTGCCAGCCTTCGTTTCTGCCAAGTTTCATCTACTTGCACCAAGACCATCGCCCTCCAACCCTTTTGCATTCATTTTCAGTAGTGCAGATGGTTCCGTGCTTCTGTGGTATCTCTGTAAACCTGATAAATTAAGACTGTCCTTGTTTTCTCATGGGTTGGTCTTATCAGAGCGAGTTCCCTATCTGTCCAGCTTCAACCAGTTTGCAGTATAAAGCAGGGGTTCCTAACTTTTTTATGGCATGGAACCTTACTATTAACCAAAGGGTCCGTGGACCCCTGATATAAAGGAAGATCACAAAGCTGAGAGTGAGTTGGTTACAGTTCCCTGCTGCTGTGTTATTTGCTTTACTGCTATTTCTGTATTATGGTCATCTCACAAAATGGCTATAACCACAAGATTTGCACCTCGTTCCTGACATCCCAGAAACCTTCTGGACAATATCCTCTCCAGATCCAATACAACCCACACCAAATGGTCCCTATAGGAGGTTTTTCAACAATGGCCTGGTAACAGAACCAGGAAAGGCCATTCACTCCCTTGAGCTTGTTCTGGCTCTCAGTAAGATTCTGGCTGATCTCCACCATGCCCCCGTTACCCACATTAGAACCACAGCTCACAATGCGCTTTCCCGGTAATGTAATTCCAATATAACGCAGTTCTGACCTGGTATCACAATGGTTTTCAGAGGACGCACTTGCAACCCTTGTGTAGGGTACTCCAAAGGGGTGTTGGCTTTTGCAATGATCATCATGTCAGCAGGGGAATGGGACCTGTGCAAAATCAGAGAGAAGGAAAAGAGAACAGAAGCTCTGAAAAAGAAACAAATGCAGAACCTAAATGTAATTCCTTCAAAATTAAACCCCACTGGTGTTCGAGTGATGAAATCCAAGATCGATGAGTCCATGTTGGCAACAACAGTCAAACAGCCTAGAATCCTTGGAGGCACACCCATCCATCTACAGGTGGCCCCCATTTTTCGAACGTTCACTTTACGACAGCTCGCTGTTACGAAAGACCTACATTAGTACCTGTTTTCGCTAACAGAAGAGGATTTTCGCTTTTACGAGAAAAAGATGCTGGCTTTATACGTACGTGTGTTTGCCCAGTGAAAGACTACCATGACTGTGAAGCCTTGCGCGGGCAGTTGCGTGCACATGCGTGTGCATGCGTAGGCGAGTATGTGCTGATTTTTTTCCTCCACATCGATTTTGGCTTGTTGTCTTCCCAATTTTGATGTGAAACTACACCGTACATACAATATTTCTACTTTATATAGGGTGTATATTTATCATATCATTCCTGCTTTTACTATATGTTCATGTTATTTTAGGTTTTATGTGTTATTTGGTATGATTTGGTAGGTTATTTTTTGGGTCTGGGAACACTGACAAATTTTTCCCATATAAATTAATGGTAGTTGCTTCTTCACTTAATGACATTTCGGCTTACAAACTGTTTCATAGGAACACTCTACCTTCGGATAGCGAGGGAACCCTGTATTTGAATATTAAAACTCATAACTTTGACCCTGAAATTGTTTTTGTGGCCTAAAACAATCACCCTGCATTCTGTTAATGTTCTCCCTCACACAACCTCAATGAACTTAACTGTATGGATGGTATGCAAGACAAGCTATTCACTGTACTTCAGTACTTCTGACAAAAAATAAATCATATTCCTAATTTAATTTGTTCATTTCCATTCAATGTGATAGGAATGAACCTCAACTCTTTCACTGGTCACTGGGCCCCTGCAGTGACAGGGATCACCCCTGCCTCTGATGACTGTGCATTCAGCTGCCAAGTTCTGGAATTCCCTCCCTAAATCTCTCCACCCATCTTTCCCACTTTAAGATCCCAATTCCCAGGAGGTCTGCACCCACACTGCGCATTGAGCGGTTAACTGGTAACCTCGCCAACAGAGATGACAGGAAAAGTGTAAAACAGCGGATGCCGGGAACTTTGAAATTAAAACAGAACATGCTGGGAACGCTCAGCAATTCAGACAGCATCTGTGGGGAGAGAAACAAAGCCAACATTTCAGGTCCGAGACCATTCTCTATAAAAGCAGAGAGTCTGGTGATAAACACACGAGATTTTGCAGATGCTGGAAATCCAGAGTAACACACAAAATGCTGGAGGAACTTAGCAGGTCAGGCAGTAGCTAAGGAGGGGCTTAAAGAGTCAACCTTTCAGGTCAAGACCCTTCATCAGGACTGGAAAGGAAGGGAAAAAGCCAGAATAAGAAGATGGGAGAAGGGAAGGAGTACAAGTTAGCAGATGATAGGTGAAACCAGGTGGTGTGTGGCAGAGGGGGGATAAAGTGAGAATCTGGGGGGTGATAGCTGGAAATGTAAAGACTGAAGACTGAAGATGAATACTTTGCTTCAGTATTCACTATGGAAAAGGATCTTGGCGATAGTAGGGATGACTCACAGCGGATTGAAAAGCTTGAGTATGTAGATATTAAAAAAGAGGATGTGCTGGAGCTTTTGGAAAGCATCAAGTTAGATAAGTCACTGGGACCGGATGGGATGTATCCCAGGCTACTGTGGGAAGTGAGGAAGGAGATTGCTGGGCTCTCCCTCAGGCAATGATCTTTGCATCATCAATGAGGACGGGAGAGGTACCGGAGGATTGGAGGGTTGCAGATGTTGTTCCCTTATTCAAGAAAGGGAGTAGAGGTAGCCCAGGAAATTATAGACTAGTGAGTCTTACCTCAGTGGTGGGTAAGCTGATGGAGAAAATCCTGAGAGGCAGGATTTATGAACATTTGGAGAGGCATAATATGATAGGAATGGTCAGCATGGCTTTGTCAAAGGCCTTATGAGCCTGATTGAATTTTTTGAGTATGTGACTAAACACATTGATGAAGGTAGAGCAGTAGATGTAGTGTATATGGATTTCAGCAAGACATTTGATAAAGTACCCCATGCAAGGCTTACTGAGAAAGTAAGGAGGTATGGGATCCAAGGAGACATTGCTTTGTGGATCCAGAACTGGCTTGCCCACAGAAGGCAAAGAGTGGTTGTAGACAGGTCATATTCTGCATGGAGGTCGGTGGCCAATGGTGTGCCTCAGGGATCTATTCTGGGACTCCTACTCTTCATGATTTTTACAAATCTACTTATCCAAGATGGCGGCGCGACGCAGCTTGCAGCAGCCACTCCGGAACTGATTATCTGTTATTTGTGAAGCGGGGTGCCGTGCGTAATCATAATTGGATGAAAAACGGATGTGGGAGCACGGAGGAACATCTGGAAATCTCCAGGAAGACCTTCTTCGTTGCTGCTGCTGCTGTGAGGTCCGGGTCTCTGCTGGGAAGAACAGGCCCCCAGTCCTCGGGGTCACGTTGCCGATGGCCGTTGGCCGGGGCATCTTAATACGCTCGGCAGAGGATGGTGCTCGGAGAAGCTGTGCCGAAGGGGATGGTCGTTGGCTCGGAGGTTCGACAGACTCAGAGTCCACTGCAGTCGGGCGCTTTCACTGTGTGCTGTGTCTGCGAGGCTGGGTTTGACGGAGCTTTCATTGTGTACTGCATCTGCGAGGCTGAGTTGGGCGGCGCCGTGGAAGTCCATAGCGGGGGTATTCCCTTCTGCCGCCTGCGTGGGATGACGAGTCTATCGGGGACCCTGGGGACTTGTGGAAACTGTGTGGTGGTTTCTTTTGAACTTATAGTCTTTTAACATCTTTGGACTATTTTTACTGTGCCCATGGTCTGTTTTTTTTTATCAATTATGCTATTGTTTGCACTGTTGTAACTACGTGGTTTTGTGCAGGTCTTGTAGCTTTAGTTTTTGGTCTTGTTTTGTCTGGTGGATTTGGAGCTCCTTTCCAGGGAATGCGCTAGACGGTAGCGCGATATTAATACGTAGCAGCCTCTCCGGACTCTGGATTGTGGATTGCCAAATGCTATGTGGATTTTCTGGTGTAGTCTGTTTTGTCATGTGCTTTTGTGATATCATTCTGGAGGAACGCTGTCTTATTTTTAACTGCATTGCATTTGTGGTTTCTAAATGACAATAAACTGAATCTGAAATTACCTGGATGAGGAAGTGGAGGGATGAGTTAGTAAGTTTGCTGATGACACAAAGGTTGGAGATGTGGATAGTGTGGAGGGCTGTCAGAGGTTACAGCGAGACATTGATAGGATGCAAAACTGGGATGAGAAGTGGCATATGGAGTTCAACCCAGATAAGTGTGAAGTAGTTCATTTCGGTAGGTCAAGTTTGAAGACAGAATATAATATTAATGGTAAGACTCTTGGCAGTGTGGAGGATCAGAAGGATCTTGGGGTCCGAGTCGATAGGACACTCAAAGCTGCTGTGCAGGTTGACTCTATGGTTAAGAAGGCATATGGTGCATTGGCCTTCATCAATCGTGGAATTGAGTTTAGGAGCCAAGAGGTAATGTTGCAGCATATAGGACCCTGGTCAGACCCCACTTGGAGTACTGTGCTCAGTTCTGGTCACCTCACTACAGGAAGGATGTGGAAACCATAGTAAGGGTGCAGAGGAGATTTACAAGGATGTTGCCTGGATTGGGGAGCATGCCTTGAGAATAGGTTGAGTGACGGAGGAAGAGAGGTGACCTGATAGAGGTGTACAAGATGATGAGAGGAATTGATCGTGTGGATAGTCAGAGGCTTTTTCCTAGGGTTGAAATGGCTAACAGGAGAGGACACAGTTTTAAGGTGCTGGGAAGTAGGTACAGAGAAGATGTCAGGGGTAAGTTTTTTACTCAGAGAGTGGTGAGTGTGTGAAATAGGCTGCTGGCGACAGTGGTGGAGGTGGATACGATAGGGTCTTTTAAGAGTCTCCTGGACAGGTACTGGAGCTCAGCAAAATAGAGGGCTCTGGGTAACCCTAGGGAATTTCTAAGGTAGGGACATGTTCCACACAGCTTTGTGGGCCGAAGGGCCTGTATTGTGCTGTAGGTTTTCTATGTTTCTATTTCTAAGAAAGAATCTGATAAGAGAGGAGAGTGGATCATGGGAGGAGGAGACGCACTAGGGGGAGGTGATAGGCAGACGAGGAGAAGAGAAAGAGCAAGAGAGGAGCCAGAATGGGGAATAGAAAAATAGAGAAGGGGTAGGGGAGAAATTACCAGAAGTTAGAGAAGTCAATGTTCATGCCATCAGGTTGGAGGCTACCCAGACGGTACATGAGGTGTTGCTCCTCCAACATGAGAGTGGCCTCATCGTGACAGTAAAGGAGGCCATGGACTGTCAGAATGGGAATAGAAAATGGAACCCAGACAGTCTGATGAAGGGTCTTTGACCTGAGGTATTAACTCTGCATTTCTCATCACAGATGTCTGCTCAGAAGGAAGGCTGTTGAGAGGTGATAGCATTGCACACCTGCAGTGAAAAGTATTCTCCTGATTGACAACAAAACACAGTTTAAGGGCCACATACAGAGAGTGTATTCTGCACCTTGATGACACAGCCTGTGTGAAAGTCAAAGATTAGCCTTCCTTCAGCAGCTGAATGAGAATAATCAATGGATCGTACTGGGATTCACACATGCATTTGCCTAGGCCCTCACCAACTGGTGGTCAGAAACATCTGTCCTAGCTCTCTAACCCACAACAAGAAAATTCAGGTGCATTTTTTGTTTAAACAACAACACACACAAAATGCTGGTGCAACACAACAGGCCAGGCAGCATTGATAAGGAGAAGCACTGTCGACGTTTCGGGCCGAGACCCTTCGTCAGGACTAACCGAAAGGAAAGATAGTAAGAGATTTGAAAGTAGTGGGGGGAGGGGGAAATGCGAAATGATAGGAGAAGACCAGATGGGGTGGGATGAAGCTAAGAGCTGGAAAGGTGATTGGTGAAAGTGATACCGAGCTGGAGAAGGGAAAGGATCATGGGATGGGAGGCCTCGGGAGAAAGGGGGAGGGGAGGAAGCACCAGAGGGAGATGGAGAACAGGCAAACAACTAAATATGTCAGGGATGGGGTAAGAAGGGGAGGAGGGGCATTACCAGAAGTTAGAGAAGTCAATGTTCATGCCATCAGGTTGGAGGCTACCCAGCTGGTATATAAGGTGTTGTTCCTCCAACCTGAGTTTAGATTCATTTTGACAGTAGAGGAGGCCATGGATAGACATATCAGAATGGGAATGGAACGTGGAATTAAAATGTGTGGCCACTGGGAGATCCTGCTTTCTCTGGCGGACCGAGCGTAGGTGTTCAGCGAAACGGTCTCCCAGTCTGCGTCGGGTCTCACCAATATATAAAAGGCCGCACCGGGAGCACCAGACACAGTATATCACACTAACCGACTCACAGGTGAAGTGTCACCTCACCTGGAAGGACTGTCTGGGGCCCTGAATGGTGGTGAGGGAGGAAGTGTAAGGGCAGGTGTAGCACTTCCCTGAATGGTGGTGAGGGAGGAAGTGTAATGCCCCTCCTCCCCTTCTTACCCCATCCCTGACATATTTAGTTGTTTGCCTGTTCTCCATCTCCCTCTGGTGCTTCCCCCCCCCCCCCCAACCTTTCTTTCTCCTGAGGCCTCCCGTCCCATGATCCTTTCTCTTCTCCAGCTCTGTATCACTTTCACCAATCACCTTTCCAGCTCTTAGCTTCATCCCACCCCCTCCGGTCTTCTCCTGTCATTTTGCATTTCCCCCTCCCCCCACTACTTTCAAATCTCTTACTATCTTTCCTTTCGGTTAGTCCTGACAAAGGATCTCAGCCCGAAACGTCGACAGTGCTTCTCCTTATAGATGCTGCCTGGCCTGCTGTGTTCCACCAGCATTTTGTGTGTGTTGTTGTTTGAATTTCCAGCATCTGCAGATTTCCTTGTGTTTGCATTTTTTGTTTATTTGTGTTGGCAAGGCTCTGTTTCAACTGCCTATCCCTAATTGCTCTTCTTATAACGCCAACTTGGGAAGCAGTTAAGATCCAAGAACATTGCTGAGTCCTGAGTCACTAACAGGCTCACCCCATGTTATAAAGATAGGACTTACGGATACCCCTACCTATGAACAAGCTTCCATGACAAATTTAAAAGCCCAGTGTAAATACATACATTCATACCTATGAACAGAAGAACTAGCTTTCTCTCTCTCACTTTTAGTAATAGCTCTTTCTTATCAGAATTACATACTTTTGATGCCATTCCTACAACACTGTGGAAGTGTGGTTACCAGATCAAGATATTTTTGTCTCTTATTGAAATCTGGCCAAAATCGTGTATTGGATGTCTGTAAACACGGAACCCATATGTTCCTGGATATGGCCTCTGTAGGCCAGGCCAGTTAAAGGCAACAGGTGGAGAAAAATTCTGAACCAGAGGAGTTGTCACAACAGACCAAAAGTTTCACTGTTACTATTACCAAGACCAGATTTTGATTCCAAACTTAAATTTGCTTCATTAGCTGTCTTTAAACTGCCAAGGTCAGAACTTGTATCCCAACCCTCACAAGATCACAATATAACCTCATTGGTCTGGAAAATGACAGTCTTTTTTTTAAACTAACCTTGGAATCTTCCTGCTTTGTGCAGCTCGCTGAAGATTTCAAGGAACCATTAAGAGAGTGCTTTCAAAGCAGGAAAGCTTAGAAGGAGCTGAAGACCACGTTGAATTCGAGTGTAACCCAATATAGTCGTTTAATCTTTCCAACGCTTGCTTGTACCTTTATATAATCACTTAAATATACATGTAATTGTTCAGTGAATTTTCTAGTAATAGTTAATGAATCAGACTATTTGTAATTACGTGATGTCTCGTTATCTTCCCAATTTGAGCTAGTTTTTAGTATAAGGCAACCATGACATATTTGTTCATTGTCTTTTCTCTTTTTGATTGTTCTTATTACATTCAATAAACAGCCATAAGCAACAAGTTTTATGCCTCTTTATGACTTCTGAAGAAACTCTGGATCGCAAAATCGCCAGATCCTTCCCACTGGATTAGTCCAATTGATCTTGTGTCCAGTCCCTGCAGAGAACTTCAAGCCCTGGAAGAGTGGACCCACTGAGAGCACAACTGCAAGACTCGAGCAAAATTGGCCTTCGGGTTTCCTGACATTTTGTTGAGAGTGTTAAACCCCAGCAACCAGTTTAAGGTGACACAATTGGTAACGTGGAAGGAGGGCACATGGTAAAGGGTGACCAGTAAAGGTATTCTGGATTGTGATAACTCATTTGCTACAGTTCACCATCACTGCAGGACTTGCATGTGTCTAGGTCAAAGAAGCAGCCAGGATAAATCATTGGGGACAATATCCACCCAGCAAGTTGCCTTTTCCAAAAGCTCTCTACTGGGAAACACTATAGGACTATTAAGACAAAAACTTCACTGTATCTTAAAGTTTCTTTCCCCAGGCAGTTAATCTGATCAACCATTCTAACTAGTTCCCCACCCATCAACCACCCATTTACACTGATCCCATTTTATTCTCTACATATTCCCATCAATTGCCCCCCCCCAAGATTCTACCACTCAAGGGGCAACTTACAACAGTCAATTAACCCACCAGCCCGCACATCTTAGGGCCATTGGAAGAAACCGAAACAGGTAGGGGTGCGGGGGAAACCCATGCAGTCAGAGACAAAACGAGCAGACCCCACACAGAGCGCGCCCAAGGGCAGGATTGAAGCCGGGTCTTTGGATCTGTGAGGCAGCAGCTCTACCTGCTGCGTCACTGTGTTGCCGACAGCTATTGGTAGCTTTAGACGCCTGGGTACTGCATCAGTAACATTCCGGTTGCTCATACCTCTGTAGAAAACGGTGATACTCCTGCTGCCTCTGTTTCTTCAGCTCCTCTCGCTCTGCCTCTTTGAAGACCTGCTGAAACTGGTGGACAGAAACCTGATGGAAAAGGTGCCTGGTGAATGGCAGCTTCAGTACAGGTTCCTCCTTATCGCAACTACAGTCATTCTTTGGAAGCAGCCTAATGAAAAAAAGAGATTTGTGTTGTCAGAACTCACCAGCCACTGATAAATGGGGTAACTCATCGGTCCAAAATACGACTTGATACCTCAACATTCCCAAGTGTGATATCCCGTGATTTGAATGTGCAATACATTTCATGTACAATAACATAACATTTTGAGTGACCTCATTTGACTTGCATTGCTTAAGGCACCAAACATCTGAACGTGTTTGCTCTGCATCCAGTTTAGGTATATACCTCTCCTTAGAACGTATTGTAAGAAGTTTATGTTTATTCTAATTGCTCCTGCTGATCCAATGAAAAATATTCGACTTTTGTCAATGAGACGAATACTTCCTCTCTTGAAATGCCACAAGGGATCTCAGTGCTTCAAGACAGACAGCCTTCAAAGTAAAATCTGCCATGGCCACCAATTTGATCCCTACTTCCCTTTGATCAATAAGCCTCCTTGTTTTCTGAGCAATTAACATCTTGAAATACAAATTTAGTGAGCCAACAATGACATTAAGCAGCTTTGTATTTAGTGATGGACTTGATTCTGAAGTCAATTAAAATTGTCTCTACAATGAGCAGAACCCAATGATATATCATGATCATTACCTTAAGGAAATCAGCATTCACTCCATCTGACCATCACCCACTCACCCCTGTCCCTGGGTCCCCTCCCTCCAATGTTCCCATCTACCCTCATCACCTTCCATATTTGGTTCCAGGCTCCACCTTCCTCTGCTATCAGACCCACCATCTGCAGCCCTTTGTCACCTCCACCTCTCACCTCCAGCCTCTGTCACTATCTCCACTTTCCCCTTCTCCATCTAACACCCTCTTCACCTGGATCGACCCATCACCTGCTGGCTCTTGCATCACTCCCTCACCACTTTATATTTGCCATTTCCCCTCCATATTTTCTGTCCTGATTTTCCCAAATGGGAACTATCTCCTGCCAGATTTTGCCCCATCCCATCCCCTCACATCTTTCTACTGTCTATTTCCCCTTTTTCTTTCCAGTAAAGATGAAGGGTCTTTTCCATTCCCTTCCACAGATCCTGCCTGACCTACTGAATTCATAGAAACATAGAAATCTACAGCACATTACAGGCCCTTCAGCCCACAATGTTGTGCTGACCATGTAACATACTCTAGAAATTGTCTAGAATTACCCTACCACATAGCCCTCTATTTTTCTAAGCTCTATGTACCTATCCAAGAGTCCCTTAAAAGACCCTATTGTATCCACATCCACCACAGTCACCAGCAGTGCATTCCATGTACCCACCACTCTCTGTGTGAAAAACTTACCTCTGATATCCCCTCTGTATCTATTCCCAAGCACCTTCAAACCATGCCACCTCATGTTAGCCATTTCAGCCCTGGGAAAAAGCCTCTGACTATCCACATGACCAATGCCTCTCATCATCTTATACACCTCTATCAGGTCACCTCTCATCCTTCATCGCTCCAAGGAGAAAAGACCAAGTTCACTCAACCTATAATCATAAGGCACACTCTCCAATCCAGGCAACATCCTTGTAAATCTCCTCTGCACCCTCTCTATAGAATCCACATCCTTCCTGTGGTGAGGTGACCAGAACTGAGCACAGTACTCCAAGTGGGGTCTGACCAAGTTCTTATATAATGTTACCTCACGGCTCTTGAACTCAGTCCCACGGTTGATGAAAGCCGACACACCATGCGCCTTCTTAACAACACTGTCAACCTGCGCAGCAGCTTTGGATGTCTTGTAAACATGGACCCCAAGATTTTGCTGATCCTCCAAAGTCTGCCAAGAGTCTTACCATTAATATTATATTCTGTCTTCAAACTTGACCTACCGAAATGAACCACTTCACACTTATTTGAGTTGAACTCCATCTGCCACTTCTCAGCCCAGTTTTGCATCCTATCAATGTCCCGCTGTAACCTCTGACAGCCCTCCACACTATCCACAACACCCCCAACCTTTGTGTCTTCAGCAAACTTACTAACCCACCCCTCCACTTCCTCATCCAGGTCATTTATAAAAATCACAAAGAGTAAGGGTGCCAGAACAGATCCCTGAGGCACTCCACTGGTGACCAACCTCCATGCAGAATATGACCCATCTACAACCACTCTTTGCCTTCTGTGGGCAAGCCAGTTCTGGATCCACAAAGCACAAAGCAATGTCCCCTTGGATCCCATGCCTCCTTACTTTCTGAATGAGCCTCGCGTGGGGAACCTTATCAAATGCCTTACTGAAATCCATATACACTACATCCACTGTTCTACCTTCATCAATGTGTTTTGTTACATCCTCAAACAATTCAATCAGATTCATAAGGCATGACCTGCCATTGACAAAGCCATGCTGACTATCCCTAATCAGATTATGTCTCTCCAAATGCTCATAAATCCTGCCTCTCAGGATCTTCTCCAACAACTTGCACACTATTAAAGTAAGACTCACTGGTCTATAATTTCCTGGGTTATCTCCACTCCCACTCTTGAACAAGGGAACAACGTTTGCAAACTTCCAATCCTCTGATACTTCTACCGTCCCTATTGATAATGCAAAGATCATCACCAGAGGCTCATCAATCTCCTCCCTCGCTTTCCACAGTATCTTGTCTGGTCGCGGTGACTTATCTAACTTAATACCTTTCAAAAGCTTCAGCACATCCTCTTTCTTAATGTCTATATACTCAAGTGTTTTAGTCCGCAGTAAGTCATCCCCACAATTGCCAAGGTCCTTTTCCCTGATGAATACTGAAGCAAAGTATTCATTAAGTACCTCCGCTTCCTCCTCCGGCTCCATGCACACGTTTCCACTCTCACTCCTGATTGGTCCTATTCTCTCTCATCTTATCCTCTTGTTCTTCACATACTTGTAGAATGGCTTGGGGCTCTCCTTTATCCTGCTCGCCAAGGCCTTCCTAGCTCTCCTAATTTCATTCTTAAGCTCCTTCCTGGCACCCTTGTAATTTTCTAGAACTCTAACAGTATCTAGTTTCTTGAATCTTTCATAAGCTTTCTTTTCCTCTTAACTAGATTTTCTACATTCTTTGTACACAATGGTTCTTTAACCCTACCATTCTTTCTGTGCCTTGTTACGTACCCGTGGGTATCTTGTACTTGTCACGTGACAGTGGTGTTGAAGCTATACTGGACTTAAGGTAGTGGTCTTGTGATGGTGGAGTGACGTCATTTTCCCACCAGTAGAGGTCATGTGACAGTTTTTCCCAACAGGGTATAAAAGGAGGACCCCTCCCTGTGAGGAGGGGCAGTTCGTGGCTGGATTTGCCATTTTGATTCCATGCCACTGCGTGGTCCAATATTATGACGCAGTTTGGTTGAAAGATGGAGTTTTATTTAATGCCTAAAGTTTAAAAGGTAATTGCCGGCAGTTTCTTTATAATACTGCCAGTTAAAAACCAGTGGAGAGTGAAGATCGGAGTTCGGGAGCTAAAAGATCGAGGAAAGTCGATTTCGACGGTGAAACAGGTTCGACCTTGTTTGATCCTCATTCGGAAGGAATTTGTTGGCTGTGCCCCTGTTAATCCCTGCGAAATATAGCAGAAAGGATTGGGTACAGTTTTGTAAAGGAAAGTTCAGTGCCTTTAAGCCGTTTCATTTTCATCTTCATAAATTCTCCGGGAAAAGTATAGTTCGACTGGGAACTGCAACAACACGACGTGAAAGAGAATTTAAATCATCTAAAAAGTCTCTCCTTTAATGGACTGTAAGCATTTTGAACTTTCGCAGTACTACTTTGAAGAACTGTTTTTGCAACATCGCTTTAAGAACTGTTTTCGCTTTATTCCTTTAAGAACTGTTTAAGCTGCCGCACAGCAGCTGATTTCCGGTTGCGTTAGTCACTTGTTTACTTTTGGGGTTTGTTTTTCAGTGTTTAATAAATGTTTTATTTGTTATAAAAACCCCTGCCTCACTCATATATTTATTGTTGCTGAATCCGTAACAGCCTCAATGAAACATACCAATGCAGAATGCCATGCAAATGTTTCCTGAATATCTGCCACATTTCTGCAGGGCATTTCCCTGAGAACACCTGCTCCCAATTTATGCTTCCGAGTTCCTGCCTGATAGCTTCATATTTCCCCTTACCCCAATTAAACTCTTTCCTAAATTGTCTGTTTCTATCCCTCTCCAGTGCCATGGTAAAGGAGATAGAGTTGTGATCATTATCTCCAAAATGCTCTCCCACTGAGTGATCTGACACCTGACCAAGTTCATTTCCTAATACCAGATCAAGTACACTCTCCTCTAATTGGTTTATTTACATATTGCATCAGGAAACCTTCCTGAACACACCTAACAATCTCCACCCCATCTAAACCCTTTGCTCTAAGGAGATGCCAGTTAATATTAGGAAAGTTAAAATCACCCATCGCAACAACCCTATTATTATTGCACTGTTCAAGCATCTTCCTCCCTATCTGCCCCTCAATGTCTTTATTACTATTGGGAGGATCTATAAAAAACAGACAGTAGAGTTATTGACCTCTTCCTGTTTCTGACTTTCACCCACAATGACTCAGTGGACAATCCCTCCATGACTTCCTCCTTTTCTGCAACCATGATTCTATCCCTGATTAGCAGTGCAATGCCCCCACTTCTTTTGCCTCCTTCCCTGTCCTTTTTGAAACATCTCAAGCCCAGCACACTCAGCAACCATCCCTGCCCCTGAGACACCCAAGTCTCCATAATGGCCACAGCATAGTTCCACCTATTGATCCATGCTCTAAGTTCATCTGCTTTGCTTATGATACTCTTTGCATTAAAATAGGCACATCTCAAACCATCAGGCTGAGTGCTTATTTGCTCAATCATCTGCCTATCCTTCTTCATAAACTCCCTACAAGTTGTCACTACCTGTGCACCAACCACCCCATCCTCTGCCTCTTCACTTCGGTTCCCAACCCCTGCAAATCTAGTTTAAACTCTCCGCAACAGCATTAGCAAACCTCCCTCCCAGGATATTGGTTCCCCTCCAGTTCAGGTGCCACCTGTCCCACGTATACAGGTCACCCCCTTCCCCAGAAAAGGTTCCAATGATCCAAGAACTTGAAATCTTACCCCCTGCACCATCTCCTCAGCTACTCATTCATCTGAGCTATCTTCCTGTTCTGACCTTCACTAGTTCATGGTACTCGGAGTAATCCGGAGATTACCACCTTGGAGGTCCTGCTCTTCAGCCTTTCTTCCTAACTTCCTAAACTTACTGCACAGGACCTTTACCCCTCTCCTGCCTATTTCATTGGTACCAACATGTACCGACATGTACCACGACCTCTGGCTGCTCACCCTCCCCTTCAAGAATATTCTGCAACTGTTTTGAGATGTCTTGGACCATAGGAGCCGGGAGGCAACACAGTATCCTGGTGTCTCCTTTGCTGCCGCAGAATCTCCTATCTGACCCCCTAATTATCGAGTCCCCTATGACTAGTACTCCACCTGACTTCGCCCTACCCTTCTGAGGCTCAGAGCCAACCATGTGCTATTGATCTGGTTGCTGCTGCCTGGCCCAGATAGGTCATCCCCACAGCAGTATCCAAGTGGGATATACCTGTTGCAGAGGGGAACAGCCACAGGGGGACCCTGCACTGACTTCTTTCTCCCTTTACCTCTCCCAGTGTTCACCCATCTACTGAACTCTGGGTGTAACCACCTACTCAAAAGTCGTATCTATCAATTGCTCTGCCTCCTGGATGATCCTAAGTTCATCCACCTCCAGCTCCAGCTCCCTAATGTGGTCTTTCAGGAGCTGGAGTTGGCTGCACTTCCTGCAGGTGTAGTCATCAGGGAGACTATCAGGTTCCATGAATTCCCACCTCCTACAGGAGGAGTGTTCCACTGCCATATCTGCCATCCTGCCTGCACTGTACAATGGGCAACCAAGACCAAATCCTCTAACCTGTTTCTTTGGCCTCAGCCCTGTTCTCATTGAAGCCTCTTTAGTCAAAGCAAAGCCTGACACTTCTACCTTCACTAGTGCCCTACTCCCAACAATGGCCGCCCTGTTTACCCCTTCTGTACTTTCATTTAATTTGCAGAGCTCTGCTCCCAATGCCAATTGGGCCTCTGGAATGTCCAAACGCCCACGAGGCCCTCCTTTTATACTAGCTTTGCCGACCTGCAAGTAGCCTCTTTGAAGTGCTCTGCTCCCACCACTGATTGGACCTCTCAAATTCCTCCAGTAATTTGGTGTTTTTTTGCTCAATATTCCAGCATCTGCAGTTTCATGTATCTCAACACCTTTCCTGCAGCAGACAATGTACCCTGAAGCATACTTATCACCTCAGTCTATACCCAGTCCTTTAGACAACTGATCCCATTCCCAGGGAGTCATCCACCTCCTCTCTGAAGGAATTACTCATCAAGTGCCTTATTTGTGGCTCATCCCACCGATCTACAATTAGAATTACAGAAAGGGATCATTTTAACTTTCAGCAACCATAGGAAAGGAGACCTAGTTCAGCAACTGTCTATTATACACATCTCTCCATTTTTATCTCCACTGACATTAATTGCCCACAGCTAAAAATGATTCTCCTTGTTATAAATCTGTGAGTTTACATGCCGCTCCCGCTAGCTTATCTTTGCAATGAAACCAGTTACCACCAGCACCGGTTATTAAGTCTGAATTAGAATCAGAATCAGGTTTAATATCATTGGCATATGTTGTGAAATTTATTGTTTTGCAGCAGCAGTACATTGCAATATATAATAATAAAAACTGTAAATTATGGTAAATTGCAATAAATATAGATTATATATTTAATAAAGGTTAACTTAAATAATTATTGCAAGAAGACAGATAAAAAGTAGTGAGGTAGTGTTCATGGGTTCAGTGCTCATTCAGAAATCAGATGGCAGAGGGGAAATTGTTCTGGAATTGGTGAGTGTGTGCCTTCGGGCTCGTGTACCTCTTTCCTGATGGTAGCAATGAGAAGGGGGCATGTCCTAGGTGATGTGGTTACTTAATAGTGGATGCCTCCTTTTTGAGGCATCACTCCTTGAAGATGCCTCCTGGATGCCGAGGAGGCTAGCGGCCACGATGGAGCTGACTGAGTTTGCAACTTTTTGCAGCTTATTTTAATCCTGTGCAGTAGCAACCCCCCACCCCCCATACCAGTTGGTGATGCAGCCAGTTAGAAGGCTCTCCATGGTACATCTATAGAAATTTGCGAGTGTCTTTGGTGACATACCAAATCTCTCCTAACTCCGAATGAAATCTAGCCACTGTCGTGCCTTCTTTGTAACTGCATCAATATGTCGAGCCCAGGATAGATCCTCGGAGATGTTGACACCCAGGAACTTGAAATTGCTCACCTGAACTTGACATAATTTGACAAGCAATGAATCTACCCAGATCTGATTGAATCAGATTAACCCTCTCTCTGAACCTTCAAAGCTCAAAGGGGCAACTAATTCTTGCAGCAATTTCAATTGTAAAAGGCAAGGATGATTTTTATTTAACATCTTAGGGCAGTGGCAGAGCAGAATTATTAGAGTCAGAGTGATACTGAAGGGAAATTGGCCCTTCAGCCCACTGAGACTATGCTGAACATCAAACATCATCTGTAGTAATCCCATTCTCTTCTCCCCACATTCCTGTTAACTTTTAACCCACCAACCCCCATGTCTTTAGAGTCTGGGAGGAATCTGCGGCTCCCTGGAGGGAATCCACACGAACAAAGAGTGAACATGCAAACTCCACACAGACAGCACCCGAGGTCAGGATTGAACCTAGTTCTCTGGAACTGTGAGGCAGTGGCTCTATCCGCTATACTACGGTGCCACCTATGGGTTAGTATTGCTGGTAAGCACAAGAATGAAAGAAAGTAGCAGCAGGATGAGGCCACTCAGCCCCTCAAACCTGCCCCACCATTCAATATGATCATGGCTCATCCGCCCCAGACCTTGTCTCCTCTTCTGTGCCCATCTACTTCTTTCAAAAATTTATCCCTTCCCCCAAATGCTACCAATGAAGCTCCAGAGTTTGACTCCTTAAAGGTACATTACAATGGCCGCTGGATCAGTAGAGAGACTTACCCAGCCACAATTTCTTTCACCTTGAAGGAAATGTGGGCATATTTGTCAGAGGGCTCCCAAAGTCTGTGTTCCAGAAGGTTCTCTGAAATACTGGGAATTCGGTACTTCACATCCACAACGTGGTAAGGTTTCAGCAGCCAGAGACAAAGGAAGAAAATTCCCAGAGGCAGTGTCACCAGCAAAAGGCAGCAAAGAGGCTTCTTGACCGGACGCATGCTAGAGGCAAGCAGAGACAAGAGTCAATTTTCACAACACAGTTTCTAAAGATGCTTTGAAAAAGTGGCTAATTAAATCAGGCATGCCAATAATTAAATTTTATACAGCAATATCAACAGTTCATCACTAACTTTTATTACATTCCATGTTCTGTAGGTTTTAGAGGAAAAATGGGCTGTTTTTGTCTCTGTTTGTGACTCATCTGGTAGCCATCTTGGCCTGGTGAACAGAACTAACCAGAGCAAAGAGACTGCAGCTCAATTGCTGCACGTTCTCACTTTCAATGTAAGAAATGCAGCAAAATTGGGTAAGTCACCTGTCACTCCTCATTATTTTGGGCATCAAACACCCCATTATGAGACCTGGTGTCAAATCTTGTTAGATGACCCTCTTCAGAGAAGTAAGAGATGCAAAGCCAAGTAAGAATGGAACTGGTAATCACATATCGATGCAATGACAAAAAGGTATGCCACCAGCTATTCTTCATTAGGAGTTTGAGGAGGTTTGGTATCTCACCAAAGACTTTTGAAAATGTCTACAGATGTACCGTGGAGAGCATTCTAAGTGGTTGCATCATCGTCTGGCATGAAGGGGCCATTGCACAGGATCAGAAAAATTGTAAAAATTGTAAACTGAGTTGTAAACTCAGCCAGTTCCATCATGAGTATGATCCTCCCCAGCATTGAGGACATCTTCGAAAGGCGATGTCTTAAAATTTCCATCATTAAGGACCCCCAGCTCCCAGCACATGTCCTATTCTCTTTGCTACTATCAGAGAAGAGGTACAGAAGCCTGAAGACACACACAACATTTCAGACCATAAGAGATAGGAGCAGAATTAGGCCATTGGCCCTTCATGACTGCTCAACCATTTGACCACAGCTGATCCATTTTCCCTCTCAAACCTATTCTCTTGTCTTCTCCCCATAACCTTTCATGCCATAACTAATCAAGAATCTGTCAACCTCTGCCTTAAATACACCCAATGACCTGGCCTCCACATCTACCCTTGACGAAGAATTCCACAGATTCACCACCCTCTAGCTAAAGAAATTCCTCATCTCCATTCTAAATGGACATCCCTACTCTGAGCCTGTGCCTTCTGGTCCTAGACTCCCCCACCGTAGGAAACATCCTCTCCACATCCACTATCTAGGCCTTTCGATAGGTTTCAATGAGATCCCACCTACTCATTCTTCTAAACTCCAGTGAGTACAGTCGGCCCTCCTTATCCACAAGTTCCGCATGCACGAATTCAACCAACCGCGAATCGAGAAAACCCAGAAGTGCTCTTCCAGCACTTGTTGCTCGAGCATGTACAGAATTTTTTTCTTGTCATTATTCCCTAAACAATGCAGTATAACAACTATTTACATAGCATTTACATTGTATTAGGTATTATAAGTAATCTAGAGATGACTTAAAGTATACGGGAGGATGTGTGTAGGTTACCATGGATCGGGATCGAAAAAAATCGGAGGTTCTCTTACTATGTAAGTCAGAACAGGTACATCCGGTATTATTTAGTGTTAGTTAGTCAAATGTTTGTCTTAGTATATAGTATATATTTCACCTTTCTATGCATATAAAACATTTACGAACATATGGTTCAGCGCCGGGCTCAGGAAGTTCCCGAGTTCGATCCAGTGACAGACCACTTCCGAGCGTGCTCTCCATCCGTGCCTGGTTGATGTGGAAGATCAAAAACCCAAAACTGCAAAACCCAATAATTAAACCACTGCATTGCTTGGTAATAATTGTAGCTTTCATCAGGGCAGGGCCTTTCTCACATTATCCTTTAAAATTGTACCGATCGTTGACCGACTGCAGCCTAACGCTTTTCCAATGACCAATGGTGTTTCACCTCTTTCCGATCGCTTTATTATTTCCACTTTATTTTCAATCCTGATCGTGATTATTTTCGTGAACAGAAACATAGTGCATACAGAGCTCCATCGCCAGGTCCTAATGCCCACTGCACTGAGACAGGTTGAATAAGGGACTTGAGCATCCGCGAATTTTGGTATCCGCAAGGGGTCCCAGAACCAATCCCTTGCGGATAAGGAGGGCCGACTCTACAAGCCCACCGCCATCAAACACTCCCAATACGTTAACCCTTTCATTCCCAGAATCATTCTTGTGAACCTCCTCTGGACCCTCTCCATTGCTAGCACATCCTTTCTTAGATAAGGGGCCCAAAACTGCTCACAATACTCCAAGTGAGGCCTCACCAGAACCTTACAAAGCCTCAGCATCACATCCTTGCTTTTATATTCTTATTCTCTCAAAACGAATGCGAACATTGCATTTTCCTTTCTCACCACTGACTCAACCTGCAAGTTAACCTTTAACGAATCCTGCACGAGGACTCCCAAGTCCCTTTGCAACTTGGCTTTTGAATTTTCTGCCCATTTTCGGGCAGAATTGAGGCATATTTACCTAAAAAGAGTGAGGTTTGATCGATCTAACTGCCAGGCCACTTTGGAAAGGTCGGTTACGGGTCGAAACATGATGATAGGATCCAGGCCCAGAGCATATCAATAATGTGACAGGGCTCAGGTCCTAGTGTGAAAAATGACCTGAGGTTTGGACAATTTACACACCAGACCAGATGGACTGAAAAGGCAAGGTGTCAGGACAAGAAGCAAAGTTCAGGCCGGTTCTCAGTACTGAGGCCTGCTCCAGGTTTCGTGTCTATTGACTCACTTTTGCTCTGAATGCTATTTACTTACTTTTATTGTTTGCACAATTTGTTTTTTTTTCTCTCTCTTCTTATTGGGTGTTTGACAGTCTTTTTTAAAATGGTTTCTTTTGGGTTTCTTTGTTTTGTGGCTGTGTGTAAGGAGACGAATCTTAAGGTTCTATAATGTATACATACTTTGATAATAAACATATTTTGAACTTTGAGCTTATTGCCTCCACAATCTCTTCAGCTCCAGATGGTGTGGTCCATCTGGTCCAAGCGACTTATCAACATCCAGACCTTTCAGTTTCCCAAGCATCTTCTGTCTTGCCACCCCTGACACTCTCGAAATTGCAGCATACTGCTAGTGTCTTCCAGTGAAGTTGGATGCAAAATATTTATTTAGTTTGTCCGCCATTTCCTTGTCCCCCATTACTACCTCTCCAGCGTCATTTTCCAGCAGTCCGATTATCTACTCTCACTTCTCTTTTACGCTTTATTTATCTATTATTATTACTATTACGAGTACATAAGGCATCAACTCACAGCAGTTTGGTGTTGAGCACCGGCCAACCAATGATCAGAAGAAAGAGAAGATGTTGTCAATGTTGGATTTTTGTTTATTTTCTGATCCTTAGGCTTCTTCTAGGAGTCAGGAATGACGAGCAGTCTTAATTCTAATGATGGTTTATTTTAAGAGTACAAACAAACATACAAGTACTAAGCAAATTAAATAAAGAGTTAAGCAATGATGCTAAGAGGTACAGTGCCTATAAAAAGTATTCACCCACCTTGGAGGTTTCCATGTTTTATTGTTTGACAACATTGAATCACAGTGGATTTAATTTGGCCTTTTTTTTGACACTGATCAACAGAATATGACTCATTCGTGTTAAAGTGAAAACAGATCTCTATAAAGTGACCTAGATTAATTGCAAATATAAAACACAAAATAATCGATTGCATAAGTATTCACCTTCTTTAATATGACACACCAAATCATCACTGGTGCAGCCAATTGGTTTTAGAAGTCACATAATTAGTTAAATGGAGATCTGTTTTTGGAGACCTATGTGCAATCAAGGTGTTTCAATTGATTGTAGCAAAAATACACCTGTATCTGGAAGGTCCAACTGCTGGTGAGTCAGTATCCTGGCAAAAACTCCACCATGAAGACAAAATAACATGTCAAGCAACTCTGCGTAAAGGTTATTGAAAAGCACAAGTCAGGAGATGGATACAAGAAAATTTCCAAGTCACTGAATATCCCTTGGAGTACAGTTAAGTCAATCATCAAGAAATGGAAAGAATATGGCACAGCTGTAAATCTGCCTAGAGCAGGCCATCCTCAAAAACTGAGTGACCGTGGAAGAAGGTAACTAGACAAGGCGGCGACTCCTATGTTTCTATGACTCAAAGACCTATGAAAACTCTGGAGGAGTTACAAGCTTCAGTGGCTGAGATGGGAGAGACTGCGCGTACAATGACTGTTGTCTGGGTGCTTCACCAGTTAGAGCTTTATGAGAGAGTGGCAAAGAGAAAGCCACTGTTGAAAAGAACTTAAATGAAATCTTGGCTAGAGTTTGCCAGAAGGCACATGGGAGACTCTGAAGTCAGCTGGAAGAAGGTTCTATGGTCTGATGAAATCAAAATTGAGCTTTTTGACCATCAGACTAAACACTAAATTTGGCATAAGCCAAACACTGCACATCATCAAAAAGACACCATTCTACTGTGGTGACCGCATCATGCTGTGGGGATGCTTTACTGGAAGGCTTGTGAAATTAGAGGGTAAAATGAATGCAGCAAAATACAGGGAAATCCTGGAGGGAAAACTTGATGCAGTCCGCAAGAGAACTGCAACTTGGGAGAAGATTTGTTTTCCAGCAAGACAATAACCTCAAGCATAAAACCAAAGCTACACAGGAATGGATTACAAACAACACAGTTAATGTCCTGGAGTGGCCAAGCCAGAGTCCCAACCTCAATCCAATTAAGAATTTCTAGCTGGACTTGAAAAAAGTCCATGATCCCCATGCAATCTGACAGAGTTTGAGCAGTTTTGTAAAGAAAAATGGGGAAAATCGCAGTGTCCAGATGTGCAAAGCTGATAGAGACCTATCCACACAGACTCAAGGCTGTAATTGCTGCTAAAGGTTCATCTACTAAATACTGACTTGAAGGGGGTGAGTTATTACACAATCAATTATTTTGTGTTTAACAGTTTTGTAGAAATTTCTTTTCACTTTGACACCAAAGAGTCTTTTTCTGTTGATCAGTGTCAAAAAGCCAAATTAAATCCACTGTGATTCAATATTATAAAAGAATGAAACATTAAAACATCTGGGGGGGGGGGGAGATACTTTTTATAGGCTCTGTAAATGAACGGTAAAGAATGCAAAGACAAAAAGAATAAAAATGGCACCTCTGAGAAATTAATCACTTTTATCGTTAAGATAAGAAAATCCTTATCTAGAAATAAACTAGTTAATAGGCCACATAATTAAAACAATTACATCACGTGCGCAATGTGCTAATATTTAGCCAATGGAAAATAAGAAAGGTGATGAACTGTTAGTTTAACTGCTGTACCATTTTATGCCACTAAGTGGGAATGAACCATCACATACTGTGAAAAATACACATTTGTTAAAAAATACAAATCTTATAAAAAGTATAATTCAAAAAACAGTGGTTTCCAACTGTCCCCACTTTGACTCTATAAGGGACCCTGGCAGAGTCACATCTGAAAATTCAGAGGTGGAAAAACTTAAAAGTAGGTACGTTACAGAGTAATCAAAAACTGCTTCTCAGAAGCATTCATAGTATTGCATCATGGCTGGATACACCTGGGATGCTTGTACAAGTTTGAACTATTCTGGTAATAATTGCTTTTAAACAAACAAAAATGTAGATGATAATATTCGATAATTATATTCTTGTTTTGAAGTCTTCCCACAATACTTGTCTTAACCTGGAGTCACTTTAGCTCGCTTGCAATGGCTGGCCTGTATCCACTTATTTTTATCTTCTACCTTAGCTACGGAATTGGTAATTAACAGTGCTTGGTAAAGACCTTCCCATTGATTTCCCAGGGGTTCCTTATGTGGTTTATTGACCAGGACCCATTCACCAGGAATCAACATGTGTCCTTCTTCCGATGGACCACTCCAAGCAGCAGAAACCTGTTGAGAAGCAGACTGAACAGCTTGTTAGCTTTACACAATAATCGGCTAAACTATCTGACATATCATGTACTGTATATCAGCCTCTCTGAGATCGAGAGCTCAAGGTAGTGACATTGGTCGCCACATCAGAGCTTTGGTTTCTTGTTTGGCATTGCCCTGATGCTGCATAATACCGTGGTACGCCTTCCTCGTGACGCTTAGACAGCCATTGTTTGATGATGCTGTTCATTCTTTCAGCATCCTGATGGCTCTGGATGATGGGGGCAATGAAAAGACCATTCAACGGTCATCAGTCGACATAATTCGTGACGTGCATTTCCAGTGAAGTGTGTTCTGCGGTCAGTATTAATGTGGCATGGCAATCCCCACTGAGGAATATCAGAGTTTTGGCTGTGTGTGTGGCAGTAGCTTTATTGCTGGGATGGCTTCCACTCATCTTGAAAACTTGTCCACTATTATTAACACATCTGAATACCCTTGTCACTTCGATGAAGTAATGTAGATTTGTAGATGTAGAAATGGAGTACTGAGTTGAGGCAGCTTCTCTGTTAATCCGGGACTTGCTTTCTGGCATGTTGTACATCTCTCAACTGCTTACCAAGCTTGTACCGTGAGATATGGATTCCACCAATTTGGAGAATCTGTCAATTACCTTTTGCACTCTGACGTGTCCTAAGGAGTGTATCTACTGTGCCGGGTATGGAGGCAGCTCAGCTGGGGCCATCAGTCTATGAATACTGCCTTATCTCCATACTCCATCGTCATTTAATAACCCTGCATTTTCCATCCAGTTCCACTTTTCTTCAATTGAGCACTGACCTTATGTTTTTTGGATATCTTGCATGCCCATCTGTGACATGATGTTTAACTTAGCTTCAGTTATCGGGTTTTCTTCCATTTCTTTACTCCTTCTTGCATTGCCCGTTTTGCATTTCCACACCTTTCCATTGTGGTCACGTCTGATGGTAGTTAGATGACTTCCATAACTTTTAGTACTAGTTTGCCATTCTTGGTTGGAGTTCCCACAGCTGTGAGAAATCCCCTTTGTCTCCATCAATTTCCAAAGGCATGAACGACTCCAAAAGCATATCGAGAGTCAGTGTGGATATTAGCTGATCTTCCTTCTGCTAAATTACAGGCTGCAGTTAAAGCTTTCAGCTCTGCCGGAGACCATGGTTCTTGAGGCCACTACTTCACTTTCTACAACCACAGCCCAACCAGCCATTCGAATTCCTCCCTCAGGTGTACAGAAACAGATCTGGGTTCAACAAAGGCACTTCTTTATGATCACTTACATTTTCTTGGCATGTTATTGTTCGAGCATAGTCAAGAACATCAATCTTCCATGTTCACTGACAGCAGTGTATATGAGCCACCAAATTTTTCCTCTAACACTGCAGACAAAGACTGCAGGTCCGTGCCTAGTCACTTTTGCAACTTTGACAACTTCTCCATTACATCTGTAATTGTAGCCTGAAGTTGTACCATCCAATCAACATTTTCCTTCCCTTGTGAGATAGGGGGATGACTTTGCTGTTGAGGTCGCTATTGTCCTTGTGGTGAAGTTGATTTCTTATGCCAACATGACCTAGCCTAATGTCCTCTTCTACCACAACACTCTTCTAGTGTTGTAATGTGAGTATTATTAATAGTAAGTTAATACTAATCAGGAAGCTGTTGGTAACAAGGGCTGGTTCCAGGGTTGGCGGGGATTTATCTCCAGTGTGCATTGTGTCTTGTTCCTCCACCCATGCCGCACGAGATACCTGGAAGCCTCTGTATTGTAAATATCATTTCCCGTCCCAGATAAAGATGCTCTTTTGGCCATAAAATTGTCGAGTGGTCCTTTTGTAAAGTAGAAGTTTCCACAATTTGCATATCCAATTTTGTGTATTTGTTGGTTAGCAGGTGGAGGCCACTGACCCATCTGTACCAATCTTATTCGGGCATCAGTATCCTGCTCCACTTGTTTGGCAGCTTGTACCAGTTCACTGCAGAAAACAGCAGTTTCACTCTAATTTCCTCTTGATAACATTTTGTTAGCATCTTTATACCATTTTGATAACATTTGGCTTCATGGTCAGCTTGAGAGGGCCATATGGAGTGTCTTCAATATTATCTTCATTTATTCCTGTGACTCCTGAGTAACTGAGCCAAACTGTCCCAGAGTAGTCTTCATGTTCAAAAACATCCTCTGAAGGCTTTTGTTTGCAATTGACCTTTCTTCCAATCAACCTGGTTTCGGGCTTGTTCCTTCACCCATGCCTTAATTGTTTCCCAACTAGCTGGTAAATGCTGTTTATCCTCTCCTATACGATTGTTAACTCGCTGTGTCAGCTGGTTTATTTGCTGTGTTGTTTGAATGGTAACTAAAATTTGAATGTCATGATATGAATGCAAATTTATATATTCTTATTTCATTGAAGTTCAGCCCAAGTCTTTAAGTTTCCTTCTTTTTAGGACGTGGAACTTCCTTGGACCATTTGTCATTTTTTTCCGGATCTGATAGTTGATGACAAAAATCCTGTTTCCTTTCATACTCTTCATCATCAGTCTTGTGTGTTTTCACTCTCTTAATTTTTACTGGGGTAAGTCTTGCCACAGCGGCCAGACCAATCACCTCATAACTGTCATCATCGCTTGAGCCAGTAGGGGTCTCTGTCGAGTCAGTATCACTCTGGAATTCCCAAGGTGTCACTGTTTCTGGGGATTAGTCAGTCCTGGCTGCCTTTCAACATGATTGATATCACCGTTAACACCGCCCACTGGGTTGGCTGCCTGTGCAGCACAAACTTGTGTCATTTCACTTTGCAATTCTGATTAAGGCTCTTGACTATCGAGATACTTTGCACGCTGTCTTTTCATCCATTCTGTTAATAGAGAGATATGCTTTCTGCTGATCTATTGTCCTTTCCATACTGCTCTTTGAGCATATTGTATCTTTTTTCTTTTTCATCCTAGTGGTCACCTACTTGCCGGCGCAGTTCACAGGCTTTATCTCTAACTCACCGCATTCACAGACTTGCAACTCAATATGCTGACGCCTTCGTAGCTTTGCTAGTGTCAAGCTGTTTTCTTAGTCCCCAACCACAGCCTTTTGATTTTACAGCATATCGCATTAACATCACTTATAATCCAGTCCTCACTACACTTAGCATCAATAGCACATTCCCTCTGTACTTCTTTACGTCAAAAATCTCACAAAACCCACAGTCCTGTTGTGACTATAATGTCAGGTTACAACCAAACAAATTTCTACCCGATATCTTAAAACTTTTGTCGTCCTCTTGTCCGACAACTCACACAACCTCATTGTGACTATGATATCAGACTCTGGGTTTCCAACAATTTATACCGGTCCCATACAGGTTGTACAACCACGAAAAATCCGCCACAAATAAAATAGATTCCACTCACTCTTAAACTCCCTTTAACCAATGTGCTGAAGATATTTATTCTCAGACAATGAAAGAATGGAGGAATGCGTTACCTCTCAGCTGCACAGTTAAAACCTCCTTCCTATAGTCCAATTTTTTCTTCAAGTAGTCATCCTGCATTCGAGCACCTATTTGTTGGATCTCTGTTTAATTTCTAATCCTTAGGATTCTTGCAGGTGTCAGGAATGACAAGCAGTCTTAATTCTATTTTTTGTTTATATTAGAGGGCAAATAAACATACAAATACTAAACAAACTAAATAAAGAACTGAGAAACAATGCTCAGAGGTAAATAAATGGCAAAGAATGTGAAGACAAAAAGAATAAAGATAGCGCCTCTGAAACATCCATCACTTTTATCGTTGAGAAAAGAAATTCCTTTCCTAGAAATAAACCACTTAAAGGGCTACATAATGAAAACAATTGATCATGTGGGTAGTGTGCTAATCCTTAGCCAATGAAAAATGAGAATGGTTGTAAACTGTTAGTTTAACTGCTGTACCTTTTTATGTCAGTAAGTGGGAACAAACCACCACGTACTGTGAAAAATACACGAGTTTGTTAAAAAATACAAACTTATAAAAAAGTATAATAAACAAACAGCAGTTTCCAACATCAGGAATCAAAAGTTTGAGCATGATGCAACTAATGTCCTGAGCTGTGCATATTTCAATGCAAGAAGTATCGTAGGAAAGGTGTATGAGCTCAGGACATGGATCAACAAATGGAATTATGACATTGTAGCCATTAGTGAGACTTGGTTGCAGGAGGGGCAGGACTGGCAGCTCATTATTCTAGTGTTCCATTGTTTCACATGCAACAGAGAAGGAGGGCTGGCGTTACTAGTCAGGGAAAATGTCACTGCAGTGCTCCGTCAGGATAGACTGGAGAACTCAACTAGTGAGGCGTTATCAGTGGAACTGGGAATTAAGAAATGTGCAACCACATTAATGGGGCTATATTACAGACCACCCAACAGTCCACGGGTCTTAGGGGAACAAATTTGTGGAGAAATCGCAGACTGCCGCAAGAAACATAAGTTTGTTATGGTAGGTGATTTTAACTTTCCACATATTGACTGGAAATCCCACACTGTAAAAGGACCAGATGGGATAAAGTTTGTCAAACGTGTTCAGGAAAATTTCCTTAATCAGTACATAGAAGTCAAAATGGCAGAGCGTGTGATACTGGATCTGCAATTAGGGAATGAGGCAGGGCAGGTGACAGAAGCTTGTGTAGGGGACCACTTTGTACCTAGTGACCATAATGCCATCAGTTTCAAAGCAAATATGCAAAAAGATAGGTCTGGTCTGCTGGTTGAGATTCTAAACTGGACAAAGGTCAATGTTGATGATATCAGAAAGGATCTGGCAAGTGTGGATTGGGACAGGCTGCTTTCGGGCAAAGTTTAGTGGGAGACCTCCAAAGTTGAAATTTCAAGGGTACAAAGCTTGTATGTGCCTGTCAGAATCAAGGGTAAAGATAGCAGATTTAGAGAATCTTAGTTTTCAAGAGATATTGAAGCTCTAGTTAAGAAATAAAAAAGGCTGTGCCAGTATAGACAGGGATGGAATATGGAACCTCGAGAGAGATGGAAACTCTGCATAAGTGGGGGAATTCAGTCGTTAAGGTAGGAGTTCACCACCTCACAAACTACCAACCCACCCCGTCACACACTCCTTGCCCACCTGCAGAAGGGTCTGTGGATCTCACATCAGCCTCATCAGTCACCTCAGGGCCCACAGAACCAGGGTGGACGCAACTCATCCTCCACTCCCAGGAGGAGAAGGAAAAGATCTGATAATAATTAGCACATTATCTGAACCTCACAAAAACAATTTTAGTTATGCAGCACCTTAACACAGTCAAAGCCCCGGAAGGCTCCTAATGAAAGTTTTTTGTTTATTGCGGAAGACTTGTCGCACGTAAACCTGGGAATACAAATATTTGATTGTGAACTGTGATGTACTTTATTCAGTTTGCTTTGGCTTATAATTCAGGATAATCGTGTGCTACTCTGCCCAAGCTTGTTCTCCAGCTCTCTCCTGTATTCCTCTTTAGCCAGCTCGATCTTCTCCTTTAGCTCCCTCTGTGTATGTTTCAATTCTTCCCTGTCTCCTGATCTAAAAGCTCTCTTTCTTGTGGTTGAGAAAAGCCTTTAGATCACTGGAGACCCATGTTGTTAGGGAAGCAGCGAACAGCCCTTGACGGTATTACAGTGTCCACAACAGAAGTTGATGCAATCAGTAAGTCAGTAATGTCCTCCCCATTTGGTTCACAAAGCACATTCCAGTCAGCAACCTCAAAGCAGTCCTTCAAGGCCTCGATGGCCTCTGGACACCATTTCTTTACTATCCTGGTGGTAGCTAGCTGTTGCTGTACTTTGGGCTTATACGAGGACATGAGGTGATCCAGGTTGCAATCTGATCTTCCAAGTGGAGGGAGAGCTGTGGAGCTGTGTGCATCTTCAACGTCTGCATACAAGTGATCCAGCGTCTTATTTTCTCTTGTATGACACTTAACAAACTGATCGAAGGTGGATAGGGTTGTTGAGAGAAAAACATGGTTGAAGTCTCCCGCTACTGCAATGAACACATTGGGGTGTTGAGTCTGGAGTCTCGCGATGGTAGTGTGTATGACATCACACACAGCATCAGGACTGCGTCGGGAAAGCAGAGTGTGGACAACGAGCAATATGGCGCGGCTGAACTCACGTGGTAGATGAAATGGATGCCATCTCACAGCAAGCAGTTCGATGTCCAGACTGCAGATTCACTCTTTCACAGAAATGTGACCGGGGTTCCACCATCTGTTGTCACAAGCACAGCAAGCCCACCACCCTTCTTCTTACCGTACTGTGGGTTAACTCCTAGCATTGTAAACCCATTCACAGTAGTGTTGGAATCCGGGATTTACTCGTGTAATCATGTCTACATGAAACACTTAACACTGCATTCCTGATGTTCATTCTGTGTCCTCGTGAATACTGCTAGTTTCTTCATTAAACTTGCCAACAAACTTACATTCCCTATGATGTTAGATGGGAGATATGGTTTATATCCCTGCCTCTTGTTGTGCCACTTTTTGCCCGACCTGCAGCCTCGGTATCTCCGTCTCAGCTCGTCAGGAATATCGAGCTTCTGCTGGGCAAACAAAGGCTGCTTCCCAGCTGCTAGTAGCTGCTCCCTCATATATAAAATTTTGCCTCCGCTACTGTAGTCAAAGCACTCAATAGAATAAAGTATCTCAAGAGCCAGAAGGATGGTGAAAACGTTCTTAACAAATTACGTGCATTGTTATTTCACAGTATTGCTATCCCATGCAAAAACAAATGAAAAGAACACACTAATTAATGTTAAGACAAACACACAGAGCTACTGTAATGTGCTGCCATTCAATAGCACTGGATTTCAGAAGTAAGGTTCAATGCATCACAATGTACTCAACTTCGGACAAATATCTAGCCTCTGTACTCATCTCTATACTTCTTAACTCTCAAGCATGCAGATACAGCACCTTTAAGCAGACGAAGGTACAGCTGAAAGAGAAGGAGGAGGGAGGACTCCAAGCCAGACTAAAACACCAGGGCATGAAACTTTTTCAATCCAGTATCTTGCTAGAAAATGTAATCACTGGAGAACAAGACTGAAGACCTACAGGCAAGACACTCCATTACAAGCATGATTGCATTGTTTGAGTATGTAACAAAACACATTGATGAAGGTAGAGCCGTAGACGTAGTGTATATGGATTTCAGCGAGGCATTTGATAAGGTACCCCATGCAAAGCTCATTCAGAAAGTAAGGAGGCATGGGATCCAAGGAGACCTTGCTTTGTGGATCCAGAATTGGCTTGCCCACAGAAGGCAAAGAGTGGTTGTAGACGGGTCATATTCTGCATGGAGGACGGTGATCAGTGTTGTTCTGCAGGGACCTGTTCTGGGAACCCTCCTCTTTGTGATTTTTATAAATGACCTGGATGAAGAAGTAGAAGGGTGGGTTAGTAAGTTTGAGGATGATACAAAAGTTGGAGGTATTGTGGATAGTGTGGAGGGCTGTCAGAGGTTACAGCGGGACATTGATAGCATGCAGAACTGAGCTGAGAAGTGGCAGATGGAGTTCAACCCAGATAAGTGTGAAGTGGTTCATTTCGGTAGGTCGAATATGAAGACAGAATATAATATTAATGGTAAGACTCTTGGCGGTGTGGAGGATCAGCGAGATCTTGGAATCTATAGGACACTCAAAGTTGCTGCACAGGTTGACAGTGTTGTTAAGAATGTATATGGTGTGTTGGCCTTCATTAACCATGTGATTGAGTTCCAGACCCATGAGATAATGTTACAGCTATATAAGACCTTAGTTAGACCCCACTTGGAGTGCTGTGTTCAGTTCTGGTCACTTTATGGCAGGAAGGATGTGGATACTCTAGAAAGAGTGCAGAAGAGATTTACAAGGATGTTGCCTGGATCGGAGGTGCCTTCCTGGATGCCTTATGATTATAGGTTGAGTGAACTTGGTCTTTTCTCCTTGGAGCGACGGAGGATGAGAGGTGACCTGATAGAGGTGTATAAGATGATGAGAGGCATTGATCGTGTGGATAGCCAGAGGCTTTTTCCAGGGCTGAAATGGCTAACATGAGGGGGCATAGACAGACAGACATACTTTATTGATCCCGAGGGGAAATTGGGTTTCGTTACAGCCGCACCAACCAAGAATAGTGAAGAAATATAGCAATATAAAACCATAAATAATTAAATAATAATAAGTTAATCATGCCAAGTGGAAATAAGTCCAGAACCAGCCTATTGGCTCAGGGTGTCTGACACTCCGAGGGAGGAGTTGTAAAGTTTGATGGCCACAGGCAGGAATGACTTCCTATAATGCTCAGTGTTACATCTCGGTGGAATGAGTCTCTGGCTGAATGTACTCCTGTGCCTAGCCAGTACATTATGGAGTGGATGGGAGTCATTGTCCAAGATGGCATGCAACTTGGACAGCATCCTCTTTTCAGACACCACCGTCAGAGAGTCCAGTTCCACCCCCACAACATCACTGGCCTTACAAATGAGTTTGTTGATTCTGTTGGTGTCTGCTACCCTCAGCCTGCTGCCCCAGCACACAACAGCAAACATGATAGCACTGGCCACCACAGCCTCGTAGAACATCCTCAGCATCTTCCGGCAGATGTTAAAGGACCTCAGTCTCCTCAGGAAATAGAGATGGCTTTGACCCTTGTAGACAGCCTCAGTGTTCTTTGACCAGTCCAGTTTATTGTCAATTTGTATCCCCAGGTATCTGCAATCCTCCACCATGTCCACACTGACCCCTTGGATGGAAACAGGGGTCACTGGTGCCTTAGCCCTCCTCAGGTCCACCACCAGCTCCTTAGTCTTTTTCACATTAAACTACAGATGATTCTGCTCGCACCATGTGACAAAGTTTCCCACCGTAGCCCTGTACTCAGCCTCATCTCCCTTGCTGATGCATCCAACTATGACTGAGTCATCAGAAAACTTCTGAAGATGGCAAGACTCTGTGCAGTAGTTGAAGTCCAAGGTGTAGATGGTGAAGATAGTTTTAAGGTGCTTGGAAATAGATACAAGGGGGATGGCAGAGGTAAGTTTTTCACACAGAGAGTGGTGGGTGCGTGGAATGCCAGTGAAGGTGGTAGAGACGGATACAATAGGGTCTTTTAAGAGATTCTTAGATAGGTACATGGAATGCAGTAGGGTAATTCTAGGCAGCTTCTAGAGTAGTTTACCTGGTTGCACACAAGATTGTGAGCTGAAGGGCCTGTAATGTGCTGTAGATTTCTATGTTTCAAGTTTATTGTCGTATGCACAAGAACATGTTTGCACAATGCAACTCTGATGGATATTCACTTCCTGACTTCTGCTTGTTAAGCTTGCTTTCTAAAGCACAGCAGCTGTCATTTGAAAAATCACAAACAATGATAAGTACGCTTTCAACTAACAGTTTGTTTAACATCTGGTCATAAAAGGAATCTTCAGTTCTTAACATATAAATGGAAAGCAGTAATCAGCTTGAATTTAAAACCAAGTATTGTTTATAGAGCAGCTTTACCAACTTTTTAACATTGTCAATCTTCTATATATATATGGCTCATAAGATTTTATATACTTTGTAAATGTATTGTTCATTGCTAATGACGACATTATACTATCGTGGTTTACATCTTTAACTTTTAAAACCTTCTATGTTACTATATTTTGTGTGTAATGTTTTACAATGGTAGAATATTTACGAGGAGGAGAAAGATAGCTATGCTTGAGGAATGATAACCATTTTATTTCTTCTATTTTGATTTCTTCAGAAATGAGGTCAACAAAGTGTCATCTTTTTACAAGGTAGAACTATTTGAATGTGATTTACCTACTGTTTGGACATTAAGTTTTGCATACTGTATGTGGTACTCCTACAATGCAACAAGTTGGAGCACTAAAATGTTTGTGTTATATTTAATATTACTAGAATAATTTGTATATTTGTTTGATAAAATCCCATGGGTTGACAGAACAGGCTGAGTAGCCTTGCTCAGTTAAAATTTTCTGGGAAAGCACAAACATTGGGAAGATGTGTCAAGCCTAACCATTAACAAAGTAAAGGGGGGGGGGGAGCTGAACAATTAAACCCAGAGTCCAGAATCACCAAAAAGGGAAGAGACGTATGTAGGTGGCATGGTTGATTTTACAACATTAAGTTACCAAATACCAATGGGTGTTCACTTTCATGGGAGGGACATAACCAACTCTTATGTTGTGAAATTTTTTTCTGGAAGCTTAGAATTAAAGGTATATACAGAATTCTTAACAGGAGAATTGTATTCTTGCTTACTTTTGTAAATGTTTCTTTTTTATGTATATTATTATATTGTGAAATCATGTAATTGATGGATATAACTTTCTATAAAATCTGAGATCACTAATCCTTCAGCAAACGAAGACAGCAATACATGATCAGAAACTTGTTTACAAGACTTGCTTTCAGAAAACCAGAGTAAAGTCATGCATCACATCAAAAGCAATGTGAACACTCTTGTGAAAGAGATGAACTACCCCCATCTTAGTGAAAGGCATTGCCAGCTGACCTATGAACTAATGGCGACAGGGACGGTAATTCAAACTTGCATCAAGGAAGTGGCAAGAACTGTTTGTGGGGAAGTTCTTTAAGATGGATTTATAATATGGATATTAATGCATCATTGTTGCCTGTTTGTGAAAAATTATAATGTTGACATTCGTTTGAGGTTTGGAAAATGTGTGCAGCTGAGATTGAGGAAGTGGATACTCTAAACACACAGAAACACCATACATTGGAGTGAAGTAAGCCCTCTCTCACACCCGTAACCTACTGGAATGATTGGAGGGGCGATAGTCTATTCCCAGGAGGAACCTTGGGAGGAGTCTTGATCTCAATACTGATATCGGTCAGAAGAACTTGGGTTAGAAATCTTAGATTAGCAAGAGGGGCTTGTGATGGAAGTTAAAACAAAGTATTGTAGAACAGCTTCACCACAAACTCGGTTTCTAGCACAGGTGCTCTGTCTGTGAGAAAGTTGATACTAGTCACTGCACCTGCTTCATTGCTTATCAAGAGTAGAATAGAAGACAATGGGTTGTTTAATTTAGGCTGTTTCAAATACACAAGTTGATACTTAAGTTGTTTAGTTCAAGAAAGCTTGCAGAATAATATCATTTAACATATCAATAACTGATGTGTTTATAGTTGGAAGAGTTATATGTACTCAGAAGTTAGCTTTACAGCATTAATTGTAGAACTACTGTATGTCTCCAAAAATGCTTTTAGACCATTTGTGTTAAAAGGATATCTGAGGAACTATCACATGCTATCACAAGTGGCTGGAAAGGGTATAAGTATAGAGAGCAGTTCAGGCCTATTAGGAATGAGGTAAAGAACATCAAGAAGAAACCTGAAGGAAACATGGGGTGAATGAGAAACTATTCCTCTAGCTTCAGTTTCTGCAATGGAAGACTTGTTTGCAACTTGTTGGTATGCCTTTTTAGTTTATAGGAGTTGTGCCTGTGTTTTGGAAATAATTTATGTTTGTCTTTGGAAATGCTCTATGTTTTTGAAATTGTTTAAGATAGAAATCCTCTGTGAGTTTTAAATGTGTTTTAAGAATGCTGTTTGGATTCAATCATGCATCACTCAAGATCAATGAACTGTGTTTTAACTAATTTGTTAACTTCAAGTATTTTCTCCTTGGTAGGGAGAGGGGACCCACCACTAGAATAATGGGTATTGGCAGCTAAGATCACTGTGGAGAATAAACAGGAAAATAAACTAGTCTTTGAAGATTGGGTAGCTACAGTCTAATCTCCCTTTAGTGAGACTACTCTTGGCTATTTATATCTGAAGGGGCTTAAAATCTCTGTAAGTTTTGAACTTTGCGGTCAGCAATACCATCACACAATGAAAAACATACTTGCAGCAACATCACAGGCATGTAGCATCGTATAAGCAGCATTTACAAGAAAACATAAATTAAACAAAAATAATACAAGAAGGAATACAATTAGACAAAAAAGTCCATTGTAATGCAAAGTGGTCAAAGTGGCCATTGTGTTTCAGTAGTGATTAGGGTTGAAAGATGATTGTTATGGTGGAAAGCTGTGGACTGCAGAAAAAGAGCAATGGGCAGAGAAATGGCTAACGGAATTTAATCAGGAATAGGGTGAAAATTCAACCTTTTTGGACAAATTTAAGAGTTTTATTGGAACAAATTATTGGAACACAACTTCCACATAATCCAATATTATTTTTACTGGGTGATATTGAAGGGATAAAACCGAAACCCAAATTGAATAAGTATCAGAAAGAATTTATAAAAATTGCATTGGCAGTAGCCAAAAAAGCTATTGCAGTTACCTGGAAATCGGATACATATTTAAGTATAGATTGTTGGAAGAAAGAAATTTATGGCTGTATTCCACTTGAAAAAATTACTTATAATTTAAGAGATAAATATGAAACATTTTTGAAAATTTGGCGCCCTTATTTACAAAAGACAGGATTAAATATATAGCTGCTCTGAAGATGAAATAATTGGTTACTTGGGGAAAGAAATAATTATATATACTAAAGTTATTATGAACTCCGTGGAGCATGTGGGGATCTTCCAATATCCAGGCATTCCTTTTTTTTTCTTTCTTTCTTCTTTTTTTTTCTATAGGGATGTTAGGGGGGAGGGGTTAAGGGAGGGGGAAGGGTAATAAACTTTTTTTTTCACATTCTTTCATTCTGTAATTATCTGAAAATGCAATAAAAAAAGTTTTTTTAAAAAAAGGAATAGGGTGTGGTGATGTATCTGGGGAGGAGCAACAGGGCAAAGATATGCACAATAAATGGAGGATAATGAGACTTTGTACATAAGAGATGAATTTGTCCACAAATTAGTAGAGGACAGGTTAATAAAGGAATTTTAAAAAACAGTCCTGCTGAAGTGTCTCGGCCCAAAACATCAACTATTTATTCCTCTCCGTAGATGCTGCCTGACCCAGCTGAGCTCCTCCAGCATATTTTGTGTGTTATGCAAGATTCAAGATTGTCTATTGTCATTCTTCAGTACACAAGTGTATATCCAGTAAGTCCTCAGTATTCACGAGGAGCCGGGGCACCAATAGCAAGAATACATGGACCTCTAAAGCCATTGTCAATGACACTGATGCAGTAATGACACACAGCAGTCAAACTCCTCCATGGGTACAACAACTTCCACGTATCCAAGTTTCAAACCACACGGAAGCACTGGACCCTGGCTCCGGCCAAAACCTGTGCATGTTCCCAGTTCCTAGCATTTCCAATCCTGATCCCACACCCAACCGCAACCCTGATTCTGATTCTGAATTCTAGCTGCAGACCAACTATTGATACTTGCTACCACAAGACGTCAAATGTCATTCATCTTAGAGCTGAGCAGATGGGAGGAAGAAGAAGAGAGAATTCAACAGTGAGTCCAGAAGGCTGCAGCATGCCCAGGTAGATGGTGAGCTGCTGTTTCTTGAACTTGGGTTGTAACAGTACAGGAGGTCACAGGCTGATGGTTCAGAGTGGGAGTGGGATGGGGAATTGAAGTGGCATATAACAGGACTCAAGGTCAGTCGTGCGGGCTGTATTGTGACTTAACTCATTCAAGTTCCCATCACGCACAGCTGATCAGTGTTGCTTAAGAAGTTTAGACTGAGAACTCAACAAGCTAGGTCCAAACAGCTCCATTTGCTACTTGGATGACAGAAGACAAAGACTGGGGCAGCCAGTAGATCCTGGTATCTTCCGTCTGTTCCAACTGCAGCAGAGCTGGCCTGTGAGTGTACTGTTGTGGAGGAGGAGCAGGAAGTGGATCAACAGCAAAGTTCAAAGGGGAAAGGAAAAGAAAGAACACAAACACGAGGAAATCTGCAGATGCTGGAAATTCAAGCAACACACACAAAATGCTGGTGGAACGCAGCAGGCCAGGCAGCACCTATAGGAAGAAGCACAGTAGATGTTTCGGGCCGAGACCCTTTGTCAGGACTAACTGAAAGGAAAGATAGTATGAGATTTGAAAGTGGGAGGGGGAAATCCGAATTGATAGGAGAAGACAGGAGGGGGTGGGTTGAAGCTAAGAGCTGGGAAGTTGATTGGCAAAAGGGATACAGAGCTGGAGAAAGGAAAGGATCATGGGATGGGAGGGAGGCCTAGGGAGAAAGAAAGGGGGAGGGGAGCACCAGAGGGAGATGGAGAGCAGGCAAGGAGTGATTGTGAGAGGGTCAGAGAGAGAAAAAAGGAGGAGGGGGAAATAATAGATAGATAGATAAATAAATAAGAGCTGGGGTAAGAAGGGGAGGAGGGGCATTAACGGAAGTTAGAGAAATCAATGTTCATGCCATCAGGTTGGAGGCTACCCAGCCGGAATATAAGGTGTTGTTCCTCCAACCTGAGTGAACCAGGCCACTGTCTCCCACACCATCACCAACCTTATCAGCTCTGGGGATCTCCCATCTACGGCCACCAACCTCATAGTTCCCACACCCCGCACTTCCCGTTTCTACCTCTTACCCAAGATCCACAAACCTGCCCGTCCAGGTAGACCCATTGTCTCAGCTTGCTCCTGCCCCACTGAACTCATTTCTGCATACCTTGACACTGTTTTATCCCCCTTTGTTCAATCCCTTCCCAGCTATGTTCGTGACACTTCTCACGCTTTGCATTTTTTCAATGATTTTAAGTTCCCTGGCCCCCACCGCCTTATTTTCACCATGGATGTCCAGTCCCTATATACCTCCATCCCCCACCGAGATGGTCTCAAAGCTCTTCGCTTCTTTTTGGATTCCAGACCTAACCAATTCCCCTCTACCACCACTCTCCTCCATCTAGTGGAATTAGTCCTTACTCTCAATAATTTCTCCTTTGGCTCCTTCCACTTCCTCCAAACCAAGGGTGTAGCCATGGGCACCCGTATGGGTCCCAGTTATGCCTGCCTTTTTGTTGGCTTTGTGCAACAGTCCATGTTCCAAGTCTATACGGGTATCCACCCCCCTCTTTTCCTTCGCTACATTGACGACTGCATTGGCGCTGCCTCCTGTACACATGCTGAGCTCGTTGACTTCATTAACTTTGCCTCCAACTTTCACCCTGCCCTCAAATTTACCTGGTCCATTTCCGACACCTCCCTCCCCTTCCTTGATCCCTCTGTCTCTATCTCTGGAGACAGCCTATCTACTGATGTCTGCTATAAGCCCACGGACTCTCAGAGCTAACTGGACTATTCCTCTTCCCACTCTGTCTCTTGCAAAAATGCCATCCCCTTCTTGCAATTCCTCCATCTCCGCTGCATCTGCTCTCAGGATGAGGCTTTTCATTCCAGGACGAAGGAGATGTCTTCCTTTTTTAAACAAAGGGGCTTCCCTTCGTCCACCATCAACTCTGCTCTCAAACACATCTGTCCCATTTCCCGCACATCTGCTCTCACCCCATCCGCCCGCCACCCCACTCGGGATAGGGTTTCCCTTGTCCTCACCTACCACCCCATCAGCCTCCAGGTCCAACGTATAATTCTCCATAACTTCTGCCACCTCCAAAGGGATCCCACTACCAAGCTCATCTTTCCCTCCCCTCTTTCTGCCTTCCACAGGGATCGCTCCTTATGTGACTCCCGTGTCCATTCGATCCCCCCCCCATCCCTTCCCACCGATCTCCCTCCCGGCACTTATCCTTGTAAGCGGAACAAGTGCTACACCTGCCCTTACACTTCCTCCCTCACCACCATTCAGGGCCCCAGACAGTCCTTCCAGGTGAGGCGACACTTCACCTGTGAGTCGGCTGGTGTGGTATACTGCGTCTGGTGCTCCCGGTGTGGCCTTTTATATATTGGTGAGACCCGACGCAGACTGGGAGACCGTTTCGCTGAACACCTACGCTCGGTCCGCCAGAAAAAGCAGGATCTCCCAGTGGCCACACATTTTAATTCCACGTCCCATTCCCATTCTGATATGTCTATCCAAGGCCTCCTCTACTGTCAAGATGAAGCCACACTCAGGTTGGAGCAACAACACCTTATATTCCGTCTGAGTAACCTCCAACCTGATGGCATGAACATTGACTTCTCTAACTTCCATTAATGCCCCTCCTCCCCTTTTTACCCCATCCTTTATTTATTTATTATTTCCCCCTCCCCTTTATTATTCTCTCTTTTCTCTCTCTGCCCCTCTCACAATCACTCCTCGCTTGCTCTCCATCTCCCTCTGGTGCTCCCCTCCCCCTTTCTTTCTCCCTAGGCCTCCCGTCCCATGATTCTTTCCCTTCTCCAGCTCTGTATCCCTTTTGCCAATCAACTTCCCAGCTCTCAGCTTCACCCCACCCCCTCCAGTCTTCTCCTATCATTTCGGATTTCCCGCTCCCCCTCCTACTTTCAAAGCTCTTACTATCTTTTCTTTCAGTTAGTCCTGACGAAGGGACTCAGCCCAAAACGTCAACTGTACTTCTTCCTATAGATGCTGCCTGGCCTGCTGTGTTCCACCAAGAAAAGAAAGAAACATAGTTCAGAACCTGGAAAAGAAGTTGACATGGGAGACAGTACAGGAATGGAGGCAAGAAAACAGTTTAGATCAAAGGCCAGCTGAGGACCGCTGCTGTTGAGTTCACACCATTTACAAATGAGCTCAACACACTATAATTGAGTGTGTTGTAGATTTTAATTAGATGGTAGTGCTAAAGTTTATGTAAAGTCTGCATTGAATGCAAGTGCTATCGAGGAAACATGGAGCTGCAGCCAGTGAAACAATGTGTTCAGGGTTCTGGGGATAATTATGGCGATGTGACAGTCAGAGTGCGGGATTCCACACTGTCTGTGGGTGAGACCAACTCGCAGCACCCATGCATAAGGAGCCACCTCAGAGATGCTCAGCACAGCTCTTAGTGAAGAGCTTTGTGGACAAGAAGATCAAAGGCATGAGTGCATTTATGATTGAGTATTTATAGCTCTGTTAATAATTATCTAATTATATAAACAGTTAAAAGACTACAAGATTGCTCTCCCATTCAATACAACACCAGCCGATCTTTTACCTCAGCACCACCATCCTGCATTAACCCCATATTCATTGATTTACTCTACACCTGAAAATCTATCATTTTTTTCCCTGAAGAATTGAAGGTATTGAGCATTGGAGTCAGAAAGCTGTGCGGCAGCCATTTAAAACTTTGATTAGGCCATACTTGAAGCATTTTGTGCAGTTCTGGTTGCCCCCATTACGGGAAGGATGTGGAGACTTTATAGCGAGTACAGAAGAGGTTTACCAAGATGTTATCCGTATTAGAAAGTATTAGCTATGAGGAGAGATTGGACAAATTGTTTTCTCCGTTGCAGTGGAAACTGAGGGGAGAACTGATAGAAGGATATAAAATTACAAGAGACACAGATAGTGCAGACAGTCAGAATCTGTTTCCCTAGGTAGAAATGTTAAGTACTAGAAGACATGCATGTAAGGTGAGTAGTGGGTAAGTTTAAAGGAGATGGGCAGGGCAAGTTTTTTTTAAATACAGTGTGGTGGGTGCCTTGAATACACTGCTAGGAGTGATGGTGGAATCAAATACAAGGGTGGTGGTTGAGGGCTATTAGAAAGGCAGAAACATATGCAGGGAATGGAGGGATATGGATTATGTGCAGACAAAGAGGTTTGTTCGATGCAGACATCTTGGGTAGAAAAGCATTCAGAGGACAGTGTACTTGAAGTGTGTATGTGAAAGGGTGCCTCTAAGAACTGAATGTACCATGATGTACTGTATAACATTGGCTGTCAGATAAGAATGACAGTCTTCAGCACAGATTGTCTTGTTGTTAGCTCTGCCTGATCAAAGTGATCGCTTTTCAGCAACAATAAAGGATCCCACGGACATGACCAGTACTGTGTTTGATTCCTATCAGACCCTCCACAAGCAGTGGAAAAGCGACAGCCTGAGACCATTGCTTGTCATGGCGGCGACTCAGCCAGCACCCACCTCTGGGTGGTGACATCGAGTTGCCTAGCAACAAGCTCCAGCGATGAAGCCTAACTTCCTGTCTGGAGCAAGTTGTCCTTGACTCACCCAAGGGTCGCCAACAACCTCCTGTGATGCTGAAGTTTGAATCAAACAACATTAGCTCATGTGAGAATATCTTAGCAGGCAATGTTGCAACTCCATAAAACTATGGTTAGACCACACTTGGAATATAGTGCTCAGTTATGGTCAGCTCATTATAGGAAGGATGTGAAAATTTTAGAGAGGGTGCAGATGAGATTTACCAGGATGCTGCCTGGATTGGAGAGCGTCTCTTGTGAGCATAGTTGAGTGAGCTAGGTAGGGCCTTTCTCTTTGGAGTGAAGGAGGATGTGAGGTGACTTGATGGAGGTGTACAAGATGATAAGAGGCATAGATTGAGCATACAGGTAGGGACTTTTTCCCAGGGCAGAAATGGCTAATACCAGGGGGCATAATTTTAAGGTGATTGGAGGAAAGCACGGGGGGGGGGGGTGGAGGTGTCAGAGGTAAGCTTTTTAATACAGATAGTTGAGTCCATGGGATGCCCTGCCAGGGGTGGTGTTAGAGGCAAATACATTAGGGGCATTCAAGAAACTCTAAGAGAGACACATGGATGAAAAGAAAACTGGAGGGCCATGTAGGAGGAGGGTTAAATTGCTCTTAGAAGGTTAAAGATTGGCACAACAAAGGGCCTGTACTGTGCTGTAATGCTCTATGTTCTATGTTCTTATGTAGATTTCCATGAGGTTCACAGAGTTTCTTCCTGCTTAGATTTGATTTGGTTTCTTGCTGCCATTGAAACTCCTGGGACTTTTTGGCACATCAGTAAAGTTAACATGAGACATCCTGTCTGTCATGTGCCCTGCAGGCCTCTGTGGTGTGCCATAGAGAATTGGGCTTCTAAGTTTCTCACACATTTCTATTTACTAATTGTCTTAATGAGAGTCATTAAGCCTTGTGCTTTCTGTTTAATCTTATCAAGTTAATTATGACTGGCATGAGTTTTCCGCTTTCTATGATTATTTAAGGAAGACTCCTGTTTAGTGCTCATCATGGTGTCCTTGTGTGGAGAATGATTTGTCTTGTGGTGTCTCTCAGTCATGCCACTGATGTTCTGTTGGAATTCCTATGTATAACCTCTAGTTTCTGTCTTCATGTGGGAGTCTGCCATTCCTCCACACCTGGGTTCTGCCGTTGCCAGTGCTCACGGTGACACCTATCATTCAGCTGGACGCGGTACCCTACTTCCACAAAACTTTGACTTAAGTCGCACGTCCTTTGTCTCAACACTGTGCTGCAGAGCTCAAAAGCATTTTCATAATAATTATTTGAGACTGGGATTGGAAGCCTGAGCTTAACAATTTGGTTGGTTTCTTGTCGGGATACTCAAAGGAAGTCTTCCACCAACTTCGATTATTTACGTCCTACTTCTAAATTATACATGCACCAATTTGGCTTAAAGTGCCATGAGAATGGTTCAGTTCATCAAAATCAGTCTCAAGATTAAGACCTTCAGTCAGATTCTCAATGGTGATCTCATTTTATCATCCAGAGAGAGAACGTTTCTTTAAAAACAGCTATCTTAATTATGGAAAGTATTTTGACAAAGCTTCATCTGCTTCTTAATTAGATATTTTTCCCTCTTTGCTTGAAGGACATTGTATAAAATAGTCTGATATATTTCCTAGAAGAACAGGTCCTAATCTAGAACAAACACATTTTGTGGTACAGTTGGATATCGGTGCAGGTGACATACAGTATAACATTTCAATTTCTTAAGGTTCTGGTTTAAGGTGATGGTCTTTTGTTTTACTGGGTTCTATTGGGTTTGTTTGCTTTGTGGCTGTAAGGAGACAAATCTCAAGGTTGTATATAGTATACATACCTTGATAAGAAATGTACTTAGAACTATATGAAACATTCCAGCAGGTTACAAGAATGGTATTATTAGATTGAGGATGCATTTCCAAAGGTCCGTGTTAATGTATCCATTGAAATCTTTGTGCATTCTTCCTTCCACCAAGATATTGGCTTTAACACTGTAGGAAGGAAAAACAGCCACCTTGCTAGCTGCTTGCGAATACAGATTTTGTGCTCAGTTTCTATAAAATGAACTGAAAGATTGAACGCTTATTTCAGGCAACTCATCAAGTGAGATAAAGATGTGCAAATTGAAAATCATTATCAAAACGTTCCTGAGATTTGGAACTGAAACGTTCTTGGTGAGGTTTGCGAGTTATTTTCCATGTCAATGATTATTTTCAGTTTTAGAATCTAGTAAAATCTTTAGAAAAATATTATTACCTCAGCCTCCACTGAAATAACTTTAAGTGATGAATCACACCTACTTTATGCCTAATGCTGTCACGAGGTTTTGTTCTGTGTTGTGAGAAGAGAAACCATACTGCTTGAAATTTTTGCTCCTCCCATCTTTATAGATTCTGCATGCAGATGATGGATCTACACATTTACTGGGCAGTAGTTGGTGAAACAAGGTTTATCTGCCCATAATTTGATCAATTTTGGAAGTCCAATTTTTATTCTTGGGATTGTAAATGCCAAAGCAAATTCCAAACACATCTCCATCAGAACTACTTGGTGGCAAGGGGAACTACCAAAATGAATTTGTGTACCCAGATTAGCGTAAAATTCTTGCAAACCAGAGTTGACTTTGGTTCCAGGACAGAGTTAAATATTATTGGATTTATAATACTATCAAAGTTGATCACATTCAAAGTCACAGTGCAATGAATATATATGAATGTCAATAAGCAGGTTCGGAGGTTTATCTGAGTCCTCCTGCTTGCTGTAAGTGCGGTAATCATGCAACTTCTTTATTTAACTACTGTATGAGGGTTTCCCCACACACATTACATAAAAACTAAGGCAGCCAGTGATAGGTTGCAGTGCAGGCAGAAGGTTCTGCATTCATCCCACCACTGCAGGAAGTTGAATACTAAAAGAGCAGTCCAAAACTCCCTTTTCAGGCAAGTCAGTAAATCCTGCTACAGGCACAAAGGACCTCAAGTGCACCTTTTTGGGAAAAAAAAAGCACCGGAGATCTTCCTGTCACTATATATTCCTCAACCAGCATTGCCACAACAAAAAGCAATTATCAGTTAGTTTGTGGGATCTTGCTGTGCACAAATTGGCCCACCACACTTCCTACATTAGAGCATTGACTCTGCATTGAAAGGAGATATGGAATGAGCTACGCACACGGTGATAACCCTCTCTGTCTGGAGGTTGAAGGGGCACCATGGCTGCCTGTGGTGTCACTGACTGCACCCAAACTCTTCGGAAAGTAAGGAACCCCATTAACTTAGATAGTCCTGTCTTGCTGGCTACCTTACAAAAATGCCAGGCTGGAGGTACTGCCCACTTCTGCCCCAGACCAGCGTATGTTGATGGGGTTCACTGGCTGCGATTGCACCTATTCTTTTGGCTGTCTGGAAAGATTCCAGAAGTTAGGATGGGATGGGATGGGACGGAGAAGAGGGGGTGAGGTGGGAGGATAATGTGCCCTGGGTCGACAGCACTCAGCATGTTACAGAATACTGGAGCATAGCTGTGTTGCTCATTTGGCTGCATTTGAACTAAATGAACAGGTGACAACATCCTACCAGTCATTAACACTGGCAACTGAAGACCTTTGTCCACGCTTCCTTCACCCAACCCCGAAGAGCAGAGTGGCGGGGGGCAGCATAGAGAGGGAGAGGGAGAGGAATGTGATGAAGTGGCCAAGTCATTTTCATGAAGGGGTAACAGCCTAGTGCACTCTAAACCACATCTTCCTTCAGCTCTGCTTAAATGCCTTCTCTGCATTTTTTCTCTCCCTCTCTCTCTCTCCACACCCGCTCCCTCACCTGTTCCTGTTCCAAAGTGACAGTGGCACATACTTATCGCCAGTGCATCCAAATCCGAACACGTATCTCATCTCTGCACGCTTTTCCAGCACTTATGCTAACGCGGGTTGATTACGAACCCTGCTAAGTGCCAGCTTGGGTTGTCAACCACTGACTTTCTCAGGAGGTGTCAAACCAACCCCCCCCCCCCCATCAAAAGCAGCCACTATTATGGATTTTCCACCACCCCACACTACTGAAAAACTACAGGAGTTTTTAGGCATGGTGAATTTCTATCACTTCATTCGGCAAGCTGCTAAACTTATGCCTCCCTTATATAGTGTGCTTAAGGGCAATAGCCCTAATCACATGCTTGTCTGGTCAGCAGACACAACCAGGGCACTTGATGATACCAGACAAGCTCTTTCCAACATATCAAGGGGAAATATAATGCCGTGGATGATTGACTCTCACAGCCAGCCATTGAGGTCATAGGGGTTGACTATGCCGTCGGCATGGCAACCGACCAAGCTACTGACCCAGAGGTCCAGGCTTACTGAACAGCAGTCACAGGCCTGCGGTTGGCTGATACTAAGTTTGGGGAAGCTGGTGTTTCTCTCCTGTGCGATGTCTCAACCAGTCGTCCTCGTCCTATTTGTGAAAACTTACACCTCTACCACTCAATAACTGCACAATAGTATTTTCTCTTCTCAGCCCATCAAGTTAAATGCAGGGGCCTTCAATAACAGTTTATCCTTATTAGGTCATTGGTGACCAATTAGCAACACCCCTCTATTCATAAATCACAAAGTTGTGAAAATGTACTTATAAGAAATTTTTACTGGTGCATTAAAATGTGCTTTGTACAGTTCCCAAGCCAACCAAAGAGCTCAAGGTGGCCACGTCTTTGCCACAGGGAACCATGGGAACTGGTGTTGGGTGGGGGAAAATAATGTGTCTTTATTGCATCAGCTGTGTGTGACCGACTGTCAACTGCCAACGTCCCCTACAGTCCTCCTCACCAGTCAAGTCCCCATCCTACACAAGTACAAGACCAGGCTCATTAGTTAAGCATGGATTTCTAAGACTGCAGTAAGCTCTGTGAGACCCATAAATTATGTAACAAATATGCACAGTGTTGCAAATTCAGACAGGCAGATGCAGGAGCAACAAATATGCTGGTGTCTCAGTTTATGCCCTTTCACTTGTCTCCTCGTTGACTTGCTGTAAGGCTTGTTCGTTGCTTTACTATGAATGAAAAGCAATGTTCATATGTTATGCATCAGGCTCCATCAGTAAGACAGAGTAGTGCACATATTGGTGACGTTACCATGTGCACAAAGCAAGCCACTGAAACCACCACTGAGCCTGGAAGTACTTGGTCCAATTTTGGGATGAAAGGAAATGGGGGCAATTGCGTTAAGATAACTGCGACGGAGTCTTCCTGAATTATTTGTACATCAAAATGGGCACTATAAGCTCCAATTTCTAGCCTTTCAATCTCCAATGCCTAGTATCAGAGGACATGATTACAGGAGTCTGAGAGAGAACGGTATCACTCTATGTACTGATAGGTTGATTCATGGGAAGACACTGTACCCCTTGAGGGGAAATTAAGCAGACTGAACTGATTCCTTCCAAAACTGAGGAGATTAAGATATGATTTCACTGAAAGGTTCAAAAATTTTATGAGACTAGACAAGGTCAAGATGTCTCCCTGGCTGGTGTGTACTGAACCATGGGTCACATCAAAATTAGAACTGACCAAGCGGATCAAGAACGGGAAGAAATTGCTTCACCCAGAGTGTGGTGATTCTTTGGAATTCTTTCTCCCAAAAGGTTGTGAAGATTCAGTCACTGACTGTATTCAGGACCAATTTCTTTTGGATAGATTTCTTTCAGAGAATCAAGGGATGGGGACACCAAGAAGGGCAGATGTTGGAATCTGGAGCAATAATCAATCAGCTGGAGGAACTCAATGGGTTGGGCAGTATCTGTGGAAGGAAACCGACAGTCGACATTTTCAGATAAGACTCTTAATTGGAACTGTAAGAGTAGAAGGAGATAGGCAGTATAAAGATAGAGGGGAAGGGGTGGATCCAGGTGAGGAGGGTGATTGGAAGACGGAGGAGGGGAGAGTGGAGATTCTGACACGGGCTGGGAGGTGAGAGGTGGAGGTGACAAAGGGCTGCAGATGGTGGGTCTGATTGGAGAGGGAAGGGGAGCATGGAACCAAATAATAGAAATGGGGAGGGCAGATGGGAACAGCGGGGAGAGTGTGTGGGTGATGAGCAGATGGAGTGGGTGAGGGAGGGCAGGGTGGAACTTGGTAGATCAGGAGGAGAGAGTAAAGGGATAAGGAAGGAGCATGGAGAATACCTGAAATTGAAGAATTCAATGCTCATGCCTCTATTTTTGTCAGTACTAAAGCTTCCTCCCGAAGAAATGGCTTCTTCTTTGTGGTAATTCTTTCCGTAACTCTTGAGAAAGCCCAATTTTGATCAAAACCTGAATGCTGCCTGTCTGTGGTGAACTACATATACCTGTCTGGACTGCTCCTGTGGCTCCTCCCACAGACTCCTGCTGACTGCTCCTGTGGCTCCTCCCACAGACCCCGGTATAAAGGCGGTTGGAGGCACTGCTCCTCCCTCAGTCTCCAGGATGTTGTGTGGTGGTCTCTTGCTGCTGATAGTGGTTTCTTGTAGCTAATAAAAGCCTATCGTTCACCTCCCATCTCCGAGAGTTATTGATGGTGCATCACTCCAATATCCAAGAAGTGATCCTTCTCTAGCCTCCAAATTCTATCAATCCTGTTTTTGTTGCTCCCTTTCTCCCTTTGTGCTGTTAGTCATAGACATATAGAGCACAGAAAAGGCCCAGTCTGTGCTGAGGAAGAAAGCAGAGCACCTGAGGGAAACACGCATGGTCACACACAAAGTCAGGGTTGAACTTGGCTGGGTACAGCTGTGAGGTGGTGGTATACCAGCTGTGCCATCCTAAGGATCAATGTCTCCTTAATTACGCACAAAGAATTGTTTCGTATTTACAAGAAGAAACAAGCTATTTGGCCTGTGTTGGTATTAATAATCCACTAAGGCCAGCTCTCTGTTCATTAACCTCCATTAATAGATCTTTGTCCCGAGTTAAAAACAAGTTATATCCCTCTGCCTCGGTCTCCCTTCTTCCCTGAAACATCAAAACTTTAGAAACTCTTGCTTCTTTCAATCCTCCTTCACACAGTTGCAATGCACAGTTTTCAAAATCCATGCAGTACCACCCGTCCACAAATGATCTCAGTGACCCTCCTTAATTCTTGTCACGAGCTCCTTCTCTTTCTGAGGCCACTGTTCATTTCCAAAGCCAAAGAAACAAAGAACAAGTGACTGAGGTCACCCACTTCCAACAATGAATTAATGTACTGTGCACTCTGTACACTGTAAATCCATAGAAATCAGCATCATTGAAATCAAAGGCAGCAATGCCTTCAAGCAATAACACCGTGCAGATTCTATATTTTGAAGAGTGTTGACTGAAGTGTTTTTCCAAATGCTCCTTTTAAAAAAAAACCTCTCCCTCTTGCCATGACGATTGGAGAATTGGGCTCATCACGTGACACTTTGTGAAGAACAAGACCAGATTCCTTGCAATCTGTCATTTTGCCAATTGCAGAATGTTGTGTTTCAGTTTCAAGTTTTAAGAAAAAGATAGCTCAGCTTGCCCACGCTTCTTCATCTAACCACTAATAACACAATGACAGTGAAGGATCGCTACTTTTCACTTGAGCTCACTAATCCAGTTTATTAACTGGATGATTTCAACTTTAGACAAACTAGTCTCAACTATAATTACCAGGAAGAGGTGCGGACATCATGGGATAGCAACAACAATAGGCCATTTGACCACTTCAGTTCATGGCTGACCCTGTCACTGGTCCACTCTTCTGCATAATCTCTATATCCCTTAATTCCCCTGAAGACTAAAAATCCACCTAAGCCTTCAATACACTCCACCTCCATGGCTCTCTGAGGTAGAAAGTTCTAAAGACAACAACCCCATGAGCAACTAGTTCAGTGAAAAAGCAGCCAGTCCCTTATCCTGAGGCAATGGTCCTTGGCTAGTCTGAGCTAACAGTCATATGCATCCACCCTGTCAAACCACTTCAGCATCTTATCCACAGATTCCTTGCTCCCGGAAAACTGTTTCCCCTTGAGGGAATGTCACATGTACGCAGAAGCAGGTTTACTCTATTCGAAGAAAATGAAGATTGCAGGAGGGATGAGAGGAGAAGATTCAAGCAGGGAATATCTGAGCCAGAAAACTTGCCTATTTATAGAAAAGTAATTAACATTCAAATTATAAGTCTCAGACGGAATATTTCAATCATGCACTATATTGAGGTGTAGATTGGATATGATTCCAGTGACATCACTGCATGTTCTTACCCCCACAATGCCATCTGTTTTCAGATACATCATCTCAGATGTACTTAGAGAGAGGCTGGCCTTTTCATTAATGTGTAAATCAGCCAGCAGGTTCAGGGGAACAAGCAGAATCTGTTCTCCTGGACATGGTTAACCACCCTTTCATATCCACTGCAACTGGCCCTCAGCCATACTGCTACTCTGAGGAACTTGCTGGATTTACACCAATTAAACTCACCACATAAATTTCAATCTGGTAATTAAGAAGAATGGTGATAATTATCAGTGCAATGCCAGTCAACTTTTCTAACCCAGACAGGGGATGACTGAAACCACTCAGTCTCATTCTTACATGTAGTAAATAGTTGTTAAAGATTCAAAAGTATTCACATCTTTTTAAAAAAGAGACTTTTATTCCCTTGTCTTTCTCTTTCTCCCTTTCTTCTGCTTCAATTTTCTTTTTGTGTCTGATTTGATGAATTCTCTCTTTCCTTCCCTCTCCTTTCATAAATCTCATTGGTTAAGGAGATAAGATTGTTGGGCCAGCCATACCAGCTCACACATACACAGTAACCTCCATAAGTTAATCTGATGAGTCTTCCACTTACAGCACAAATGTGCCATCATATCAGAAATATTAGTCCATTTTACTCTGGGTGAAATCATAAGAGTCATACAGCATGGAAACAGGCCCTCTGGTTCACTGTCTCTGTGACAACCTTCAACAACCCATCTACAGTGATCCCATTTTATTCTCCCCACATCAACTCCCTCCAGATGCTACCCCTCATTTACACACCGGGGCAATCTAGTCACTAATTAATCCACCAACCTGCACATCTTTCCTCCACTCGTCTGTGAGGAGTTTGTACATTCTCCCTGTGACGGTGTGGGTTTCCTCTGGGTGCTCTGGTTTCCTCCCACAGTCTAAAGACATACCGGTTGGTAGGTTAATTGGACATAGTAAATTGTCCCGAGATTAGGCCAGGGTTAAATCAGTAAATGCTGGGCCACGTGGCCTAAAGGACCGGAAGGGCCTATTCCATGCGGTCTCAATAAATTAATCTTCGGGATGTGGGAATAAAATAGAGGAAGCCCCTGTGGTCATGAGGAGAACATACAAGTTCCACACAGACACCAGTGGAGGTCAAGATTGAACCCTGATCTATTAAATTTACATGAAGGGCATTTTAGGACCTGACAAATGAGAAACGTGCAGCTTTCACAAAGTGACTTTCCTCTGTTTTCCATCTTGAAAACTTCACTGGGAGGATAAAGTTAGAAATTGTGAACAGGTACAAGCCTCAACAGCTTGAAGTTTTAAAGAAAACAAACGTGAGAAAATCTGCAGGTGCTGGAAATCCGAGCAACACACACAAAATGCTGAAGGAACTCAGCAGGCCAGGCAGTAACTATGGAAAAGAGTAAATAGTTGACGTTTCAGGCCAAGACCCTTCGTCATCCAGTCCTGATGAAGGGTCTCGGCCTGAAACGTCGACTGTTTCCTCTTTTCCATAGATGCTGCTTGGCCTGCTGAGTTCTCCAGCATTTTGTGTGATTTATTTTAAAGACTTCATTTTAATAATTTGAAATGGTGTGGGTATAATATTCTAGCTCACAATCATTTTAATCATTTTAATATTTGTGCTCTTACCCCAATACACTGATTCAAGTAATTCCAAGCTTATTTTCATTGTTTCACTGGCAGTGAATCACAGGCGTTGAGACCGTGAATTGTCCTGTGGTTAGTGATTAACATTATTATGACAGAATTTATTAAAATTGTGTGGGTTGAGAGAGGTGGTTGACCAATTATACAATGAATATTAGATCTTATTCGCTAACCATCGAAAGAGGCTGCAGAGGGTCATAGACTCAGCCATCTCCATCTCAGGCAAAAGCCTCCCCACCATCAAGGACATATTCAAAAGACAGGGCCTCAAGGTGGCAGCATCCATCATTAAGGACCCTCACCATCTGAGACCCCTGCCTTCTTCTTATTACAACAGTGCATGAACACTGCCTCACTAATCCTCTTTTGTACTGTTTATTTTTTATTGTAATTTATCGTAATTCTTTATGTCTTGCATTGTACTGCTGTCGCAGAACAATAAATTTAAAGACAATAAATAAATTTATTAATAAATTTAAAGATAATAAAGCTGATTCTGATTCTGACTACCTCCAATGCCCAACTTTCAATGGGTGGCACGGTAGCATCGTGGTTAGCACAACGCTTTACAGTGCCAGCGATCCGGGTTCAATTCCCGCTGCTGCCTGAGAGGAGCTTGTACATTCTCCTTGTGACCACTTGGGTTTCCTCTGGGTGCTCCAGTCTAAAGACATACTGGCTGGTTGGTTAATTGGTCATTGTAAATTGAGGATTAAATCGAGGATTGCTGGGCCGGTGTGTCTCAAAGGGCTGGAAGGGCCTATTCTGCACTGTATCTCAATAAAATAATAAATAAAATAAAAGCTTAGTTACATGAATGCATTCCATTTCCATATTTCTTATCTATATTGCTCAATATAAAGAAACCACAATAACCCAGCAATCGACAAGATGCCTTCTACTGGAGTACATGCCTTCTACACCCCTTGTACAATTTGCCTGGGCAACTTAATCCCCTGCTATGGATCAGTCTACCAATACTGTCTGATCCAAAGATGCAAGACTCAAACACATATTTTTCCAACAATTCATCTGTACAAATGGCATCTCTGGTGGCATAGAGCCATTGTGTTCTTGAAACTAAATCATCATCTTGCAAATGCACCTGTCCCAATAACTTTCAGTGCAATTTCCAACAAGGTAGTTACCTTTTATTTAGGGAATGAATTAATTTGCGTACAGTACAGTTAATTTTGATTATGGGTTTCAATGTACTTAATGAATAACTCCCAATTCCATTCCATCTACTTATCATGCTCTGTTATTTCAGCTTTAACCGTTTCATGATCGGTCTCCTCCCCAATATTCTCCCCATTCTGTAAGCACTGAAGTTCTTAACTAGCTAACTGCCTGATCCTTCTTCCTCACCCCACCCCCACCCCCCAAGTCCTCGTCCCTTACTTTTTTTGGCCACTTCTCAGTGTCTTCCCAAATTTTCCTCATATTCCTGTATTTATTTTTATTACAGCAATGAATTCCATGCACCCCCTTGTTCAAATGTTTGCACATTTCTAATCCCTTATATGTAATCAGCATCTTGACGCGTGAACATGTTTTTGTCCCAACATTGAGAGTTAATCTAATTCTTTGTTATCCCTTTCTTGATCAAAATCCCCACTTTCTTTTCACTTCACCTCTTCTACCTTGTATTCCACCTTTCTAACATCCGCTCTGGTCCAGCCTAGTGCACTTGGTTTTGTATGTGGTCCTCAGACCTTCCCTCTTGGTCACCACTCCCAGAGAGATCACTCACTGCTCAGGACTCCTGACTCCTCCGACAATCCCATTGCTTCGATAAAATAAGCACCCTGTTTGAGGAGGTCCCCAATGCTCCCCACTCCCTTTTCTCCTTTACTGCCCATTTTGCCCTCTGAATAATATTGTAAACTGATAGAGAATGTAGAACATAGAGCAGTACAGCACAGGAATAAGCCTTTTGGCCCACGATGTTGTGCCGAACAAGAGGGGATATGCTGGTGGCCTTGCTCTTGGGCCATTCACAGGTCCAGGCGGCAGGCAGTTGAGGGCTCTACCCCTCCTCCAGGGTTATGTTTGTGCCCAAGTGTTCTTGGTGAGGGAGCATGCAGTCTCTATGGGCACAATGGGGGGATTTCCGAGAACGGTAGGCCTCCCAGGGAGTTGAGTGATTTGTAGATAATAGTAACCATATGTTATTTTGAAATTGCAAACAGTATTGTAAATCCCTGATTATTATGTGTATTTTGTGAGTGAATAAACTTTTGTAGTTCTGTAAAAAAAATTAACCAAAATCTCTTCTGCCTGCCTGTGGCCTATATCCCTCTATTCTTTACCTGTCCGTGTACCTGCCCAAATGCCTAATAAACACTGCCATCGTACCAGCTTCCACCACTTCCATGACAGACCATTCTGGGCACCTACCACACTCTGTGCTAAATAAATACCCCATGAATCCCCTTTAAACTTCACCCTCTCACCTTAAACCCATGCACTCTAGTATTTTATGTTTCCAACCTGTGGTAAACCATGTATATCTGTCTGGACACGCCCCTCTGCTGACTGCTCCTGTGGCTCCTCCCACAGACCCCTGCATAAAGGTGATTGTGTCTCTGCTCCTCCCACAGTCATCCAGCACAGATGTGGTTCATTTTACTGCTAATAAGAGCCTTTCAGTATTTACTCTACTTCCAGTCTTTTGGAGTTATTGATAGTGCATCACAACCTGGGGGAAAAAATTGACTGTCTACCCTATTTTTACCTGTCACAATATTATAAACTTCTATCAGGTTTCCCCAGAGCCTCTGATTCTCCAGCAAAAACAAGCCAAGGTCTTCCAACCTCTCCTTATAGTTCATACCCTCTAATCCAGGCAAAATCCTGGTGAATCTCTTCTGCACCCTCTCCATAAGCCTCCACACACTTCCTAGAATGGGGCAGCAAACACTGCACACGATACTCCTCTCCTCTCTAATCAGATTCCTTCTTGTTCATTTATTTATCTGGAAATACAGCACGAACAGGCCCTTCCAGCCCCGACAAGCTCCACTGCCCAGCAACCCATCTATTTAACCCTAGCCTAGTCGGAGGACAATTTTACAATGACCAATTAATCTACTAACTAGTAGGTCTTTGGACTGTGGGAGGAAACTGTAACACCTGGTGGAAATCCATGTGTTCACTGAGAGAACGTACAAACTCCTTATAGATGGCACCAGAACTGAACTCTGAACTCTGGCGCCCTGAGCTGTAATAGCGTGGCATCCTTTACCTTTTCCACCGATCACCTTCCAGCTTCTCATCGTCCTCCCTCCCCACCCACCTGGCTTCAGCCATCACCTTCCAGCTTGTACTCCTTCCACTCCCCCACCTTTTATTCTGGCTTCTTCCCCTTTCCTTTCCAGTCCTGATGAAGGGTTTTGGCTCGAAATGTCAACTCTTTATTCCTCTCCATAAAAGCTGCCTGACCTGCTGAGCTCCTCCAGCATTTTGTGTTTGTTCCTCTGGATTTCTAGCATCTGTAGAATTTCTTATGTTTAGATCTAGGACTGTCGAGTTCTTGGCGTCATTCCCATCCCCCCTCCTCAATCAAACACATATTCAATAAGCAATACACCTGACTCCCTGGCTGAGTCCCACAGTGATCCAGTGAAAACTCTTCTATGATCCCATGGTGTTAAATCAGCTCCTCAAACTGCACATTCAGAGGTGACCAAAGGAAACATACTGAAAGGCGAACACAAAACCAGAAGAACACTGTATCTGAAACCATATTCTACCTCACAGCAAGTCCGATTCATCCACCACCACAGTGAGCGCTGACCGGCATTGGCTCCTGGTCAGGGAACACCTCGCATCCAATATCCACAAGTTTGTTTTCAAATCGCACAACAATCTCACTGTCCTTAGTTCTGTAACCAGACCCATAACACTTTGAGATAGCTTCACTCCTCCATTTGTAATTGCACCATCACTGACACAAGAACACAAGGTTCCTCCAGCCTGTCCTGACACTCAGTGTGACCATGTTCTCGGTATTATTTATTTATTTATCATTATTATTTGTTTTTATTGTATTTGCACAGCTTGTCTTCTTTTGCACATTGGTTATTTGTCAGTCTTTGTGTGTAGTTTTTCATTGGTTCTATCGTATTTCTTTGTTCTACTGTGAATGCCTGTAAGAAAATGAACCTCAGGTGACATATGCGTGCTTTGATAATAAATTTGTTCTGAACTTTGAACAAGGTTGGTATACCCCTGGCCTCAATTCCTCTTCAGTGCCAGTTCCACATAATCCACAATCACCAATCTTTGAAATATTTATCTACCTCCATCTTAAATATATCTGATGATCTGCACCCTGGGGTAGAGAATGCCAGAGTTTCACCACCCCTTGTGAGATGAAATCTCTCCACACCTCCATTTTAAATGATCACCCTCTAATCCTATAACTATTTCTCCTCACTCAGGACTTTCCCACTACTGGGAACATAACAGCATTTACCTTGCCTTGAAGTCTCAAGAGATTACAGATGCTGGAATCTGGAGGAGAGAAAAAAAAACAAATTGTGGAAGAACTCAATGGGTCAGACAGTATCTGTGGAAGGAAATGGACTATCAGGGTTTCAGGTCGAGAACGTTCTATCTATCCTGTCATGGTCGCCATAGGTTCTTTTGTGTCTCATACAAAATACTGGAGGAACTCAGCAGGTCCAGCAGCATTTATGGAAAGGAATAAACAGTGGACATTACAGACTGAGACCATTCATCATCTTAGCCCAAAATATCAGCTGTTTATTCCTTTTTATAGATGCTGCCTGACCTGCTGTGCTCCTTCAGCATTTTGTGTGTGTTACTCTGGAATTCCAGCATCAGTAGAATCTCTTGTGTTTATCTTTTGTGTCTCAGTAAGGTCACCAGTAATTCTTCTAGACTCTGATATAGTCCCTACCTGTTTAGCCTCCCTTGATAGGACCAACCTCTCATCTGAGGAAGTAGCTTTCCCTTTCATCTGTTCCTCTGCTCCCTTCCAAGACACTTGTTTAACCATCTCTTCCCTCCAGCCTTCACTTGTCTCTGAAACCTCCTCACCCGGTGCCCAGTTTTGTTCCCTGAAGTATCTTGGGACTTTGAATGCGTTATGTAAATACAAGTTGCTGATCCCATGTTTCTGCCTAATGCTGCATTCCGGTAAATTAGAGTTCAACAAAAATCACAAGCAGCTCCTTAACTTGCATCCACCATGCTGACATGCTCATGTGATATTACTGCAGAATACACAGTGCCCCCTCAAAACAAAATGACTCGTTACGAATTTTAATATTGACAAACCAGAGTTGTGCATGGATTTAGAATGATCGCCGTTCTTACTACTGGACATGAGCAATAAATACGCGGCGCTGGGGCGACTGCAGTCCCATCCACCGAAGCTTTGCAGAAACCCACACTGCAATCTCACAGCATATCAGAGAGAGAGTTACTAAAAAAAAAGATGCATTTCAGCTGCAATGGGATAAAGACTGCGGCCCATTTGCACTCACCTCTCAAACAACACTGAATGAAATATCCAAGGACGGGATTTCGTTTTTCTCTGCATTTAATGGTTGCCAAGCTACAAAATAAAACAAACCAGTCGTATGTGTTGTTAATTCTACTATCCCACATACAAATCCTTTATGGCTGAGTTGAGAAAAAAATAGAAGAGAATGTAGAGGGAAGCCGTTTCCAAAGCTTCTTTTCCCTGGGATCACTCAAGGATTCCGCTAGAGTGAACGGTTTGATGTCAACGGATTTTACCACCTTTCCTGATTGAATGACATTTGACAGATTGCGTTTTCGATTTAAAAAAAATCGGAAGAAACACAGTTTCTGCTTGCAGTCAGCTGGGGAAATATAACAGCTCAGGCCAAATGGGCTCCTTCTTACCTGTTATGCATCTGAATGCATGTTTTATCCCACTCGTTAAATGAACGGATGCATTCCGCATTCTGATTTCTCCGCAGCTTTGCCGGTCACTGCTGGTGTGGTGGTTGCCTAGCCCCGGAATCCACTCCCTCCAGCGGGACGCTCGCGGAATAGCAGAGAAATCGGAGGAGGAGAGCTGAATCTGTCCTCACCGCCCAATAACACACGAGCGGGAAAAGCGAAAACCTCTATTAATTACGCTAAGCCTTCATCATTAGTGAAGAACTTTAAAGCCTTACGAAGAAGCAATTTACACCAACGTTTTACAGTGAAAGGAAACAGAGAACGCGGGCGGGGAGACTTGGTGAACGAGTTGGAGGTCAGGTGGGAATGATTTGGGGTGCAAGCACGGGAGATTCTGCAGATGCTAGATTGCAGATTCTCCTCTCAGAGCGACACACACAAAATACTGGAGGAAATGGGCACGTCAGGCAGCATCTATGGAGAGAAATAAACTCTCCATGTCCTGATTAAGAGTCTCAACCTGAAATGGGGACTCTTTTTGCCTTTCCTTGGCTGCTGCCCGACCTGCTGAGTTCCTCTGGCATTTCGTGTGTGTCGCTTTTGGGTGTCAGTTGTGACTAAATGGTGGTGCAGCTGTGATTTTCAGAAACCCCTTACCCTAATGCAGGAGAAGGAATAAGACGGGTGATCGCAGAAACCAGGTGACGTATCATTCTGTGTTTTCTGGGCTCAACGGATTTGCATCCCAGCCCACGGGTTGTATGCAACAAGGGTGCTTCTCTCCTTTACAGCGTTACCCTAATGCTTTTTGCAGATTGTTTGCAGATTCTCTTCTCAGCTTCTCAAATAAACTTAACACTTGCGAACATCCGAGTCTCATAGCCTGCTCTGTCAACTGCTGTGCTCTGGACCGACGGGACGAACAGAGAGCAGTAAGCACCATTTGGGCTCGTCACCCCCTTCCACCCAGTCCATCTTCACAGTCCGTTGCTTCCGGAAGGCTAACAGTACGGTCAAGGATATCTGCCACCCTGGCCATTCCCTGTTCTCTCTTCTACTTCCTGGGAGAGGATACAGGAGATTGAAAGCCCAGACGACCAGATCCAAAAATGGCTTCTTCCCCACTGTTGTCAGACCCCTGAACCAATCACCTCTCTCACATCCACTTCCCTTGGTGCTGACACACTCTCAGACTCTTAACTCTGCCTCTCTCTGTTGTCCCTTTAGCATTTCAGTTTGCACTGCCTCCGTCTGCACGACAGTATCTGCACCGTTCTGTTGTTCTGTGTTCATCATTATATTTATTGTCATATTTATTATCACAATGCGCACACTTTATTCTGTGAGTTTACCCTTTCATTAGAGTTTATAGTGCAATGACACATGGAAAGATGCGAGCCAGCATCTGCCACTCACCTTTGCCCCCACTCAAATGGGCCATCCTGACTCAAAGTAGGGCAAACAGTACAAACATCTTAGTTTCTACCCCAGGATTAGTCATCACTATTCCACTACCCATAAGAGGAAGTAATTAGGCAGTCAGAAATATCCAAATATCCATTAAACATAGCTGCGAATGCAAGCTTCTCCCGATATAACCATCGATGACAGCGCAATAGATCCTTAGGTCAGCATTTCTACTTAGTGCAGAGTGTCTACGTTCACTGGTAGATTTCTGCAGCAGGAGATGAGTATGTGTATGTGGTAGATGAGGTCATGCAGAGGACCACAGTGAGCAATACTGCTGGCACATGTGCCGATGAGAAATCTGAGCTGTGCTGCTCCTCCACCACAGACTCGTCAACCTGATACTGAACCAGTTTGGGTTCCTCTGTGCATCAGATATCCAACTCTCACTCAACGTCAGCAAAACCAAAGAGCTGATTATTGACCAGAGGAGGAGGAAGCTGGAGCCAGTTCTCATAAGGAGATTGTAGGTGGGGAGTATCAGTAACTTTAAATGCCTTGGCGTTACCAAGTCAGAGGATCTGTCCTGGGACCAGCACGTAAATGCCATCAATGCCAAAGAAAACACGACCATGGTTCCACGTTCTTAGAAGTTTGCATAGAATTGGCATGTCATCCAAAACTCTGACAAACTTCTATAGATGTATAGCTTCAATTATACCAGTGCCCAAGAAGAGCAGTGTTCGCTGCCTTAACAACTATCATCCAGTAGCACTCACACCTATGGAGATGAAATGCTTTGAGAGGTTGGTCAACTCCTGTCTCAGTAAGGACCTGGACCCTCTGTAATTTGCCTATCGCCACAATAGGTCAACAACAGGCACAATCTCAATGGCTCTCTATGCAGCCTTGGATCACCTGTTTATTGATTATAGCTCAGCGTTTAACATCATCATTCCTATAGTTCTAATAAAAAAAACTACAAAACCTGGTCCTCTGTACCTCTGTACCGCTGCAACTGGATCTCTGATTTCTTAACCGGAAGACTACAATCTGTGCAAATTGGAAATAATATCTCCACCGCGTTGACAATCAACACTGGTGCACCATTGGGATGTGTGCTTAGACCACTGATCTACCCTCTCTATACCCATAACTGTGTAACTAGCCATAGACCTAATGCCATCTATAAATTTGTTGAATATGCAACCATTGTTGGCAGAATCTTATATGGTTATGAGAAGGCTTATAGGAGCGAGATATACCAAGTAGCTGAGTGATATCACAGCAACAACCTGGCACTCAGCATCAGTGAGACCAAAGAGCTGATTGTGGACTTCAGAAAGGGTAGAACGACAGAACACATACCAATCCTCATAGAGGAATCAGAAGTGGAGAGAGTGAGCAATTTCAAGTTCCTGGGTGTCAATATCTCTGAGGACCTAACCTGGTGCAGCTATAAAGAAGACAGGACAGCAGCTATATTTCATTAGGAGTTTGAGGAGATTTAGTTTGTTACCTAAAACACTCAAAAACTTCTATAGATGTACCGTAGAGAGCATTCTGACAGGCTGCATCATTGTTTGGGATGGGGGGCACTGCACAGGATTGAAGTAAGCTGCAGAAAGTTGTAAAATTAGTCAGCTCCATCATGGGTACCAGCCTCCATAGTCTTCAAGATATCTTCAAGGAGCAGTGCATCAGGAAGGCAGCAGCCCTCATTAAGTATCCCCACTACCCAGGGCATACCCTTTTCTCACTGTTACCATCAGAAAGGAAGTACAGAAGCCTGAAGGCACACACTCAGCGACTCAGAAACAGCTTCTTCCCCTCTGCCATCCAATTCCTAAATGGACATTGAACCCATGAACGCTACCTATTTATTTATTTATTTCTGTTTTTGCCCTACTTATTTTAACTTATCTATTTAATATACATAAATATAATAACTTTAATCCAGTTTTTTCTATATTTATCATGCATTGTACTGTTGCTGCAAAGCTAACAAATTTCGTAATATATGCCGGTGATACTAAACCGGATTCTGATTCTGATTCTGGTGAGTCTCCTGACTCGTTCCATCATGGCCTGATATGAAAGGTCTACAGAAAATGGTGGCCATAAGAAAGCAACATCCATCATTAAAGATACCCATCATCTATTCCATGCTCTGTTTACATTTCTATAATCGGGCAGGAGACAGAGGATCCTTGTGTTTCCCATCACCAGATTCAGGAACTGTTATTACCATTCAACCATCAGGCTCCTAAACCAGCGTGGGTAACTCCACTCACCTCAAAACTGAATTGATTCCACAACCTATGGCCTCACTTTCAAGAACTCTACAACTCATGTTATCATTATTATTTATTTACTTTTTTATATATTATTTGCACAAATTGTGTCTTTGCACATTGGTTGTTTGTCTGTCTTTGTAATTTATAGTTTTGTATATCCATGTGCTTATCTCTAGATAATGTGCAAAATCTGAGGAAAGTCAGGCCTGCGGTGTTGTGGCTTTTCTTCACTAAGATAGGACTGGGGTGAGAGATTGGGAATTTTTTTATGTCACTATTCATTCAGGAATGGATGTGTGACTGTGGCTGTGCTCATATTGACAGTCAGCTTATCCAACCCCTCTTGCAAAGCAGGGACCATTTGGCTTTGATTCCACTCTCATCTGGTGATACAAAAGGTGCATTAACTCTGCTTCTCTCTCTACAGATGCTGCATGACCTTCAATGTATTTCCAGCATCTTCTGTTTTTATTTCACAGCCCTTCTCCCCTCCCGTTTGACGGTTGTTAGAGATTAGTGTAAAGATCATTTATGTTTCACAATTGATGTTATTGTTAATGGTAAATCAGTGTCTATCTTAAAACAACAGTGAATGGATTTCAACAATTATTAATTGGTTCTAAAAGTACCTTAAATCATCTTAGGGAGGTCAGAGGCACTATCTAAATGCAAGGTCTTTCTTTAACTGTCAAATCCCATACTGGAGAGAAACCTCATATAGAAGCTGGTAAATGTTACACTGAAGCAGTAAAGCTAGGCTGAGTACACACAGTTCTATTCCCACCGTGAAGCTGTCCCAGAATATGGAGCAAATCTGAGACAACTGCAGTCTCCTGATCCACAAGGACAAGGAAACTCACCACGGCCAGTCAGAGCTCGCCATGGCCAGGAGACAGCTGCTGTTGATTACAGGGAGCTGGAATTAACTTTGTATGGTGGTGAGGAACTGACAGGAGTGGATTGCCCACCATTTGATGTCTCACTTGATTGACTGACTTCAATCAATCGGCAAACTGGACAGAGTGGGTTGTGGGTTGTAATGGGGTTATCCTATGGCTGCTGTCTGAAATGGTAAAATTCCATTTCCCAACAGAAACAGCCATCAGCTGCTCGAGGTGGGATTATTTTGAATGGAGAGCACAATTGTAAGCCATTCATCTTAATGGGTCTAGGTGCTGTTCATGCTCCACATCACCCTCTTTTCCTTGTCTAACTCCCATTGCTCATTCCTCCCTCCCTCATGCCTCCTCATAAATACATGCTAGTCACCTCAACCACTCCCTGTGGACAGTGTTCCACAATTCTCACCTCTCTGAAGGAAGAAGTTTCTCCTGAATTATTCATTACTCTCTATTGTAGAAACTTATTTGTGTTCTCCCATCGTGAACTCAATTTTTTCTCTGTCTACTTTGTCAAACACTTTCTCATCTCAAATTCTTATTTTGTTTATGACAGAATTGTAAATCACCCCAAACACTGTGAAGCTGAACATCAGAAGGGGCACAGCTTGACAGAGAATTTTGATTTCAAATGGATTATTTAAATGTTCAGGATTTTTTTTGGTAATCAGAGGGATTCCACTATAAGAAGGATTTACCTCTGATGTGACAGATCAAATGGCTGAAATGATTCTAAATGCATTATAACTAAAACACTAACAATTAAGCAATAGCTATCAAAAACTAATGTGAGTCTTTATGGACAAGGCAGTAATTCTTTTTTTTTATTAGTTTTTTTAATACATTTTCTACATCGCTACAGATTAAAAAAAACCCAGATCGAAATGAAGAACATTAATACGGTGCAAAATTAAACATACAATAATAATATAATACAAAAGAAGATAATTGAGAAAGCACCCAAATTGAAGATATGTAAAATTAGTATCCTCCCCAAGCCCCGCAACAAAAAAGAACTCCAGACCAACCACAACACAATCTAGAGAGTATACATCAGGACATTCAAACCCCCAAAACTGTAAATACACTTAGCAACAGAAGATATTAATGCCTACTACCAACAAAAAAAGGAGCTGAAAGCAAGGGACCGAAAAAAAACACCTTAGTTAAGAGGAAGGTTATGAAAGTACTCAATAAAAGGTCCCTAGACCTTATGGAACTTTGTATCCGAATTAAGAACTGAATAATGAATTTTTTCAAGGTCTAAGCAGGACATAATATCGTTAAGCCATTGAGCATGCATGGGCGGGGCAACATCCCTCCATCTAAGGAGGATTAAACGTCTAGCCAGGAGAGAAGCAAAATATAATATTCGGCACTTAGTCGAACAAGGCAGTAATTCTAATATGCTTAAATTATTATTATCAGCATACAGGCTATCAATAAAACAAAATTAAATATCTCATTGTTGTCAGTGAAGAAATATGAAGACAAAGGCCTTAAAGAAAAACTTACCCATATCTCCACTGAATTTAGGACTCACTGAGATAATGAAAGCTACGGAGACAATAGTCTGCAGCATACTCACAGACTGAGACAGGGATAAAGACAGGCATGCCAAGTGAAATAAAGTGATGGGAGTGCAGAGAGTCAGAGGCAAACAGAGAAAGGAAAACAGACAGGTAAGGGATAAAGGGAGAGAGAAAGGCAGAGAAAGAAAGGCAACAAATAAAGGTAGAGTGAGAGTAAGAGTGAAAGAGTAATAGGGAAAGAAAGGAGAGCAGAGACAGCCATAGATACAGGAGAGGTAGAGAGATGGTTACAGAGAGACAGTGCAGATGAAGAGTGAGGAAAGGGGAGAGGGAAAGAGAAAGGAAGAAAGAGAGAGCAAAACAGAGAGATGGAATGAGACAGCAAAACAGGATCAGAGAGATATTGGGCAAATTGAACAGATGCAAAGTATATGCTTGTCAGGGAGAAGGTGTGGGTTAGCCTGGTTTTGCAACTTAAAAAACAATAACGTTGGAACAAATAAGATTCTGTGGAAAACTGAAGGACCCAAAACAGCGAGCTTGCCTTGTCCTTCAACGTACCAGAGCTTATCAAACCTTTGTTGGGGTTGCACTGTTCCATCTTTTAATAGCTCCCTGCTTGACCTGCCTCATAGACTGGAGAACCAGAAAGAGGATGACAGATGCAAGAAGCATAAAGAAGCTAGGCAGCCAATGCCTTGTCCATCTAATCTACACAGAGAGGCACACTCCTACCTGCACCTCAAAGAAGCAATGTCTATGTAGGCTGTGCTTCTGTAAGACAGTCATCACAGTGATTGTGACCTTATTTACTCTTAAATACAGACTCACACAAGTTCCTTGTTACTCCAAACTTCTTGGCCTCTGGAGCATTCCAGGCCTCAGATGCTGCCATATACTTTACCACCTTCAAAGTTTGATTCTCACCACAAAGAAGATCATCAACATACTCTCCTCCAGAAGAAGAGACTTATCTAATTCTCCTGTCCACAGGAGCAAATAGACTGGTACAGGCACTTCATCAAAATGCAAGCACTCACTGACTGCACTCATGTGATTATCAGAAGTCTGTGCATTTACATACCTAAGATCATATGTTAACAGCCACATTCAGACCGTTGTGCTCCCACAAAGCTCCTGCAAAAGGAAAAAAAAAACATTGGAGTGTGTACCAATGTGTTCAAGCAGATTTACCCTTCTGGACACTTCTGTGATCCTCTTCCAGCAATGACTTTCAAAGACAGACATTGCCCAGACAGAAAGACATTGAAGCACTGGTGGTCTTTCTGGTGCCACAGGAGCAGCACTAAAATCATCCTCACATTTCTAAAGGCCTCTTTACTCAGTAGCTTGTAAAACAGAATGCTGGAAAAGCTCCCCAAGTTGAGCAACATCTGTGGAGGCAAAATGAGCAAGTGGGTGTTTCAGGTTGAAACCTTGCAATAGGAGTGAAAGCAGAGAGGAAAGATTATCAGTATATAGCAGTATGAAGTGGGGGGGGGGGGAGTGTTGAAAGAGGCCAATAGGTGGAATCAGATGGGGTGGGGATGATGGGCAGGTGGAACCAGGGTGTGGGACAAAGGCTGATAATGTGATTAATGGAATCAGATGGGGAGAGGATGATTGGCAGATGGAAGGAGGTGTGAAGGACTAGGGAAGAAGCTAGTGAGTGATTTATGAAATCAAATGGGAAGGAGATGATGGGCAGATGGAACCAGTTGGGGGAGGGGTGGGACAGATGCTGGTAGGAAATTGGTGGAACCAAATGGGAAGGGGATCATGAAGAGATGGAAGCAGGTATAGGAGAGAATGGAAAAGATGAACAAATAGAGATGAAAACTAGGTTGACAGTTAAGTGGTGATGGGGGGAGGGAGAGCACTAGGGGTATAGGTTAGCCAAAATCACAAAATTCAATGTTCATACCATTGGACTGTAAGCTCGTGAGCTGCTCCTTTCACCTATGGGACTGCACACGTCACGGTGTATGTCTACATTACTGTTGGATTTCTGAGAAAACACCATAATAATGAAAAGACTTTGATCCTCTATGATTCCACTGTTAATAATAATATTAAGCATCGTGCAGTAAGGAGACCTGATAATAATAGTCACTGCTGAGAGCATTGATTGCTCCCTGATGCCAGAATGCATGAAATAGGCTAGACAACATCCTCTGTCCTCACGACACTGTATCCTCGATCACCTTCACAGAGCTTGGCTCACTGCCCTCTCCTAGGAAAGATCCCATGAAGCTTTGTCAAAGAATTTGTCGATACCACACGAATTTGGGGTATTATACCCTGACAACATAGGAAGACAACATATATGTTGCATCTACACTAATCCTTTTACTAAACCAATGGTCCATGTAGCTTTGGAAGCCCAACCACACCAGCTGATACCTGGCTGCTGGAAGAAATGCATCTCTCTACCTACCAACTGTTGTTTACGAGGGCCAGTCATTGAATTATCACCATCACTGAAGCCCTGACTGGGGGATAACAAAAGAACTGAACCCTTTATGCTGTGCTGGAATATAAGACTTTCCTTCCTAGACAGTTCTTCAGGATCGAGGATTGTTCTCCAGTTCTGTGGGTACTTAGATAGCTGATCAGATCTTCCACTTGCCGTGCAGGATGTGGATGAATATTTGGGTGGGCAGATAGTATGTGAGGTGGTGGGCTCCTTTATGCACAGTCTTGAGGTTCCTTAAGATTGTTATAGCCAGGGGTGGAAGTGGGGACAAGCTCCCACTACCTATTAAACGCTCCCAAAGGCGTGTGCCTCAAATAGCCTCTGACAATCAAGTCCAGCTCCTGGCCTTCACCTGTGGCTTAACTACTGAGCCCAGCAGAACCGTTTCCACTGACAAGAGAAGGGTCAAAGGTGGGTTACTGGCACCTTAAAACCAGTCACTTCAGGCAGATGGGGCTTATCAGCTGCGGTTGGCAACTCATCTAGGAGAAGAAAAACTCTGATCTGCTGCCTTGTAGCTATACCCACTCATGGGGAAGGCTTCAGGAGTAAACCCCGAGGAAAAATCCAGAGCTGGAGTTCCTAAGGCAGTCCCAAGTTGAGTCCAATGCTGACTGGTAATTCCTGTGACCCTGCTGGTAACAAACTGTTTCAGTCTCTGCCGTTCCTTTGGCTTCATCAGATACATGGAGGCGGGGAGCCTGCTACATGGGCAACAGCTTGCTCTCCATATTGCACAGCCCAGGCTTGTGTATCTAGACAGCTAGGATGCAACCTCCATGGTCAACCCTGATCGATGAAGGCCCCACTTACTGAGGTTCTAAATGCCCCTTCTCCACTTTCAGCAGCACTAGACCAGGCATTCATGGGAGTCAGTGGTAACATTGCATTTTTCTCAGGAAGGGTTTGAGTAGCATTATCTTCAATGAATTAGCACAACCTTTAGTCAATTGAGGAATAAGATATTTCAAGATTAAGACCTCAGACCTGACTCAAGCTCTACCAGGCAGAGTTATCTCTACCCTCTTAAGTGTTTCTCAGACCTGAACTACCTACAGCACTGGAGAGAGAACACTGAAAATTCCTCTGAAAATTCCTCCAAATTCACTTGAAGTGATCCAAAGTCAACATCCTTTCCCTGTCCAACATCTTCAAGGTTAAGATCATCATTATACTTGTGTAGGACATCTCATTGGCAGGTCTGACACCAGAGTGCAGAAGCAGACACTTTCATGTTAAGAGACAACCAGGGAGACAAAGGAAGGGCAATCCTAACATTCTTAGTACAACTGATAATATGACACCATGCCCATTCTCTTTACCTCTCTGTTATGAGCTGAGACCCTCTTATGAGGTCAATCTACTTGGTCATCGGGGTGACCAGGATGGCGCTGGCAACATACAGCGATGTTTTGCTGGCAACTTACAAAACTACTAGATACTCTCCTAGGTATAATGTACTTCAGAACTATGATCACTGCAATCTGCAGCCTGTAATACCCCTTAAAGAAAAGTACCTTTGAGCTATTTCATGATCTTCTGAAGGATTCGGTGAGCTTGACTCTTGAGAATGTAGGTAGGGCTATCGCTGGGGTGGCCATCACAGGCCGGAGAGTGGAAAACGAACCCGTACTCATCTTCATTACTTCGCGCTGATTAAAGTGATAATGCAGATCAAAGCTTGAGGCCCTGAGAGAGGAAAATGAAGCAGTGTTCAGCGATGTCTGCCTGCATTTGACCCGTCTCTCTCACTCTTCTCACTACTAACACTGGGCTAGAGATGCAGCAGTCTTGCGTCCCATGCCATCAGGCTCAGGAGCAGTTGTTGCCATCGGGCTCTGGACTGGCTTCACTCATCTCAGCTCTGAACTGACTCTGCAGCTCATGTTTTATGTATTAGTTTTGTACTTTTTGCATGATTTGTCCTCTTTGCACGTTTGTCAGTCATTGCATTTCTTTGTTTTGTGGGCACCTGCAAGAAGATGAATCTCAGGGTTGTATATGGTGTACATGCCTTGATAATACATTTGAACTTTATATTTTTGAATTTTGAACTAACAATCTGATGAGGCATGACTTCTAGTGAAGGCGCATCACTGTTCTCTCCTTGTCTTGATGGTTCATCTATCAATGTACGTTAGTGGTTGACCCGGTCACCCTTTCTCAACTGCTGACCCTGCGATATTGCATTAACCATTGATATCTGAAACACACTGGGGCATTGAGTAAAGAGTAAGGATATCATATTGCAGCAACATAAAATGTTGGCTAAGCCACAATTGGAGTATTGTGTGCAGTTCTGGTCACCCCGTTACAAGAAGGATGCAGAAGACCAGGAAGCTGCCTGGATTGAATAGTGTGCGCCATAATAGTGGACCACAAAGATTTTGCTTCCTGAATACTTTTGAGTGTACCTTATGGATTTTGGGCTGCTAATCATGGAAATAACCATTAAATTTTCCCTACTATGCACTATTGTTTTGTAATTGCCTATATTTGTTATTTCATTTCATAATTTGTCAGAATAACCGACACCAAAATTAACAAAGGCACTTTTGTTGGTCCATAAATCAAACAGGTCATCAATGACAGGCAATTCGAAGAACTTCTAGTGGGACTGGAAAAAAATTGCATGGAAGTATTAGAATGTTGTTGAAAATTTTCTTGGCGACTGCAGAGCACCAAACTATATGCAGCTAGTTGACAACATGCTCTAAGCATACAAAACCATGAAGTGCAACATGTCACTAAAGATTCATTTTCTGCATGCCCATTTAGACCTCTTCCCTTGCAAATCTTGGTGCTGTCAGCGATGAGCACGGTGAAAGTTTTCACCAGGACATTGCGGTCATGGAGAATCAGTATCAGGGCAATCGGAATCCACTAATGCTGGCTGATTATTGTTGGACACTTAAGTGAGAAGCCTCAGACACTGAGTACAAATGAAAATCATCAACAAAACATTTTTAGCTTATTTAAACTATTGCAAAGTGTCAGCACCATTATACAATTAAACACATTAAATTCAAAGAAAGTTAATTTCTTGTTTCTCCAAATTCCTATGTGAAACAAGTAGTCTGAAATTATATTTGTGTTCATCTTTAAGTGGTCTATCATAAACAAACGAAATTTCTGAGGAAGCAACACTTTTGAAAAAATTTGTTGTCCAGTGTAGTGAGAGATGGGACAATCTTGGGCTGCTTTCTCTGTAGTGGTGAAGGCAAAGGAGAGACTTGACAGAAATGCAGTATATAAAACTGTGAAAGGCATAGATAGGGTGGACAGTCAGAATCTTTCTCACAGGTTAGAAATGTCAAGTACGAGAGGACATGCATTTTTCAGTGAGGATGGGGGGAGCTCAAAGGAGATGTACAGGTCAAGATTTTACACAGGGAGTGGTGGGTACCTGGAACAGGCTGCTAGGGACAATGGAGTTTAAGAGGTCGTTTCAATGCATAAATATTCAGAGAACAGAGGGATATGGATCATAGCAACACACAGGCCAGGCTGGAGGAACTCAGCAGGCCAAGCAGCATCTATGGAAAAAAAGAACAGTTGACATTTCAGGCTGAGACCCTTCGACAGTACTGAAACGTTGACTGTACTTTTTCCAATAGATGCTGCCTGGCCTGCTGAGATCCTCCAGCATTTTGTCTGAGTTGCTTGGATTTCCAGCATCTGCAGATTTTCTCTTGTCTGAGATATGGATCATGGAAAGTGCTGGGAGCAACATCAGGACCTGCTTATGGCCTTTGTCGACCTCTCCAAAGCATTCGACACTGTGCAAAGAGAGCTCTTATGGGATGTCCTCCTCAGGTTTGGCTGTCCCAATAAATTTGTTAACATCCTCCGCCAGTTCCATGATGGGATGGCTGCTCGGGTGACCACAGGAAGACAAGCGTCCGAGCCCTTCCTTGTACGCACAGGGGTGAGGCAGGGGTGTGTGCTAGCGGCAGTGCTCTTTAACATCTTCCTCCTGTGTGTTACCAAGCTTCTCCACGAGATTGAGGATAGCAGCGGTGTGGCAGTGGATGTCAGATTAGATGACAAACTCTTTAACATCAGGAGGCTTTGTAAAGGGTAAACTTGTAAAGGCCAACTGCAGAAGTACTGAGGCCATGATCACCCAGCGTCAGTTACAGCGGCTGGGGCACGTGATAAGGATGCCCCCATGTCGGCTACCCCGCAGAGTGTTATGTGGCCAGCTACATCATGGTCGATGCTCAGCTGGAGGGCCAAAGGAGCGCTATAAGGATCAGATGAAGAATGCTTTAAGGAAGTGCAAGATCAGACCTGAGGACCTGGAGGATGTTGCTGCTGACTGTATCACTTGGCAACAGCTGTGTAGGGACGGGGTTCGTATTCTGGAGATGGAAAGAACAACCAGAAGACAGCAGAAGAGAGCCAGGAGAAATGCAGCCATGGTTGCCATCACTACCATCACTACCACATATACATGTCCCACCTGCAATAGAGCTTGTGGGTCCAGGATAGGACTGTATAGTCATCAAAGATTTTACCGTTAAATGGATGTCGTCATCGGATTCCAATGGACAACCAAAGAAGACGCAGGCAAAAGGGATTTAATTTAAATTGGCATAGTGTTTGGCGCAGACATTGTGTGCCAAAGGGCCTGTTTCTATGCTGTACAGTTCTGTGTTCTATGTTCTATGCAGATTCAATGGATTTATATATTTGCAGTGAAGTTGCCTTTCCAGTGGGAAAATGAAAATTTCTTCACCTATGTTTCTGCTGTTGAAACAAGTTAACTATATAGGACAGAACAAGCAAGCCCTTCAGACAAACAGTACTCTTTCCAATAGTTTGCAACTCAGTTTCTCCCAACTCTTAGCATTTTCAAGGTACTGAAATTGAAAAGAGGATGTGATTAGTAATTGGCTTATTATTGTCACGTATACCAAGGTACAGTGGAAAACTTTGCCACCCATACAGATAATTTGATCACATCAGTACATCGAGGAAAACGCAATAACAGAACATTACAGTTACAGTGCACTGCAGAAGTGCAGGGGCCTTGACGAGATAGATTGCTATCTTATCATACTGGGAGACAATCCAAAAGTCTTATAACAGTTGGGGTAGAAGCTGTCCTTGAGCCTGGTGGTACGTGCTTTCAGGCTTTTGTATCTTCTGCCCGATGGGAGAGGGGAGGCTGTTTCGATACATGATAGGATCTTGGGTAAGTGCGGTTTTTGATTATGTTGGCTACTTTACCAATGCAGTGAGAAGTATAAAAGAGTCTATGGAAGGGAGGCTGGTTTTTCGTGACCTGTTGAGCTGTGTCAACAACTCTCTGCAGTTTCTTGGGGTTTTGGGCAGAACGGTCGCCATACCAACCTGTGATGCATCCAGATAGGATGCTTTTGGTGGTGCATTGTTAAAAATCTCTGGGGGTCAATGGGGACATGCTCAATTCCTTTAGCCTTCTGAGGAAGCAGAGGTGCTGGTGTGCTTTCTTGGCCATGACATCTACTTGGTTGGACCAGGACAGGCTTTTGGTTATGTTTACATATAGGAACTTGAAGCTCTCAACCTCAACACCATTGATGTAAAAAAGAGCATGTGCACACCCCCCCACCACCTTCCTGAAGCCAATGACCAGTTTTTTTTGTTTTGCTGACATTGAGGGAAAGGCTGTTGTCATCACACCATGTCACTAAGCTCTTTATCTCCTTCCTGTAGTCTGATTCATCATTATTTGAGATTTTGCCCACTAATGTAGATATTTTTTTGAAAGATCAAGATATTGAGGGCTCTGGGGAACTAGAACAGAAGTGGAGATAAGGTCTGGGGTAGATTATTCATGATTGCTTTGAGGGGTGGGGGCAGAGTTGCCTATCCCTGCTCTTAATTTCCTGTGTTCTAGACACAACTTATATGTATGGAGCCCGGCTCATGAATGTATTGTGAATATCATAACCTTGTGGATCATCAGAAACTGCAGAACAGCAAATCTCAAAGACATGCTGATAGGCTAATTGGTTACTGTAAATTAGTATTTAGAGAAAGTTAATGGCAAAAGGAATCAAAGGGGAGTTTGTGGCCACGTATGAGAGAGGATCAGTTGTCGGGTTACAAAGTTATAAGGAGAGGGCGAGCAGAACTTGGGAGATTGCTCCCCAGGGAGCTGGCATGAAATCCTTCTGTGCCATTAGAGGAGACAAGATTCAAGTTCAAGAACAAGTTTATTGTCATATCATACATGCAGAGTGTATAAATGCCATGAAAATTAGCCCTTTACAGCAGTAGTATGGTACATTACAAAACGAGGACAAACATGAATTAACATGAACTTAACATAAATTATACATATCTTACATGTGTGCACAATAACCATAACAATACAAATGCAAGAATGAGAGAGAGAAAAGAGAAATATAGTCCGGGATAGCGTTACAGGTTTTTCAAGAACCTGATGGCAGTGATGTCATCAGATACAGATACAGATGTCCTCTCAATATCTTTATTAACAATATAGAGGCAAAGGGCAATACTTGCACACAAACAGTGGTGAGTGTATGGAACAAGCTGCCAGAGGAAGTGGTAGAAGTGGGTATATAACAATTTTTAAAAGAATTTAGACAGGTTCGTGGAAAGGAAATGTTCAGAGAGATACAGGAAAATGGGCCTTTCTCAAGTGAACACCTTGGTCAGCACGGATGGGTTGTATAACTCTATGGCTCTAAGATGCCCACAGTGAGCTTGTACTCTTGAACAGACAGCTCACGTTTGTGAAGGTGTGCCTGTAAGCTGAGGAACCAGTTGGGGATAATGGGAGGGGGCAGTGTCCAAGAGCCAGAGGCCCACTGGAGAGATCTTGACATCCTGAGTGAGGACACAAGTTTCCGTTCCCACACTCACAACTGGACCCTCGTGGTCCCAGTGAGACAAGAGTGGACAGACACTTGGTGTTGCCCAGTTTCCACCACAGTGTGCACAGCCTCCAGACCCTGCTAAGGGCAGTAAGTAGATTCTGGAACAGAACCATCTGCTTGGACAGGATGGTAAAGTTAAGTTACTTTGGTTCATAATCAAAGACAATTGTTACATTCCTGAATCAGTACAGGTATTTCTGCTATAACACAATAGTTATGTTCCTAAAGGGTGGCAGGGTGGAGATATGTCTCTACCAAAGGAGGTGTAAGACACTCCTTCATTCGCTAGCCTGCAGATTACCCTTGGGTAAGATGTACCCCCACCCCCCACCCGATAAGGGTCACATAAAGCCATGGGAGCAGGTGTGGATGGTCGTATGAGCAGTCGGTGTATATCACAAGTCCTGGTTATGCAACCAGGCAATCTCTGAAGAGTATTGATAATGGCTGAGGTCACCCATCTTCTAAAGACACTGCCCAGAAGAAGGCAATGGCAAACCACTTCTATAGAAAATTTGCCAAATTTGCCAAAAACAATCATGGTCATGAAAGACCATAATTGCCCACGTCATAGAACAAGGGACATAATGCAGAAGATAACATAATAAAATCAGAATCAGAATCAGGTTTATTATCACTGGCATGTGACGTGAAATTTGTTAACTTAACAGCAGCAGTTCAATGCAATACATAATCTAGCAGAGAGAAAATAATAATAATAATAAATAAACAAGTAAATCAATTATGTATATTGAATAGATTAAAAAATCGTGCAAAAACTGAAATTCTGTATATTAAAAAAAAAGGTGAGGTAGTGTGTTGGCACGTGGCCTAGTGGATAAGGCATCTGAAGGTGACTGGTTCGAGCCTCAGCTGAGGCAGCATGTTGTGTCCTTGAGCAAGACACTTAACAACACATTGCTCTGCGACGACACCGGTGCCAAGCTGCTTGGGTCCTAGTGCTTGCAGCTTGGGCAACCCTGCCCAGGCCTGCGCCCTGGAAACCTTCCAAGGCGCAAATCCATGGTCTCATGAGACTAACAGATGCCTATATATATGTGTCCAAAGATTTAATGTCCATTTAGCAATCGGATGGCAGAATCGCTGAGGGTGTGCCTTCAGGCTTCTGTACCATCCTACCTGATGGTAACAGTGGGAAAAGGGCATGCCCTGGGTTCTGGAGGTCCTTAATAATGGATGCTGCTTTTCTGAGACACCGCTCCCTGAAGATGTCTGGAATACTTTGTAGGTTAGTACCCAAGATGGAGCTGACTAGATTTACAACCTTCTGCAGCTTCTTTCGGTCCAGACAGTGATGTAGCCTCTCCACGGTACAGATTGTAGTTGCTTTCAAAACAGATCTAAACAGGTTTTTCCAAACGTGATATAGCCAATATGGCTGCTAATAGTGTTCCTTAATCCATCAATCACATTATAATTAATTTCCATTATGAAAACAAGTGTAATAAAACATATAACATAGAACATAGAACATTACAGCACAGTTCAGCCCTTCAAGCCCATGATGTTATGCCAGACCTTTATCTACTCTAAGATCAGGTTATAGCAGAACAACTTGTGCAGAATAAGGAACATAACACTTGTATTTGAATAATTACAGATCACTAACTAGTGAGTCTAACAAACTGGAAGGTGTGGTCAATCTTTACCGGGAGAGATGGTCCCAGCATCCATGTAAAACATCTGCCCAGATCCACTGAGTCCAGTTTCCAGAAGTGGGTTTATAACTTAATCATCTGAATAGCATGCACTGAGCCAGGAGAAGTGAATGACACTGACTGACTGACTGGGCTATCAGGGAACCAGGGTGGAGGCACCTGCAATGCCTTCTGGATCCATTGCATTGATATCAATGTGCATGTTGAGCCTTAGCAAGGTTCTTTGACGTTACTGAAATTCTCATGGTTGAGACACCACCAGATTGACAACAAGAACACGGATTATGTCAGTAACCCTTGGGGGAGGAGCTTTTCAGCATTCTCTGGTGGAATTGATCCCATAAACACATTGCTGCAGAAGAAATTCCCACTGAACTAATTGAGGGATTTAGAAAGATTAAAGCAGTTGATGGTGCAGACAGAGAAAAATAATCTGTAGAACATTAGAAGGAGGAAGTGAAGAAGGAGTCAAAGAGGATGGAGTAGGAAGAGCCTGCGTAGAACAAAGAACAAAGACAATAGAAAATTAAATACTGCAGCACAGTACAGACCCTTTAGCCCAGGATATTGTTTACTTGGGCTTTCAGAAGGCCTTTTACAAGTTGCTACTCATGAAGCTATTTTACAAGAACCCATGGCATTACAGGAAAGATACTAGCGTGAAAAGAACATTGGCTAACTGATAGGAGGCAAAGAGGGAGAATAAAGTGGGCCTTTTCTGGTGTTAGGACCACTTCTTTTCACATTATATGTCAATGATTTGGATGATGGAATTAATAGTTTTGTGGCTACATTTGAGGATGATACGAAGACAGGTGGAGGGGCAGGTAGTGTGGAGGGGCAGGTAGTGTGGAGGGGCAGGTAGTGTGGAGGAAGCAGGGAGTCTGCCGAAGCACTTAGACAGATTGGGAGAACGGGCAAAGAAGTGGCAGACGGAATATAGTGTAGGGAAGTGTATGGTCATACATTTTGGTAGAAGGATAAAGGTGTAGAATATTTTCTAAGCAGGCAGAAAATTTAAAATTCAGAGGTGCCAAAGTGACTTGGAAGACCTTGTGTAGGATTTCCTAAAGGTTAACTGGCAGGTTGAGTAAGGTATGGAAGGTAAATGCAATGTTAGCATTCATTTCAAGAGGACTATAGTATAAGAACAAGGACGTAATGCTGAGGCTTTATAAGGCATAGGTCAGAATGCATTTGGGGTATTGTGAGCAGTTTGGGTGCCTTGTGTAGAGAAGATGTGCTAGCATTGGAAGGAGTCCAGAAGAGGTTCACAAGAATTATTCTGGGAATGAAAAGGTTAATGTATGAGGCACGTTTGATGGCTCTGAGCCTGTACTTGCTGGAGTTTTGGAGGATGAGGGGGAATCTCATTGAAATCTATCGGACATTGAAAGGCCTAGATAGAGTGGATTTGAAGAGGATGTTTCCTGTAGTGGGGGAGTCCAGGACCAGAGGCACAGCCTCAGAATAAAAACATCCATTTGGAACAGAGATGAAGAGGAATTTATTTCGCCAGAGGATGGTGAATCTGTGGAATTCATTGCCATGGATGGCTGTGGAGGCCAAGACATTGAGTATATTCAAAATGGAGGTTGAAAGGTTCTCGATTAGTCAGGGCATCAAAGGTTACGGGGCGAAGGCAGGAGAATGGGGCTGAGAAGGATACTAAGTCAGTCATGACGGAATGGTGGACCTTTTAACCGACTCAAAGATCAATCTAACCCCTCCCTCCTATATAGCCCTCCATTTTCCTATCATCCCTTTGCCTATCCAAGAGTTTCTTAAATGTCCCTAATCTATCTGTCCACCACCCCTGGCAGGGCATTCCACACACCCTTTGAATAAAAAACTTACCCCTGACATCCCCATTATACTTTCCTCCAGTTACTTTAAAACTATGCCCCCTCACATTAGCTCAGAGACAGACGGCCATACACCACAGAAGCAGGTAGTTCAGTCCACCATGTCCATGGTAGCCATTGAGTCCCATCTACACTAATCCCACTCACTAGTACTTGGTCTATTGCCTTTCTATCTTGGTGATACAAAAGCTGATCCAAATACCTCTGAAACTATGGGATAGGGATCATGTGCAGGCAGAAGAGATTTAGCTTAATTTGGCATTGTGTTTGGCACAGACGTCATGGGGTGAAGTGGCCTGTTCTTGTGCTGTGCTGTTCTGTGCTCTATGAAAGTTATGGGGAACAAGGGATATGGGGTTAATACATTAAAGTGGAAATCCAAAACTGAAAGGAATTAGGATTGTTACGTACCCCATAACTGGGTCACTTACCAGCAAAGATAAAGAGGTCCGTTGAAGTCTGATGGTTCTATTTTTAACAGTATTTATTAGTAAAGATACACAAAAATAATATCAATGCAAACATACAGATAATATACGTTGTCAATACTAAATCTAACAGTGCTGGCATAATAATAATCAATAAGAAATAAGCTCTATCGTTGTCTAGGGGATAATGAATTGTCCGATGGAAATGTACAGTTCACTGCAGTTCCACAAGCTGCCGTCTTTTGGTTGTCGCTGTGTTAAGAATGGGAACAGTTACCCTGCAGGTTTTCCAACCTTTATGAGTTCGATCCGTCAGAGTCTCGTTGGGGGTGGCCGTTCACTTGTGGCCTCTCCTTTAGCTAAAGCCGTTCTTCCGTGGTGAGGCCGCCAATCCCAGGCAAGGGAAGGACGCACACGAGCCCCCCACCGGCTGTCGCTATTAAACGCTGTCACGGGATTTCTAGCGTGTCTTTTGGTGCGTCTGAGGGGCTGTTCCCACAAACCCTCTTTTTATCCTGACTCACAGGGTCTCAGGTGTCAATCAGGTTGGGGATGATGCAATCCCTCCACCAACCTCCTCCTTGGTTCATTGCCTGGGGCTTTGATTGCATCGTCCAGGATGCAATACACAAGTCCGTCTCCAAGAGACAATAGCCGGTATCAATGGGTCCGCCTTTCGGAGGCCAGGACACATTCTAACCCTTTTGTGGATTCTGCATGTCTTTCTCTCATTTCCTGTGTCTCCTGAATTGACTCAATAGTGATCTTGCGATTCTCACAAAGGAGGGGACTACCCCCGCACCCTTCGGCCCCTCAGAGCTGTGGTACATTCATAACAGGATTAACTCAATGGAATAAATTGTGATTCAGAAAAATTTGCAAGAATGACAAAGGTTTTTCATTGTGCTTAACTTTTACTGAAGTCCTGCATCCTCGTATATTGGTGATCATGTTCCAAGTCAGCAGCGGAGAGCTGTAAAAACAACAGAGGGTATGCAATAACAAAGATGGACGTACAGTACAAAAGTCTAGAGAGAAGGAAGGAAAGCAAATGAAACACACATGGACTGGCCTGTTTGAAAAGACTGTGCTCTGAGATACCGGGTGCCAGAAGCCAATTGTAATTAGACACAATGCCTTCCAGATCAGGAAAGTTTGAATGAGGGCTCAGGAGCATTTGAAAATATAATTTGAAAAATAAATGTGTTCACAGCAAATTAATTGTGTTAGCATAATAACAGCTTTTACTGGTGCAAACATTCTTAGAAGACGCCAATCATGTGGGCCATGTTTAGAACTTGGCAACATTATTGCAGAATACATTTGCAGGAGTCTATATAATTCTTCCAAGTGCTTCCCACTCAGAAACAGAGGGGAGCAAAGCAAGAGAGGAACTATTGACAATATGCTTATTAGTTAGAGTCTCCTGTGTCTAGTAGCACATAAAGCAATCCAGTTCATTCAATTCTATTATAATATTATTGGCCTGATTATTATATTACTGAATGAGTTTAACCGAACTGAAATATCTTTTCCAGTCTGGCTTGTTAGCTTTTATTATTAATGATTCCTTGTCTTCCCTTACAAAGCATTCTATCATCATCCATCCACCCCAATAAAACTGACTCTTGACCTCTCTGTGTTGTAAATAACATCCCATTTCCAACTTGCTGCTCAACATCCCATTCCCATTCCCATGCTGACATGTTGGTACTGTCACAATGAGGACAAACTCAAGTTGGAGGAGCAACACATCATACTTTGTCTGGGTAGCCTGCAACCTGATGGCATGAATATTGATTTATCTAACTTCCAGTAATTTCTCTTTGCTCCCATTTCTCTCTTTCCCATTCTCCATTTTTGCTGCCCTCTTACCCTTTCTTCTCATCCGCCCATTACCACCCTCTGGTGTCTCTCCTCCTTCACTTTCCACCATGCTTAAGTCCCTGCTTTAGGTTTCAATCCCTGTCCCAATATGGGAAGTGCCCTCATCAAAGTCATAAATAGCTACAGGTCTGTGACTGTGGTAAAGTGTCACTCCTCATCCTGCCTGATTTCTCTGGCCATTCTGGCTAACCCTTTTCCTGCAATCTCTCTCTCCCTACAATCACCACAAGTATAGGATCTTTCTTGTTTGTCTCCCTGTCTCTTGCCAACCTGTTTGTACCCACAGCCTTGTCTGTCCCCTTCTACACACTTGCCACTGGATTCTGCCACCTTTCCTGCTATGCTGTTTATTTCTTGTCTCTATGCTGTTAATACAGCAATGTCACTTCCCACATCACAGGATCACAAAATGGTTTCAATATGGAATTAGGCCATTTAGCCCATTGAGTATGTACTGGCTCTCTATAAGAGCAAACTAGCCAGTCCCACTCCCCTATCTTCTCCCACAGCCCTGTGAGTCCTGCCCTTCCAGATATTTACCTCTGAACACTACAATTGAATTCCCCCCCACTACTGACCCAGCAGTAAATTCCACACCTCAACCATGTGTGGGAATGGGGAATTCCATCTCTCTCTCTCTCTCTCTCTCTCCTACATGCTTCATGATTCTAAATCGCTCACAATTCCCACTGTTCCAAGGAGAAAAATCCTAGCTAATCTCCCTCATTCATGTAATAGTGAATAGTGTCATAGAGTCACAGAACACTATAGCACAGATACAGGCTGAACTATTATCCTGCCTAGTTTCATTGAACTGCACCTGGACCATAGCCCTCCATACCCCTCCCATCCAGGTACCTATCCAAATTTCTCTGAAATTTTGAAATCAAATCCACCTCCACTACTTCCGCTGGCACCTCATTCCGCACTCTCACCACACTCTGAGTGAAGCAGTTCCCCCTCATGTTCCACTTCACATTTCACTTTTCACCATTGACCCATGACCTCTAGTTCTAGTCTCAGCCATCCTCAGTGGAACAAGCCTGTTTGCACGTAACCCATCTACAGTATATCCCTTACAATTTTTGTATACCTCTATCAAATCTGCCCTCATTCTCTTACGCTCCAGGGAATAAAGTCCTAACCTATTCAACCTTTCACTATGGCTCATGTCTTCAAGTCCTGGCAACATCCTTGTAAATCTCCTCTGTACTCTTTCAATCTTATTGATATCCTTCCTGTAGGTAGATGATCAAAACTACTCCAAATTAGGCCTCACCAATGTCTTATACAACTTCAACATAACATCACAACTCCAGTACTCAATACTTTGATTTATGAAGTCCAATATGCCAAAAGCTCCCTTTAGACCCTATCTACCTGTGACAACAACTTCAAGGAATTATGGACCTGTATTCCCAGATCCCTTTGTTCTACCACATTCTGTAGTGCCCTACCGCTTACCAAGTAAGAATTTCCCTGGTTTGTCCTCCCAAAATGCAACACCTCACACATGTTTGCATTAAATTCCATCTGCCATTTTGTCAGCTGGTCCGAATCCTTCTGCAAGCTTTGATAGACTTCCTCATTGTCCTCTATACCTCCCCGCCCCACACCCACCCCCAGGTGTCACCTGCATATTTGCTGATCCAATTTACTATTTTATCATCCAAATCATTGATATTGAGTAGATGACAAACAACAGCAGACTCAACACCAATGCCTGCCATACACCACTAATCACAGGCCTCCGGTCAGAGAGGCAACCATCAACTACACTCCCTGGCTTTTCTTTTGAAGCCAATATCTAATCTAATTTACCACCTCATCCAGAATACCAGATGACTGAACCTTCTAGACCAAACTTCCTTGCAGGACTTTGTCAAAGACCTTGCTAAAGTCCATGTAGATAACATCTACTGCCTTTTCTTCATCAACATTCCTGGTAACTCTCTCAAAAACACTATAAGATTAGTTAGCCATGACCTGCCATGTACAAAGCCATGTTAACTATCCCTAATCAGTCCCAAATCATGTCAGTAAATCCCTTCTGCTCTTCTCCACGCCTTTCATGTCTGTTCTGAAGTGTGGCACCCAGAACTAGATGCAGGACTCCAGCTGTGGTGAAACCAAATGTTCTATAAAGGTTGATCAGGTCTCCTTGCACTCTGTGCCTCTCTTTATAAACCCCTGCATCCACTGTGCTGTATTAAAAACCTCCTCAGCATCTCCTGCACACTTAACAAACTATTCACATACACCCCAGTTCTCTCTGTCCTTGTTCCCTTTCAGAAATGGGCCTTTCAGTTTATTTTGTCTCCTCATTCTTCCAACCAGAATGTAACACTTCACATTTCTCAGCATCAAACTCCATTTGCCACCTCCCTGCTCATCCAGCCAACCTATCCATGTCTCCATCACTGTTCTCCTCTCACCTCACTGGGACTCAAGTTTTGTGTCACTGTGGGATTGTGCTCCATACACACAATTAAAACATTGACATCCATTAAAAAACACTGATCCCAGTACAGATCCTGGGGAATTTCAGTGTTCACTTTTCTTCAGTCTTAACCACAAACTTTCACAACTCTCTGTTTCCTGTCACTACCCATTTTCTCTCTGCACCGTCCCAACCCATTTTATTCTATGGCCTTCTGCCTTGATGCCAAGTTTATTATGTAGCTACTTATCAAATACCTTTTGAACTTTAGGACACAAGAGATTGCAGATTCTGTAATCTGAAGCAACAAACAATCTGCTGGAGGATCTCAGAAAGTTATGCAGATCCGTGGAAGGATATAGACAGTCGATGTTTTGGGTTGGGACCGTTCATCTGGACTGAAAGGGTAGAGGGGAGATAGCTAGCATAAGGGGGTGGGGAAGAACTGAAACAAGAACTGGCAGATGATAGGTGGATCTAGGTGAGGAGGGTGATAGGAAGATGGAGTCAGGTATGAGAGGGAAAGGATAGAGGTAGTGACAGAGGCTTGGAGGTGATAGGTGGTGGCACCTCACTCTTTATATTTCCCCTCACTTCATTAAATTGGCTATTTCCCATCTACTCTTTCAGTGCAAATGAAGCACCTTGACTCACAAGGTTGACTGTCCATTCCCCTCTTCAACTGCTGCCTGACTCTCTGAATTTCTCCAGCAAATTGTTTTGTACAATCTTTTGAAATTCCATAGATACCGCACAGCCAAATTCCAGCATTGAATCTTTCTGTTAGTCCATTAAATAATAATGTTATTTTAAAACAACTTCCCTTTACAATTCCATGCTAGTTTTCCTGAATCAATCCACACTTGTCTGAGTGACTGTAAGTTGTGTCTGTGATTACTGTTTCTGATCTTACTTATCCAGACTAGTCTGTAGGTACCAAGCTTGACCTTGCACCCTTTAACAAAAAAAGTTATAACATTTACAGTTTGCCAGTCCTCATGAACCACTGGTGAAATTACAGACATTTGGGAGATTAAGGACAGGACACCTATCATTTCCTTCCTTCCTGCAGCAACCCAGGATGGATCCCATCCAGACAAGATGACCTACCCACATTGAGTGCAACAGGCCTATCTAGTCCCTCCTCTTCATTAATTTCAGCCCAGTCAGAATCTTAATTCCATCTTCCTTTGTTGAGACTCAAGCAGCATTTTCCTTATAGGTGAAGAATGATGTAAAGAACTTACTTAATACCCAGCCATGCCCTCTGCCTCAGTGAGAACATTTCCTTTTTTGTTGTCTCTGATTGGCCTCACTTTTACTTAAACTTGAAATGTGATCCGTACCCTTCTTTAACTACAGCACCAATTTCCGTTTCTGCAACATCACCAGCATTGTCCACCTGCTACTGAAACCCTCATCCTTGCTTTTGTTACTTCCATGTTTCAGGATTCAGGTGCGCTGCCAGCCAATCTTCCACACCTCATAAACTTGAGTGTTGTGTGGATTTAAATGTGTATTCCTGAAAATAAACGAACTGTGTTTTAAACTACTTTGCTAGCTGGAAGTATCTTCTCCTTGATAGGGAAAGGGGACCCACCGCTCGAATAGTGGGCTTTTGCAGTTAAACTCACTGTGGAGTATAAACAGAGAAGTGGACTAGTCTTTGAAAATAAGACTAGTATAATAAATATTATATAACTATTAAATATAATATAACTATATAACTATTACATATAATATAATTATATGACTATTATAATTATTATATAATTATATATAGACTAATATAATAAATAAATAAATAATAGTAAATAAGACTAGTATAATCTCCCTTTAGTGTGAGTACTTGTGTTACTTATATCCAATGGGGCTTAAGGTGCTTAAGGTCTTCATTTGAGTTCAGAACTGCACAGTCAGCAAATATAATACCATCAAAGATGCTATCGATGTTTTAGAGTCATAGAGTCAAACAGCATGGAACCACAGCCCACTGAGTCCATGCTGACATAAGAAGATACGAAATAAGAGCAGGAGTCGGCCATCTGGCCCGTTGAGCCTGCTCCGCCATTCAATAAGATCATGGCTGATCTGACCATGTACTCATCTCCAACTACCTGCCCTTTTCTCATAACCCTTAACTCCCCTACTATGCAAAAATCTATCCAAGCATGTCTTAAGTATATTTATTAAGGTAGCCTCCACTGCTTCATTGGGCAGAGAATTCCACAGATTCACCACTCTTGGGAAAAGCAGTTCCTCCTCATCTCCATCCTAAATTTACTCCCTGGAATCTTGGGGACTCCCCTAGTTCTAGTCTCACCTACTAGTGGAAACAATTTTCCTGCCTCTATCATATATCAAATTTTCTATGTTTCTATATGATCTCTTCTCATCCTTCTGAATTCCTGTGAGTACAGTCCCAAGCGACTCAATATCTCCTCATAGTCTAACCCCCTCATCTCTGGAATCAACCTGCCTAACATCTTCTGCCTAACCTTCCTCAAGTATGGAGTCCAGAACTGCACGCAGTACTCCAGATGCAGCCTCACCAGTACCCTGTACAGTCGCAGCATAACCTCTTTGCTCTTAAATTCAATCCCTCTAGCAATGAAGGCCAGCATTTCATTTGCCCTCTTCATAGCCTGCTGCACCTGCAAACTAACCTTTTACGTTTCATGCACAAGCACTCCCAAGTCCCTCTGCACAGCAGCATGCTGCAGCCTTTTATGATTTAAATAATAATCTGCTCTTCCATTTTCCTTCCAAAGTGGATGACCTCGCATTTACCAACTTTGTACTCCATCTGCCAGACCCTTGCCCACTCACTTAACCTATCTATATCTCTCTGCAGACTCGCCGTATCCTCTGCCCAATCTGCTTTTCCACTCAATTTAGTGTAAAGTCAAGTCAAGTCAAGTCACTTTTATTGCCATTTCGACCATAACTGCTGGTACAGTACACAGTAAAACGAGACATTTTTCAGGACCTTGGTGCTACATGAAACAGTACAAAAATTACACTGAACTATGTAAAAACAACACAGAAAAAAAACTACACTAGACTACAGACCTACCCAGGACTGCATAAAGAGCACAAAACAGTGCAGGAATTACAATAAATAATAGACAAGACAATAGGCACAGTAGAGTGTCATCAGCAAACTTAGATACACTACACTTGGTCCCCTTTCCATATCATTAATGTATATTGTGAACAGTTGCAGGCCCAGCACTGACCCCTGTGGCACACCACTCACCACTGATTGCCAACCAGAAAAAGACTCGTGTATCCCAACTCTCTGCTTTCTATTGGTTAACCAATCCTCTATCCTCTATACATCACTCCCAACTCTATGCATCCTTACCTTATGGATAAATACTTTATGTGGCACCTTTGGGAAATCCAAGTAAATAACTTCCATCAGTTCCCCTCTATCCACTACGCTCGTTATATCCTCAAAGAACTCCAGTAGATTTGTCTAACAGGACCTGCCTTTGCTGAATCCATGCTGCATCTGCCTGATGGATCCATTTCTTTCTAGATGCCTTGCTAATTCTTCTTTAATGATAGCTTCAAGCATTTTCCCAACTACAGATATTAAACTAACTAGCCTATAGTTACCTGCCTTTTGCCTACATCCGTTTTAGAACAGTGGCCTTCTGACATTTGCCTTCTTCCTTCTTCCGCCAGGACCTGCCCAGAGTTTAGAGAATTTTGGTAAATTATCACCAAAGCCTCTACTATAACCTCTGCCATTTTTTTCGGTACCCTGGGATGTATTCCATCAGGATCAGGGGACTTGTCTATCTTCAGGTCCACAAGTTTGCTCAGCACTGCCACTTTAGTGATAGCTATTGGATCAAGGTTGTCACCTCCCGTCACATCCATATCATCTCTCTTTGGCGTGTTAGGCGTGTCCTCCATCATGAAGGCCAATACATTCAAAGCCTTGGCCATTTCCACTTTACCCAATATCAATCGCCCCTTCGCATCTTCCAAAGGACATATGTTCACTTTAGCCACCCTTTTCCACTTTATATAATTATAAAAACTTTTACTATCTGTTTTTATATTTTGTGCTAGTTTATTTTTATAATCAATCTTCCCTTTCTTTTTTGCTCACTTAGTGGTTCTTTGTTGCTTTATAAAGTTTTGCAAAGCTTCCAGTTCCCACTACTCTTAGCGAGTTTGTAGGCAGGAGCTTTTAGTTTGATGGCTTCCTTTATTTCTTTAGTTATCCTTGGCTGGTTCTCCCCACCCTTACTGTCCTTGTTTTTAACTGGAATATGCTTTCGTTGAGCACCATGAAAAAAGTCTTTGAAAGTCTTCCAGCGTTCCTCAACCGTCCCACCATATAGCCTGACCATCAACCACCCATTTACATTCATCCCATTTTATTCTCCCCACGTTCTTACCAACATCCTCACATAGTCTATCCTTCACCCACATACTGGGGGAAATTCATAGCAGTTAATTAACCCAGTGACCAGCACATTATTAGGATGTGGGAGGAAAACAGAGCACCCTGAGGAAACCCACACTGTCACCAGGAGTATGTGAAAACTCTGCACAGGCAACAATAAAAAAACACAATAAGCTTAAAAACACAATAAATATGAATATAAAAGCAATCCTATAAAACACAATGCACAAGTAACCATTGAGTGTAGCTGTATACTGTATACATAACATTAGCTTATACACATAGACTGATTGTATGTACATAAACTGATGTTAAGTGTAGGAGTACCTGAACGTAAGGTCTGTTCAGGATTGAACCTGTGTCTCTGGTGCTGTGAGGCTGGCTGTCTCATGTCTCAGTACACAGAATCTGGCGGAGAATCTCACCTGGTCCCTCAACACCAGCTCCAGAGCAAAGAAAGCCCAGCAGCGTCTCCACTTTCTGCGAAGGCTGAGGAGGGTCCATCTCCCACCCCCCATCCTCATCACATTCTACAGGGGTTGTATTGAGAGCATCCTGAGCAGCTGCATCACTGCCTGGTTCGGAAATTGTACCATCTCGAATCGCAAGACCCTGCAGCAGATAGTGAGGTCAGCTGAGAAGATCATTGGGGTCCCTCTTCCCGCCATCACGGACATTTACACTACACGCTGCATCCACAAAGCAAACAGCATTGTGAAGGACCCCACACACCCCTCGTACAAACTCTTCTCCCTCCTGCCGTCTGGGAAAAGGCACTGAAGCATTCGGGCTCTCACAAACAGACTATGTAACAGTTTCTTCCCCCAAGCTGTCAGACTCCTCAATACCCAAAGCCTGGACTGACACCTTACTGCCCTATTGTCCTGTTTATTATTTATTGTAATGCCTGCACTGTTTTGTGCACTTTATGCAGTCCTGGGTAGGTCTGTAGTCTAGCGTAGTTTTTTTCTGTGTTGTTTTTTTACGTAGCTCAGTCTAGTTTTTGTACTGTGTCATGTAACACCATGGTCCTGAAAAACGTTGTCTCATTTTTACTATGTACTGTACATAGCAGTCGTGGTCAAAATGACAATAAAAGTGACTTGACTTGACTTGACTTGAAGAATAAATCAAGCTGTCGTAGTTTCAGCAGATCCTGGATCTCCACAGCTAATGTACGTATATTTCTAAGTCAGCCACAGTTCTACTATCGTTTTGTGCTCTTTCTATAAGCAAAATGTCAGCTCCCAAGGGAACAATTCATCAATTCCACTTTCCCTACTCTTACTTCCCTGTACCTCTGCAACTTATTCTGACTCGTCATTATCCATTTGTTAGTGTTTTGCCATTAATGTGTACTAACTATTCTAACATGCGTGTCTTTAGGACGTGGGAGGAAAGTGGAAATCCACGTGGTCACAGGGAGAACGTGCAAACTCCACACAGACAGCACTGGAAGTCAGGATTGAATCTGCGTCATTGAACGTGTGAGGAAGCCGCACTAACTGCTGCTCCACAGTGCCGCCCTTGCGGGTCTTGGAGAAAGCAAGACTTCCCAGCACACCAAGATGCAGCCACTTAGAAAAGATAATAAGTTAGGTCACTGCTTAGTCCATCAGAATCAGATCCAGTTTCAGATCATTGCAAAACATAGAAACACAGAAAACCTACAGCACAATACAGGCCATTCGGCCCACAATACTTACTTTAGAAACTACCTAGGGTTACCCATAGCCCTCTATTTTTCTAAGCTCCATGTACCTATACAGGAGTCTCTCAAAAGACTCTGTCGTATCCGCCTCCACCACTGTTGCCGGCAGCCCATTCCACGCTCTTACCACTCTCTGAGTAAAAAACTTAACCCTGACATCTCCTCTGTACCTACTCCCCAGCACCTTAAAACTGTGTCCTCTTGTGTTAGTCATTTCAGCCCTGGGAAAAAGCCTCTGACTATCCACACGATCAATGCCTCTCATCATCTTATACACCTCTATCAGGTCTCCTCTCATCCTCCATCGCTCCAAGGAGAAAAAGCCAAGTTCACTCAACCTATTCTCATAAGGCATGCTCCCCAATTCAGGTAACATCCTTGTAAATCTCGTCTGCACCCTTTCTATGGTTTCCACATCCTTCCTGTAGTGAGGTGAGCAGAACTGAGCACAGTACTCCAAGTGGGGTCTGACCAGGGTCCTATATAGCTGCAACATTACCTCTCAGCTCTTGAACTCAATCCCATGGTTGATGAAGGCCAATGCACTGTATGCCTTCTTAACCATAGAGTCAACCTATGCAGCAGCTTTGAGTGTTCTATGTTATAACCGCTATAACATGCAGTTAAAAAGAAAATTGCACTGAATTTCCAAAGCCAGGGCTGTACCCAAATATTATTTGTTTAATCAAGGCTCCTGCCTAATTTGAATGTGGACATTGTTTTTTGCTTTTTTTCTCTCTACCAACAACCGATTTATCAGCATAAACTAAAAGCTCCCGCAGCTCTTCATCTTCAGTGTTATCATCAAGGATGTAATGACACTATTGTTCACAGGGCCATAAAATGATACCACATAGAAAGAGGTCACATGGCCTATTGTGCCAGTTCACATTTTGTGTACCTACAAAATCATCAGTTAAGCTGAGGCTTGTGCTCATTTTGCGTATGAACTCAAACCATTGCTAAAATGGTTCCTTAAAAAAGCCCCAGTCGTGGCCTGAATTGAGTGCAAACCCCACCATAAAACATTGTGGAACTTCAGACCCAGATTTTTGAATTTTCTGAATTTTGTGCCCTGCTTACCTTTGGCTATGCTGAAAGATGTCAAGAATATCTAATTTGGGATGGCACATTTCAAACTGAGAACGGAAAACATAGAACAATACAGCACAGGAATAGGCCCTTCCGCCCACAATGTTGTACTGAACTTATTAAACTAACAACTAAATGCCTAACTAAACTAATTCATTTTGCCTACACAATGACCATGTCCCTCCATTTCCTGCGCCCAAATTTCATTTGTTTAATCAATGCTCCTGCCTGATTGGAACGTACACATTGGCTGTTCATTTGATCTCTGCCAACAACTGATTTATCAGCATATACTGTGCTTGTCTAAAATCCTCTTGGAACATTTTTATCATATTTGACTCCACTACCACTGTCTATAAAATACTTGCCCACACATCATCTTTAAACTTATCCCCTTTCGCCTTAACTGCATGCCCTCTAGCATTAGACGTTTTTACCCTGGAGGGGAAGAAAATGCTGGTTGTCTACCCTATCTATGTCTCTAATAATCTTGTAAATTTCTGTCAGCTCTCCCCACAGTTAGACAGAACAGCAACAAAATGAAATTTGGAATAACAGGGAAGATGGATCAAGTCAGAAAAACAAAATGCTATTTCCAAGGCAGCCATTTATGACGTATTATGATTGATGACAGAGCAAATTCATCAGGACTGAGAAATATTGGAGGATAGATATGCATCTGAGTAGATTAGAGAGGAACATTTAACACAAGTGACAGATTATAACATGTGAGTTGGTGTAAATAGCCTACATGGATTTCAGTAATGTCTTTGACAATGTCCACATGGCAGACTGGACGAAAAGGTTGGAGACACTAGAATGAAGTGTGCCAGGGCCAGGGATATCTTAGTAAAGGAACAGAACATTCTGGAGGCGTTAAGTGATAATAGCCAGAGGTCTTAGTACATGTTGGTACTAATGTCACATCTGGTAAGAGGGATGACGTCCTGCAGAATGAATGAATTTAGGAATTTATGCTAAAGGTTAAAAAGCAAACAGAATTTAGACAAGAGTGAAGTGATTTATTTTGGCAAGTTAAAGCAAGGCAGGACTTACACAGTAAATGACAGAGCCCTGGGGAATGTTGTATAGCAGAGATGCCTAGGGAGTTCAAGAATACACTTCACAGAAAGTGCTGAAGGTGTTTTGCCATTTGGGAGGGCATATTTCACACACCCTCTCATGATCCCAGAACACATCCTGCACAGTTAAGAAAGCTCCCCAACAACTCTACTTTCTGAGGAGGGTGAAGGGAGCTGGTTTGTGAACATCAAAACTCACGATCTTCTACAGAGGTGAGGTTGGAAAAAGGCCAGCAATATCATGAAGGCTACCTCCCACCCTACTCATGGATTGATGGTCCCACTCCCATCAGAGACGAGGCTACGTAGCATCCAAACCAGTACTACTAGACTCAAAAGATTACTTTCCCCAAGGAATCAGGATGATCAACACCTCTCCCGATAAGGCAGCCCACCACCCACAACACTACTACATTCACATCAACCACTCTTTTCCTCAGTCTCTCAGAACCCTTCACCCCCCACACACTGTCACTTCACACTGACACTCCACACCTCACACCTACACTGACACACTCCTCTCCACAGTCCCTCAGAACCCTTCACCCCCATAAACTGTCACTTCTCACTGACACTCCACACCTCACACCTACACTCACACACTCCTCTCCACAGTCCCTCAGAACCCTTCACCCGCCATACACTGTCACTTCACACTGATACTCCACACCTCACACCTACACTCGTCTCCACAGTCCCTCAGAACCCTTCACCCCCATACACTGTCACTTCACACTGACACTCCACACCTCACACCTACACTCACACACTCCTCTCCACAGTCCCTCAGAACCCTTCACCCACCATACACTGTCACTTCACACTGATACTCCACACCTCACACCTACACTCACACACTCCTCTCCACAGTCCCTCAGAACCCTTCACCCCTCCATAGACTGTCACTTCACACTGACACTCCAGACCTCACACCTACACTCACACACTGCTCTCCACAGTCCCTCAGAACCCTTCACCCCCATACACTGTCACTTCACACTGACACTCCACACCTCACACCTACACTCACACACTCCTCTCCACAGTCCCTCAGAACCCTTCACCCCCCATACACTGTCACTTCACACTGACACTCCACACCTCACACCTACACTCACACACTCCTCTCCACAGTCCCTCAGAACCCTTCACCCCTCATACACTGTCACTTCACACTGACACTCCACACATCACACCTACACTCACACACTCCTCTCCACAGTCCCTCAGAACCCTTCACCCACCATACACTGTCACTTCACACTGACACTCCACACATCACACCTACACTCACACACACCTCTCCACAGTCCATCAGAACCCTTCACCCACCATACACTCACTTCACACTGACACTCCACACCTCACACCTACACGCACACACTCCTCTCCACAGTCACTCAGAACCCTTCACCCCCTCATACACTGTCACTTCACACTGACACTCCACACCTCACACCTACACTCACACACTCCTCTCCACAGTCCCTCAGAACCCTTCACCCCCCCGTACACCGTCACTTCACACTGACACTCCACACCTCACACCTACACTCACACACTCCTCTCCACAGTCCCTCAGAACTCTTCACCCCCCCATGCACTGTCACTTCACACTGACACTCCACACCTCACACCTACACTCACACACTCCTCTCCACAGTCCCTCAGAACCCTTCACCCCTCCATACACTGTCACTTCACACTGACACTCCACACCTCACACCTACACTGACACACTCCTCTCCACAGTCCCTCAGAACTCTTCACCCCTCCATAGACTGTCACTTCACACTGACACTCCATACCTCACACCTACACTCACACACTCCTCTCCACAGTCCCTCAGAACCCTTCACCCGCCATACACTGTCACTTCACACTGATACTCCACACCTCACACCTACACTCGTCTCCACAGTCCCTCAGAACCCTTCACCCCCATACACTGTCACTTCACACTGACACTCCACACCTCACACCTACACTCACACACTCCTCTCCACAGTCCCTCAGAACCCTTCACCCACCATACACTGTCACTTCACACTGATACTCCACACCTCACACCTACACTCACACACTCCTCTCCACAGTCCCTCAGAACCCTTCACCCCCCACACACTGTCACTTCACACTGACACTCCACACCTCACACCTACACTGACACACTCCTCTCCACAGTCCCTCAGAACTCTTCACCCCTCCATAGACTGTCACTTCACACTGACACTCCATACCTCACACCTACACTCACACACTGCTCTCCACAGTCCCTCAGAACCCTTCACCCCCATACACTGTCACTTCACACTGACACTCCACACCTCACACCTACACTCACACACTCCCCTTCACAGTCCCACAGAACCCTTCACCCACCACACACTGTCACTTCACACTGACACTCCACACATCACACCTACACTCACACACTCCTCTCCACAGTCCCTCAGAACCCTTCACCCCCATACACTGTCACTTCACACTGACACTCCACACCTCACACCTACACTCACACACTCCACTCCACAGTCCCTCAGAACACTTCACCCCTCCATACACTGTCACTTCACACTGACACTCCACACCTCACACCTAAACTCACACACTCCTCTCCACAGTCCCTCAGAACCCTTCACCCCTCCATACACTGTCACTTCACACTGACACTCCACACCTCACACCTACACTCACACACTCCTCTCCACAGTCCCTCAGAACCCTTCACCCCCATACACTGTCTCTTCACACTGACACTCCACACCTCACACCTACACTCACACACTACTCTCCACATTCCCTCAGAACCCTTCACCCCTCCATACACTGTCACTTCACACTGACACTCCACACCTCACACCTAAACTCACACACTCCTCTCCACAGTCCCTCAGAACCCTTCACCCCCATACACTGTCTCTTCACACTGACACTCCACACCTCACACCTACACTCACACACCTCTCCACAGTCCCTCAGAACCCTTCACCCCCATACACTGTCTCTTCACACTGACACTCCACACCTCACACCTACACTCACACACCTCTCCACAGTCCCTCAGAACACTTCACCCCCCCATACACTGTCACTTCACACTGACACTACACACCTCACACCTACACTCACACACTCCTCTCCACAGTCACTCAGAACCCTTCACCCCCATACACTGTCACTTCACACTGACACTCCACACATCACACCTACACTCACACACTCCTCTCCACAGTCCCTCAGAACCCTTCACCCACCATACACTGTCACTTCACACTGACACTCCACACCTCACACCTACACTGACACAATCCTCTTAACAGTCCCTCAGAACCCTTCACCCCCCATAAACTGTCACTTCACACTGACACTCCACACCTCACACCTACACTCACACACTCCTCTCCACAGTCCATCAGAACCCTTCACCCACCATACACTGTCACTTCACACTGACACTCCACACCTCACACCTACACTCACACACTCCTCTCCACAGTCCCTCAGAACCCTTCACCCCCTCATACACTGTCACTTAACACTGACACTCCACACCTCACACCTACACTCACACACTCCTCTCCACAGTCCCTCAGAACACTTCACCCCCCCCATGCACTGTCACTTCACACTGACACTCCACACATCACACCTACACTCACACTCTCCTCTCCACAGTCCCTCAGAACCCTTCACCCCTCCATACACTGTCACTTCACACTGACACTCCACACCTCACACCTACACTCACACACTCCTCTCCACAGTCCCTCAGAACCCTTCACCCACCATACACTGTCACTTCACACTGATACTCCACACCTCACACCTACACTCGTCTCCACAGTCCCTCAGAACCCTTCACCCCCATACACTGTCACTTCACACTGACACTCCACACCTCACACCTACACTGACACACTCCTCTCCACAGTCCCTCAGAACCCTTCACCCCCATACACTGTCACTTCACACTGACACTCCACACCTCACACCTACACTCACACACTCCACTCCACAGTCCCTCAGAACACTTCACCCCTCCATACACTGTCACTTCACACTGACACTCCACACCTCACACCTAAACTCACACACTCCTCTCCACAGTCCCGCAGAACCCTTCACCCCTCCATACACTGTCACTTCACACTGACACTCCACACCTCACACCTACACTCACACACTCCTCTCCACAGTCCCTCAGAACCCTTCACCCCCATACACTGTCTCTTCACACTGACACTCCACACCTCACACCTACACTCACACACTACTCTCCACATTCCCTCAGAACCCTTCACCCCTCCATACACTGTCACTTCACACTGACACTCCACACCTCACACCTAAACTCACACACTCCTCTCCACAGTCCCTCAGAACCCTTCACCCCCATACACTGTCTCTTCACACTGACACTCCACACCTCACACCTACACTCACACACCTCTCCACAGTCCCTCAGAACCCTTCACCCCCATACACTGTCTCTTCACACTGACACTCCACACCTCACACCTACACTCACACACCTCTCCACAGTCCCTCAGAACACTTCACCCCCCCATACACTGTCACTTCACACTGACACTACACACCTCACACCTACACTCACACACTCCTCTCCACAGTCACTCAGAACCCTTCACCCCCATACACTGTCACTTCACACTGACACTCCACACATCACACCTACACTCACACACTCCTCTCCACAGTCCCTCAGAACCCTTCACCCACCATACACTCTCACTTCACACTGACACTCCACACCTCACACCTACACTGACACAATCCTCTTAACAGTCCCTCAGAACCCTTCACCCCCCATAAACTGTCACTTCACACTGACACTCCACACCTCACACCTACACTCACACACTCCTCTCCACAGTCCCTCAGAACCCTTCACCCACCATACACTGTCACTTCACACTGATACTCCACACCTCACACCTACACTCGTCTCCACAGTCCCTCAGAACCCTTCACCCCCATACACTGTCACTTCACACTGACACTCCACACCTCACACCTACACTGACACACTCCTCTCCACAGTCCCTCAGAACCCTTCACCCCCCCATGCACTGTCACTTCACACTGACACTCCACACCTCACACCTACACTCACACACTCCTCTCCACATTCCCTCAGAACCCTTCACCCCCATACACTGTCACTTCACACTGACACTCCACACCTCACACCTACACTCACACACTCCTCTCCACAGTCCCTCAGAACCCTTTACCCCCATACACTGACACTTCACACTGACACTCCACACCTCACACCTTCACTCACACACTCCTCTCCACAGTCCCTCAGAACCCTTCACCCACCATACACTGTCACTTCACACTGATACTCCACACCTCACACCTACACTCACACACTCCTCTCCACAGTCCCTCAGAACCCTTCACCCACCATACACTGTCACTTCACACTGATACTCCACACCTCACACCTACACTCACACACTCCTCTCCACAGTCCCTCTGAACCCTTCACCCCCATACACTGTCACTTCACACTGACACTCCACACCTCACACCTACACTCACACACTCCTCTCCACAGTCCCTCAGAACCCTTCACCCCCCATACACTGTCACTTCACACTGACACTCCACACCTCACACCTACACTGACACACTCCTCTCCACAGTCCCTCAGAACCCTTCACCCGCCATACACTGTCACTTCACACTGATACTCCACACCTCACACCTACACTCGTCTCCACAGTCCCTCAGAACCCTTCACCCCCATACACTGTCACTTCACACTGACACTCCACACCTCACACCTACACTCACACACTCCTCTCCACAGTCCCTCAGAACCCTTCACCCACCATACACTGTCACTTCACACTGATACTCCACACCTCACACCTACACTCACACACTCCTCTCCACAGTCCCTCAGAACCCTTCACCCCCCACACACTGTCACTTCACACTGACACTCCACACCTCACACCTACACTGACACACTCCTCTCCACAGTCCCTCAGAACTCTTCACCCCTCCATAGACTGTCACTTCACACTGACACTCCATTCCTCACACCTACACTCACACACTGCTCTCCACAGTCCCTCAGAACCCTTCACCCCCCATACACTGTCACTTCACACTGACACTCCACACCTCACACCTACACTCACACACTCCCCTTCACAGTCCCACAGAACCCTTCACCCACCACACACTGTCACTTCACACTGACACTCCACACATCACACCTACACTCACACACTCCTCTCCACAGTCCCTCAGAACCCTTCACCCCCATACACTGTCACTTCACACTGACACTCCACACCTCACACCTACACTCACACACTCCACTCCACAGTCCCTCAGAACACTTCACCCCCATACACTGTCTCTTCACACTGACACTCCACACCTCACACCTACACTCACACACTACTCTCCACATTCCCTCAGAACCCTTCACCCCTCCATACACTGTCACTTCACACTGACACTCCACACCTCACACCTAAACTCACACACTCCTCTCCACAGTCCCTCAGAACCCTTCACCCCTCCATACACTGTCACTTCACACTGACACTACACACCTCACACCTACACTCACACACTCCTCTCCACAGTCCCTCAGAACCCTTCACCCCCATACACTGTCTCTTCACACTGACACTCCACACCTCACACCTACACTCACACACCTCTCCACAGTCCCTCAGAACCCTTCACCCCCATACACTGTCTCTTCACACTGACACTCCACACCTCACACCTACACTCACACACCTCTCCACAGTCCCTCAGAACACTTCACCCCCCCATACACTGTCACTTCACACTGACACTACACACCTCACACCTACACTCACACACTCCTCTCCACAGTCACTCAGAACCCTTCACCCCCCCATACACTGTCACTTCACACTGACACTCCACACATCACACCTACACTCACACACTCCTCTCCACAGTCCCTCAGAACCCTTCACCCACCATACACTGTCACTTCACACTGACACTCCACACCTCACACCTACACTGACACAATCCTCTTAACAGTCCCTCAGAACCCTTCACCCCCCATAAACTGTCACTTCACACTGACACTCCACACCTCACACCTACACTCACACACTCCTCTCCACAGTCCATCAGAACCCTTCACCCACCATACACTGTCACTTCACACTGACACTCCACACCTCACACCTACACTCACACACTCCTCTCCACAGTCCCTCAGAACCCTTCACCCCCTCATACACTGTCACTTAACACTGACACTCCACACCTCACACCTACACTCACACACTCCTCTCCACAGTCCCTCAGAACACTTCACCCCCCCCATGCACTGTCACTTCACACTGACACTCCACACATCACACCTACACTCACACTCTCCTCTCCACAGTCCCTCAGAACCCTTCACCCCTCCATACACTGTCACTTCACACTGACACTCCACACCTCACACCTACACTCACACACTCCTCTCCACAGTCCCTCAGAACCCTTCACCCACCATACACTGTCACTTCACACTGATACTCCACACCTCACACCTACACTCGTCTCCACAGTCCCTCAGAACCCTTCACCCCCATACACTGTCACTTCACACTGACACTCCACACCTCACACCTACACTGACACACTCCTCTCCACAGTCCCTCAGAACCCTTCACCCCCCCATGCACTGTCACTTCACACTGACACTCCACACCTCACACCTACACTCACACACTCCTCTCCACATTCCCTCAGAACCCTTCACCCCCATACACTGTCACTTCACACTGACACTCCACACCTCACACCTACACTCACACACTCCTCTCCACAGTCCCTCAGAACCCTTTACCCCCATACACTGACACTTCACACTGACACTCCACACCTCACACCTTCACTCACACACTCCTCTCCACAGTCCCTCAGAACCCTTCACCCACCATACACTGTCACTTCACACTGATACTCCACACCTCACACCTACACTCACACACTCCTCTCCACAGTCCCTCTGAACCCTTCACCCCCATACACTGTCACTTCACACTGACACTCCACACCTCACACCTACACTCACACACTCCTCTCCACAGTCCCTCAGAACCCTTCACCCCCCATACACTGTCACTTCACACTGACACTCCATACCACACACCTACACTCACACACTCCTCTCCACAGTCCCTCAGAACCCTTCACCCCCCATACACTGTCACTTCACACTGACACTCCACACCTCACACCTACACTCACACAGTCACTGTTTTACTGTGTTTCCATACGTCCTGCTGCTACCAAGAAGAGTTCCTCTTGTCAAGAGTCACTTTGTCACTTTAACAATTCCTGTCAGTCACCTTACGTTCATGTACTCCTGCACTTAACATCACTTTATGTACATACAATCAGTCTATGTGTATAAGCTAATGTTATGTATACAGTATACAGCTACACTCAACAGTTACTTGTGCATTGTGTTTTATAGGATTGCTTTTATATTTATTGTGTTGTTAAGCTTATTGTGTATTTTTAAGCTGCATCGGATCTGAAGTGACAATCATTTCATTCTCCTTTACAGTCATGTACTGAAGAATGACAATAAACAATCTTGGCACATTCGCTTTCATTGAACAGGGCACTGAGTACAGGAGTTGGGATGTCACTTTACAGCTGTATCAGACACTGGTGAGCCCATATCTCGGACATTATGTAGTGTTTTTGTCACCAGCCAATAGGAAGGGTGTGATTAAGCTAGAGAGGGTGCAAAAGAGCTTCACAAACACATTGCCAGGACTGGCGGGCTTGCGTTGCAAGGAGATACTGGATAGGCTGGTTTTACCTGGAGCAATGGAGACTGAGGGTAACCATAGCGAGATTTAGAAAGTCTTGAGGGGCGCAGGTAAGGTGGATGATCACTGTGTTTTTCCGAGTGTAGGAGAGCCAAAAGCTAGAGAGCATAGGTTTAAAGTGCGAGGGGTAAAATTTAAAGAGGGCCTGAGGGTCAACTTTTTCCACAGAGTAGATATATGGAATGAGCTGCCACATGGGGTGGTGAAGACAGGTAAAATTACAATGTTTAAAAAAGATTTGGACAGGTTCATGGATAGGAAAGGTTTAGGGGGATATGGACCAAATGCTAGCAAAAGACATCTTGGTTAGCAAAGACAAGTTAAGCTGAAGGCCCTTTTTCTATGTTGTATTACTCTATGACTCCAAACTGAAAGAGGAGCAGTATCCTTGCAGGAAGATCTCCTCGTGCTAACTCGGGAGGGTTTAAGCTAATTCAGCGGGGGGCGGGGGGGGGTGGAATTCAGTAATTAAATACTTGGTGGGGAGATTGGCCTGAATATAGAAGATAAATCAAACAAATCCTGTGAGTAAAGCAGGAAGAGGCAAGTTGAGGAGAATAGGAGAGCCAGTGGGCTAAACTCCATTGACTTCAATGCAAAGGAAATTCACTGGTAAGTCAAATGCTCTGAGAGCATAGATCAGCACTTGGAATTACGATGTTACTACAATAATGAACACATTCTATGACTCTAGGGAGAGGTACATGGATAGGAGGGGTATGGGGGCTATGGTTCAGGTGCAGGTCTATGGGACTAGGGAGAACAATAGCTTGGCACGGACTAGATGGGCCAAAGGGCCTGTTTCTGTGCTGTAGTGCTCTATGACTCTATGGTTGAAGGAAGGACAGGCTAGAGAAATTTCAAAAGTCATGTAAGGCGACACAGAAGAGGAGAGAGTGTTACACTACAGATGAGGGAGAATATTAGAGAGGATATCCTGGAAGGATCATCCAATCAAGTTTAAGAATAAAACAGGAGTGTTCACTTTGCTGGGATTATCACTGTGCCAGGGGAATTCCTGTCTCACCAATTTGATCAAATTCTTTGAGAAAAAACAAAGAAGGTAGATGAAGGCAGGGCAGTAGATGTTGTCTATATGGACTTTAGTCAGGCATTTGAAAAGGTCCCACATGGTAGATTGGTCAAGAAAGTTAAGTCACATGGAATCCAAAGCAAGCTGGCTAATTGCATTGCAAATTGGCTTGATGGTTGGAAGCAGACGATGAAAGGATGTTTTTCTGATTAGAAATCTGTGAATAGTGGGACCTTTGCTGTTTTCAATATTGATGACTTGGGTGTGAATGTAAAATATATGATTAGTAAGTTTGTAGATGACATAAGAACTAGTGGTGGTGTGGATACTGAGGACAGATGTTTAAGGCTGCAGCAGGATATAGAACATTGGTAGATGGAACTTATCCCCAAAAAGCCTGAGGTGATGCATTTTTGCAAGCCAAATAGTGGTAAAACATAAGAAGTACATGGTAGGGCGTTAAGGAACGTTGGGCAGAGAGTAGCAGGATTTAGTGTCAGTGACAACAAAGGGCCAACTATCTATTTCAATGCAGGATGCTGTGCAAATTGGTGGGGAAACTCCAAGTAGTGGTGTTTCCATGTGTCCTCTGCCCTTGTCCATATAGTTAGTGAGTTTGGGAGTTGTTATGAAAGAAGTTTTGGAGAAGGATTAGATGTCAAAAAAGTGATTACTTTTTCCTGGATGGTATTGAACTTTTTGACAGTTGTTGGAGTTACACTCATCCAGCCAAGGGCAGAGTATTCCACTGTGCTCCTGAATGCCTTGTAGATATTGGAAAGGCTAATAGCATTAGAAAGTTAGTTACTCCCCACAGGATTTCTAGCCTCCAGCTGTGTTTGTGTAGCTTGTCCAATTAGATTTCTAGTGACACCACACCCCAACCCCCAGGATATTGATGATCAGGAATAGTCAATATTAGTAACATTGAAGATCAAGGGCAGGTAAGTTAGACTCAACATCTCTCACGTTAAGGCAGCCCACCACCCCCAACACTACTACATTCACATCAACCACTCTTTTCCTCAATCTCTCAGAACGCTTCACCCCCCTCATACTCTGTCACTTCACACTGACACTCCACACCTCACACCTACACTCACACACTCCTCTCCACAGTCCATCAGAACCCTTCACCCACCATACACTGTCACTTCACACTGACACTCTACACCTCACACCTACACTCACACACTCCTCTCCACAGTCCCTCAGAACCCTTCACCCCCCATACACTGGCACTTCACACTGACACTCCACACCTCACACCTACACTCACACACTCCTCTCCACAGTCCCTCAGAACCCTTCACCCCCCCATGCACTGTCACTTCACACTGACACTCCACACCTCACACCTACACTCACACACTCCTCTCCACAGTCCCTCAGAACCCTTCACCCCCCCATACATTGTCACTTCACACTGACACTCCACACCTCACACCTACACTCGTCTCCACAGTCCCTCAGAACCCTTCACCCCCATACACTGTCACTTCACACTGACACTCCACACCTCACACCTTCACTCACACACTCCTCTCCACAGTCCCTCAGAACCCTTCACACCCCATACACTGTCACTTCACACTGACACTCCACACCTCACACCTACACTCACACACTCCTCTCCACAGTCCCTCAGAACCCTTCACCCCCCCCATACACTGTCACTTCACACTGACACTCCACACCTCACACCTACACTCACACACTCCTCTCCACAGTCCCTCAGAACCCTTCACCCACCATACACTGTCACTTCACACTGACACTCCACACCTCACACCTACACTCACACACTCCTCTCCACAGTCCCTCAGAACCCTTCACCCCCATACACTGTCACTTCACACTGACACTCCACACCTCACACCTACACTGACACACTCCTCTCCACAGTCCCTCAGAACCCTTCACCCCTCCATACACTGTCACTTCACACTGACACTCCACACCTCATACCTACACTCACACACCCCTCTCCACAGTCCCTCAGAACTCTTCACCCCCCATACACTGTCACCTCACACTGACACTCCACACATCACACCTACACTCACACACTCCTCTCCACAGTCCCTCAGAACCCTTCACCCCCCATACACTGTCACTTCACACTGACACTCCACACCTCACACCTACACTCACACACTCCTCTCCACATTCCCTCAGAACCCTTCACCCCTCCATACACTGTCACTTCACACTGACACTCCACACCTCACACCTACACTGACACACTCCTCTCCACAGTCCCTCAGAACCCTTCACCCACCATACACTGTCACTTCACACTGACACTCCACACCTCACACCTACACTCACACAGTCACTGTTTTACTGTGTTTCCATACGTCCTGCTGCTACCAAGAAGAGTTCCTCTTGTCAAGAGTCACTTTGTCACTTTAACAATTCCTGTCAGTCACCTTACGTTCAGGTACTCCTGCACTTAACATCACTTTATGTACATACAATCAGTCTATGTGTATAAGCTAATGTTATGTATACAGTATACAGCTACACTCAACAGTTACTTGTGCATTGTGTTTTATAGGATTGCTTTTATATTTATTGTGTTGTTAAGCTTATTGTGTATTTTTAAGCTGCATCGGATCTGAAGTGACAATCATTTCATTCTCCTTTACAGTCATGTACTGAAGAATGACAATAAACAATCTTGGCACATTCGCTTTCATTGAACAGGGCACTGAGTACAGGAGTTGGGATGTCACTTTACAGCTGTATCAGACACTGGTGAGCCCATATCTCGGATATTATGTAGTGTTTTTGTCACCAGCCAATAGGAAGGGTGTGATTAAGCTAGAGAGGGTGCAAAAGAGCTTCACAAACACATTGCCAGGACTGGCGGGCTTGCGTTGCAAGGAGATACTGGATAGGCTGGTTTTACCCGGAGCAATGGAGACTGAGGGTAACCATAGCGAGATTTAGAAAGTCTTGAGGGGCGCAGGTAAGGTGGATGATCACTGTGTTTTTCCGAGTGTAGGAGAGCCAAAAGCTAGAGAGCATAGGTTTAAAGTGCGAGGGGTAAAATTTAAAGAGGGCCTGAGGGTCAACTTTTTCCACAGAGTAGATATATGGAATGAGCTGCCACATGGGGTGGTGAAGACAGGTAAAATTACAATGTTTAAAAAAGATTTGGACAGGTTCATGGATAGGAAAGGTTTAGGGGGATATGGACCAAATGCTAGCAAAAGACATCTTGGTTAGCAAGGACAAGTTAAGCTGAAGGCCCTTTTTCTATGTTGTATTACTCTATGACTCCAAACTGAAAGAGGAGCAGTATCCTTGCAGGAAGATCTCCTCGTGCTAACTCGGGAGGGTTTAAGCTAATTCAGCGGGGGGCGGGGGGGGGGGTGGAATTCAGTAATTAAATACTTGGTGGGGAGATTGGCCTGAATATAGAAGATAAATCAAACAAATCCTGTGAGTAAAGCAGGAAGAGGCAAGTTGAGGAGAATAGGAGAGCCAGTGGGCTAAACTCCATTGACTTCAATGCAAAGGAAATTCACTGGTAAGTCAAATGCTCTGAGAGCATAGATCAGCACTTGGAATTACGATGTTACTACAATAATGAACACATTCTATGACTCTAGGGAGAGGTACATGGATAGGAGGGGTATGGGGGCTATGGTTCAGGTGCAGGTCTATGGGACTAGGGAGAACAATAGCTTGGCACGGACTAGATGGGCCAAAGGGCCTGTTTCTGTGCTGTAGTGCTCTATGACTCTATGGTTGAAGGAAGGACAGGCTAGAGAAATTTCAAAAGTCATGTAAGGCGACACAGAAGAGGAGAGAGTGTTACACTACAGATGAGGGAGAATATTAGAGAGGATATCCTGGAAGGATCATCCAATCAAGTTTAAGAATAAAACAGGAGTGTTCACTTTGCTGGGATTATCACTGTGCCAGGGGAATTCCTGTCTCACCAATTTGATCAAATTCTTTGAGAAAAAACAAAGAAGGTAGATGAAGGCAGGGCAGTAGATGTTGTCTATATGGACTTTAGTCAGGCATTTGAAAAGGTCCCACATGGTAGATTGGTCAAGAAAGTTAAGTCACATGGAATCCAAAGCAAGCTGGCTAATTGCATTGCAAATTGGCTTGATGGTTGGAAGCAGACGATGAAAGGATGTTTTTCTGATTAGAAATCTGTGAATAGTGGGACCTTTGCTGTTTTCAATATTGATGACTTGGGTGTGAATGTAAAATATATGATTAGTAAGTTTGTAGATGACATAAGAACTAGTGGTGGTGTGGATACTGAGGACAGATGTTTAAGGCTGCAGCAGGATATAGAACATTGGTAGATGGAACTTATCCCCAAAAAGCCTGAGGTGATGCATTTTTGCAAGCCAAATAGTGGTAAAACATAAGAAGTACATGGTAGGGCGTTAAGGAACGTTGGGCAGAGAGTAGCAGGATTTAGTGTCAGTGACAACAAAGGGCCAACTATCTATTTCAATGCAGGATGCTGTGCAAATTGGTGGGGAAACTCCAAGTAGTGGTGTTTCCATGTGTCCTCTGCCCTTGTCCATATAGTTAGTGAGTTTGGGAGTTGTTATGAAAGAAGTTTTGGAGAAGGATTAGATGTCAAAAAAGTGATTACTTTTTCCTGGATGGTATTGAACTTTTTGACAGTTGTTGGAGTTACACTCATCCAGCCAAGGGCAGAGTATTCCACCGTGCTCCTGAATGCCTTGTAGATATTGGAAAGGCTAATAGCATTAGAAAGTTAGTTACTCCCCACAGGATTTCTAGCCTCCAGCTGTGTTTGTGTAGCTTGTCCAATTAGATTTCTAGTGACACCACACCCCAACCCCCAGGATATTGATGATCAGGAATAGTCAATATTAGTAACATTGAAGATCAAGGGCAGGTAAGTTAGACTCAACACCTCTCCCGTTAAGGCAGCCCACCACCCCCAACACTACTACATTCACATCAACCACTCTTTTCCTCAATCTCTCAGAACGCTTCACCCCCCTCATACTCTGTCACTTCACACTGACACTCCACACCTCACACCTACACTCACACACTCCTCTCCACAGTCCCTCAGAACCCTTCACCCCCCATACACTGTCACTTCACACTGACAATCCACACCTCACACCTACACTCACACACTGCTCTCCACAGTCCCTCAGAACCCTTCACCCCCCCATACACTGTCACTTCACACTGACACTCCACACCTCACACCTACACTCACACACTCCGCTCCACAGTCCCTCAGAACACTTCACCCCCAATACACTGTCACTTCACACTGACACTCCACACCTCACACCTACACTCACACACTCCTCTCCACAGTCCATCAGAACCCTTCACCCACCATACACTGTCACTTCACACTGACACTCCACACCTCACACCTACACTCACACACTCCTCTCCACAGTCCCTCAGAACCCTTCACCCCCCATACACTGGCACTTCACACTGACACTCCACACCTCACACCTACACTCACACACTCCTCTCCACAGTCCCTCAGAACCCTTCACCCCCCCATGCACTGTCACTTCACACTGACACTCCACACCTCACACCTACACTCACACACTCCTCACCACAGTCCCTCAGAACCCTTCACCCCCCACACACTGCCACTTCACACTGACACTCCACACCTCACACCTACACTGACACACTCCTCTCCACAGTCCCTCAGAACTCTTCACCCCTCCATAGACTGTCACTTCACACTGACACTCCATACCTCACACCAACACTCACACACTGCTCTCCACAGTCCCTCAGAACCCTTCACCCCCCATACACTGGCACTTCACACTGACACTCCACACCTCACACCTACACTCACACACTCCTCTCCACAGTCCCTCAGAACCCTTCACCCCCCCATGCACTGTCACTTCACACTGACACTCCACACATCACACCTACACTCACACACTCCTCTCCACAGTCCCTCAGAACCCTTCACCCCTCCATACACTGTCACTTCACACTGACACTCCACACCTCACACCTACACTCCTCTCCACAGTCCCTCAGAACCCTTCACACCCCATACACTGTCACTTCACACTGACACTCCATACCACACACCTACACTCACACACTCCTCTCCACAGTCCCTCAGAACCCTTCACCCCCCATACACTGTCACTTCACACTGACACTCCATACCACACACCTACACTCACACACTCCTCTCCACAGTCCCTCAGAACCCTTCACCCCCCATACACTGTCACTTCACACTGACACTCCACACCTCACACCTACACTCACACAGTCACTGTTTTACTGTGTTTCCATACGTCCTGCTGCTACCAAGAAGAGTTCCTCTTGTCAAGAGTCACTTTGTCACTTTAACAATTCCTGTCAGTCACCTTACGTTCAGGTACTCCTGCACTTAACATCACTTTATGTACATACAATCAGTCTATGTGTATAAGCTAATGTTATGTATACAGTATACAGCTACACTCAACAGTTACTTGTGCATTGTGTTTTATAGGATTGCTTTTATATTTATTGTGTTGTTAAGCTTATTGTGTATTTTTAAGCTGCATCGGATCTGAAGTGACAATCATTTCATTCTCCTTTACAGTCATGTACTGAAGAATGACAATAAACAATCTTGGCACATTCGCTTTCATTGAACAGGGCACTGAGTACAGGAGTTGGGATGTCACTTTACAGCTGTATCAGACACTGGTGAGCCCATATCTCGGATATTATGTAGTGTTTTTGTCACCAGCCAATAGGAAGGGGGTGATTAAGCTAGAGAGGGTGCAAAAGAGCTTCACAAACACATTGCCAGGACTGGCGGGCTTGCGTTGCAAGGAGATACTGGATAGGCTGGTTTTACCTGGAGCAATGGAGACTGAGGGTAACCATAGCGAGATTTAGAAAGTCTTGAGGGGCGCAGGTAAGGTGGATGATCACTGTGTTTTTCCGAGTGTAGGAGAGCCAAAAGCTAGAGAGCATAGGTTTAAAGTGCGAGGGGTAAAATTTAAAGAGGGCCTGAGGGTCAACTTTTTCCACAGAGTAGATATATGGAATGAGCTGCCACATGGGGTGGTGAAGACAGGTAAAATTACAATGTTTAAAAAAGATTTGGACAGGTTCATGGATAGGAAAGGTTTAGGGGATATGGACCAAATGCTAGCAAAAGACATCTTGGTTAGCAAGGACAAGTTAAGCTGAAGGCCCTTTTTCTATGTTGTATTACTCTATGACTCCAAACTGAAAGAGGAGCAGTATCCTTGCAGGAAGATCTCCTCGTGCTAACTCGGGAGGGTTTAAGCTAATTCAGCGGGGGGCGGGGGGGGGGGGTGGAATTCAGTAATTAAATACTTGGTGGGGAGATTGGCCTGAATATAGAAGATAAATCAAACAAATCCTGTGAGTAAAGCAGGAAGAGGCAAGTTGAGGAGAATAGGAGAGCCAGTGGGCTAAACTCCATTGACTTCAATGCAAAGGAAATTCACTGGTAAGTCAAATGCTCTGAGAGCATAGATCAGCACTTGGAATTACGATGTTACTACAATAATGAACACATTCTATGACTCTAGGGAGAGGTACATGGATAGGAGGGGTATGGGGGCTATGGTTCAGGTGCAGGTCTATGGGACTAGGGAGAACAATAGCTTGGCACGGACTAGATGGGCCAAAGGGCCTGTTTCTGTGCTGTAGTGCTCTATGACTCTATGGTTGAAGGAAGGACAGGCTAGAGAAATTTCAAAAGTCATGTAAGGCGACACAGAAGAGGAGAGAGTGTTACACTACAGATGAGGGAGAATATTAGAGAGGATATCCTGGAAGGATCATCCAATCAAGTTTAAGAATAAAACAGGAGTGTTCACTTTGCTGGGATTATCACTGTGCCAGGGGAATTCCTGTCTCACCAATTTGATCAAATTCTTTGAGAAAAAACAAAGAAGGTAGATGAAGGCAGGGCAGTAGATGTTGTCTATATGGACTTTAGTCAGGCATTTGAAAAGGTCCCACATGGTAGATTGGTCAAGAAAGTTAAGTCACATGGAATCCAAAGCAAGCTGGCTAATTGCATTGCAAATTGGCTTGATGGTTGGAAGCAGACGATGAAAGGATGTTTTTCTGATTAGAAATCTGTGAATAGTGGGACCTTTGCTGTTTTCAATATTGATGACTTGGGTGTGAATGTAAAATATATGATTAGTAAGTTTGTAGATGACATAAGAACTAGTGGTGGTGTGGATACTGAGGACAGATGTTTAAGGCTGCAGCAGGATATAGAACATTGGTAGATGGAACTTATCCCCAAAAAGCCTGAGGTGATGCATTTTTGCAAGCCAAATAGTGGTAAAACATAAGAAGTACATGGTAGGGCGCTAAGGAACGTTGGGCAGAGAGTAGCAGGATTTAGTGTCAGTGACAACAAAGGGCCAACTATCTATTTCAATGCAGGATGCTGTGCAAATTGGTGGGGAAACTCCAAGTAGTGGTGTTTCCATGTGTCCTCTGCCCTTGTCCATATAGTTAGTGAGTTTGGGAGCTGTTATGAAAGAAGTTTTGGAGAAGGATTAGATGTCAAAAAAGTGATTACTTTTTCCTGGATGGTATTGAACTTTTTGACAGTTGTTGGAGTTACACTCATCCAGCCAAGGGCAGAGTATTCCACCGTGCTCCTGAATGCCTTGTAGATATTGGAAAGGCTAATAGCATTAGAAAGTTAGTTACTCCCCACAGGATTTCTAGCCTCCAGCTGTGTTTGTGTAGCTTGTCCAATTAGATTTCTAGTGACACCACACCCCAACCCCCAGGATATTGATGATCAGGAATAGTCAATATTAGTAACATTGTAGATCAAGGGCAGGTAGGTTAGACTCTTTTTGGTTGGGATGTGTGCCTGGCACATATGCAATAAGATTGTTACTTTCCACTTTGCCCATGACTGCATAGGTCTGCTGCATACAATATGGGCTGTTTCCTAAGGAAATGTATGAACATCCTGCTGCTGACCCTGTGATGTAAGGAAGATCATTGATCAAACAATTGGAAATGACTGGGCTTGTTCAAATGTTGCCTTGCAATAAAGAGCAGTTACCCTCATCTCACTTTTGAAATTCATCTCTGGGGTCCATGTTTGGATTAAGGCTGTGAGGAGATATGGAACCAAATAGATCAAGCAAAACCAATACTATGCTTTGATGAGCATGTTATTGGAGATGAGGTCTTTCTTGATAGCTTTGTGGTCAACACCTTCTGTTACTTTGCTGATGATGGAATGATTAAGTGGTAATTAGTCTGATCAGATTTGCCCTTTTTCAGGACAGTACATATCAGAATCATATTTATTATCACTGGACTTACAATGTCTGCAATTTGTTGTTTTGAAGCAGCAGTACAATGTAAAGACATAACATTACTCTAAATTACAAAAATAGTGCAATAAAAGAAATAATGAGGTATGCTAATTGGCTCTTGGACTGTCCAGGAATCTGACGGCAGAGGAGAAGAAGCTGTTCCTGAATTATTGGGTGTGGCTTCCCCATGGCAGTAATGAGATGAAGGCCTGTCCCAAATGCTGAGGATCCTTAGTGATGGATGCTCCCTTCTTGAGGTACTGCCTCTTGATGATGGTGGGGAGAGTTGTGCCTGTGATGGAGCTGGCCGAGTCCATAACCCTCTATAGCCTCCTGCAATCTTGTAGATTGGAGGCTCCATACCAGGCTGTAAGGCAATCAGTCAGAATTGTCTCCACCATACATCCATAGAAATTTGTGAGAATCTTAAGTAACATACTGAATTTCTTCAAACTCCTAACAAAGCAGAGTTTCTAACATGACTTCTTCATGATTGCATCAATGTGTTGCATCCAAGGTAAAACCTCTGAGATGTTGACACCTTGGAACTTGAAGCCACTCACCCTTTCCACTAATGCCCCCTCAATGAGGACTAGTGTGTATTCTCCCGATCTCTCCTTCCTGAAGTCCACAATCAATTCCTTGGTCTTGCTGACGTTGAGTGCAGGTTGTTGTTGCAATGCCAATCTACCTCACTTCTGTATGCCTCGTCAATGCCACCTGAGATCTTGCCAACAGCATAGTCTCATCTATGAATTTATAGATGGCATTGAGTAATATTCCCCATTGTCATGTATTCTTTTGCCAGGTAATTGATTCTGCTCTCTTTCAATATGTATATTTCCTTTCCCCGTCAAAGTCTTGTTCTAAACTAATCTAAACATTAAACGAATACCACTAGTCTTCAGAATCAGTTGACTCGACAGTCCAATTTCTCAGGCAAGGCCGAATGCAAACAGGCAGCGAAGCTTTGCTGTGCTCTGTCCAAGTCTCGACAAGCACTATGATGATGAGTATGGAGTTAAATATTATCACAATTAGATAATAATTAGCTGACACGTGCATATTCACAAGCACAATTGCCGTATCTATTGTGCTGCTGAATCTGTGGTCATGACAGTCTGTTTGATATTGTAATTTTTCTTGTAACATTATAAATGGCAACTCCACCATGGATGGTCCTGAACCCAGCTGCAAAATGAGGTTTGGGCAAGGAGCTAGCAAGCACATCCCGTAAAAACCCAGGGCTACAGAAATGCCAACAGAAGCACGAAAGACCTCATCCCTGGGTCCAGGACAGAGGACCCTGGTGAGCTACTGTCGGCAGTCTATGCTCTAGTAGGGGTAACGGGCTTACGTAACTAAGTATTATAAATGGAGCAGACCATATTACTGGTGTTAATGAGATGTTATTCCCTATTCTGCATCTATAACTGCACTGTCAATACCAGGTGATGGCAGTGAAAGCTGTTGCAAAGCATTTGCCTGCTGTAGGAATTTAGTGCCTGTCATTTCACTTCACTATATATGCATGAAATGAGGGTAACAAAAATTGTCTGGATTCAACATATATAAAACTATCAAGCAGGTTTGTTTGAAAGAAAATCCTTGAACTTTAATTATTAATAATGATGTACTCATGAATAATTTAAAGTCTAAATATGTTCTTGCATTACTGTTACTGAGTGACTAACTGGACTGAAGAAGCATTAATCATGGTGGATATCTCTTGTTCAAACATGGTTGCATTCAACATCATTGCAAATCTTATTTGCATTGCAGTCCTGAGAGGATCTGAGTAATAAAAAGAAAATGGAGTATTGGCCAGGCCACCAAGCCTAAACTTCATTCTTTGGTGTTGACAGCACAAGATCTTTACTGTTAACCAAGGTAAGAACACAAGATCATAATTCAACAATCCAACCAAAGTCAGTGCCCTGATCCAAAGTCCCATACCCTGATACCAGAACATCATATAACATCATCCTTCCTATCTACACACTCCTGGGGTTTCCATGACATTTGAGGACAATTGCTGTTACTGGATTTTTAGAGTTGCAGAATGAATAATCGCCACTATTTTTGCTTCTCGTCTTCTGGAAAAGCCAAATGAATTCTTTTAGGGTAAAGATATCAGCAATTGATTTTTAAATTTGCAGTAGCTTTTCACATTTAAAGAAAAGATGGGTGCCAGTTTTATTGTTCATGGAATAACGGAGCTTATTGCATTCTGAGAATTGCAATTTGTGTTGAAGAGTTGACACTTAAAATTGTGACTATCAAAATTAACTTTGTTATTTTTGACTCAAGTTGCTGGAAAGTCATTCTCAGATCTCCAAGAGAATAGATCCTGTACTGTGGAAAATTGGGTCATTCTGGAGTAGAGCAATTATATGCATATTTTTGGGTGACCCACTTACCTGAAGGCAGTTCTTCTTTACTCAAATAACAATCAGATTTTACTAACCTGGTTTCCCTGAAATTATTATTTCAAGGACCCACACTCAATGGCAGTCTTCATCCAAACTGATCACCTGCAATTACAGACTCATGCCTGCCTGGATTATTTGACCTGTGAAGGTCAGTTTCAGGGCCAGCCCATCTTCCTAGCTTCAGGACCAACCCAGGATGCTACCGAACTCCCCCACTTTTCATAGTTTGTTGAAAACAAAAACATAAAATTGCAAATACTGGAAATATGAAATAAAAACAAAAAAACAATACTGTAACACTCATAGGCCATGGGGCATATGTGAAGAGAGAACTGAAAAGTCTTCATTCAGAACCATTAACTTTGTTTCTCTTTCCAAAGTGTTGAACCTGCTGAATGTTTCCAATAGACCTCTATTTAGTAGAGCTCTACTTTTCGTGATTTTTATTAACGACCTGGATGTGGGGGTAGAAGGGTGGGTTGGCAAGTTTGCAGACGACACAAAGGTTGGTGGTGTTGTGGATAGTGTTGAGGATTGTCGAAGATTGCAGAGAGACATTGATAGGATGCAGAAGTGGGCTGAGCAGTGGCAGATGGAGTTCAACCCGGAGAAGTGTGAGGTGGTACACTTTGGAAGGGCAAACTCCAAGGCAGAGTACAAAGTAAATGGCAGGATACTTGGTAGTGTGGAGGAGCAGAGGGATCTGAGGGTACATGTCCACAGATCCCTGAAAGTTGCCTCACAGGTAGATAGGATAGTTAAGAAAGCTTATGGGGTGTTAGCTTTCATAAGTTGAGGGATAGAGTTTAAGAGACGCAATGTAATGATGCAGCTCTATAAAACTCTAGTTAGGCCACACTTGGAGTACTGTGTCCAGTTCTGGTCGCCTCACTATAGGAAGGATGTGGAAGCATTGGAAAGGGTACAGAGGAGATTTACCAGGATGCTGCCTGGTTTAGAGTGTATGCTTTATGATCAGAGATTAAGGGAGCTAGGGCTTTACTCTTTGGAGAGGAGGATGATGAGAGGAGACATGATAGAGGTATACAAGATATTAGGAGGAGTAGATAGAGTGGACAGCCAGTGTCTCTTCCCCAGGGCACCACTGCTCAGTACAAGAGGACATGGCTTTAAGGTAAGGGGTGGGAAGTTCAAGGGGGATATTAGAGGAAGGTTTTTCACTCAGAGAGTGGTTGGCGCGTGGAATGCACTGCCTGAGTCAGTGGTGGAGGCAGACACACTAGTGAAGTTTAAGAGACTACTAGACAAGTATATGGAGGAATTTAAGGTGGGGGGTTTAATGTGAGGCAGAGTTTGAGGGTCAGCACAACATTGTGGGCCGAAGGGCCTGTAATGTGCTGTACTATTCTATATTCTATGTTCTATAGCACAGTCTCATGGAAATAGACATGATAAAACCTGGTTATTTATTAGAGTAAATAAGAATTGTTCTTTCTTCAGACAAGTGGGTCACCATTTTCTTCTGTTTAATCCCACAGTTCGCTGCTCACTACTTCATTAGGGTGGTCTCTGAGCTGCATACTCAAAGACAGCAGACTTCATCTCCTTTTCCTCCTGTCTCCAAGAGCAGGCAAAGTAACCACAGGCTGCAGATTTACTCAAAAGTACAGGTATTCAGGGACTGCATTTAACCCTCTAGAGACCTCCCTGGTAACCACTTGTTAGGAGCACCAAGTTGTATGGCTGAAGATCTCTATGGCCTCCTATATAAAGAACATACTTCCTGTGGTCACTGTTCCATACCACCTTCTCCAGGTTCCCCTCACACCTCAGGACCACTCTCCCTCCTTCTCCCATCATTGCAATATCTATTCATTCATTGGCAATGTTCCCTTCAGCTGTAAAAGTTAAGTTTATAGAAACACATGAGACTGCTGATGCTGGAATCTGGAGCAAGAAACGAGCTGCTGGAGAAACTCAGCCTGTCAAGCAGCATTTGCGAAGGTTTGAGGTCAAGTCCTCACATCAGAGATAGTGTAAAGAGGTGAGCATTAGGGGTGAGGCAGGGACTGTTAGGTGATAGGTGGATCCAAGTGAGGAGGGATTGATGGGCAGATTGAGCCATATGGGAAAGTATGGATATGGCAAAGGGGGCTAGGAGGTGGTAGGTGGCGTTAGCTTAGTCTTAAACTTATATTATGGTTACAAAGATTGTATTCGCTGTGCTACATTGTGACAGCTCAGAGGATCTAGATGCCATGCTGAAACTAGTGTGCCGTTTCACCAAGAATCCCGACAGCGCTATGCTGTGAGCCTCACACTCAGCACTGTCTCTTTATTGTGATTTTCACAAGCAGCGATAAGCTGACCCACCATGCTGCCTTAATGCCACAATAAAAGAAACAGCACTAAGCAATTTTGAGGCCAAGATATCTTTCATTTGATAGGGCAGATTAATTACCTAGAGAAATGAGAACATTGACCCAGATATTAATTGATTTATTCAATATTCAACATGGGCGTGATTCAAAGTTGGGAATTCTGGTACATTGCAGTACATTTCTGTAATGTTCATGGGGCAGTAATTCCACTGATACCCAGCAAGATATACCATTTTTGGAGATTTTGCAGAGCAGGTTATTGAACTGCAGGTTAAGTAAGTCACAGTGTTGGTTGTTGAGGAAATGTTTAGTGGGCCATACCAGATGTGGGTATGTCAGTGAAAATTACAACCAGCACAGAGTTCTAAGAAGGCAAACTATAATCCAACAATCCACATATCATCCTGATGGTTTGGTACCTGGTTCATAAGGTAATGTTTGCTGCACTCCCTTTCCTTTCACGAGTTCCCATGCTCTATTTCAACGTACCTGGTGCACAGAAACATTTCAATAGTTCCGGTCAATATCAGAGAATGCATACCATATACAACCTGAAATTCTCATTCTTCGTAGACATCCACGAAAACATAAGGATACCCCAAAGAATGAGTGAAAGAAAAAAGCATTAGAATCCCAAAGCACCCCCCCCCCACTACTCCCCCCTCCCATGCGCAAGCAGCACATAGCTGTGAATTAGGAATGGTGTGGTATTAATGGAAGTAGGATCCAATAGTCTGGAAATGTAACAAACCAGCTGACTAAAGTACTCAGTGTCTGATTACTGGAGTTTCACTGCACAATGGAACTCCGCAAGCATCTCATGTAATCGTACATTGTTTTGCTGCTGTCCAGGCCTCACGCAATATGGGAAGGGCAGAACAAGGGGAATTATGCAATGCTTCACATTGGCCAATCTGGATGTCAAGAATGATTACAAAGGTGATGGTGACTTCTGGCACCCATGCCCCTCAATATCCAGTTCACCTTCTTCATCATTTGGCCTTTCCACCTCAACCTGTGGCTTTCAGAGTGGGGGTGGGATGCATTAGTGTATGTAGTTAAAGATCTGGTTCAGGTATTCTCAAAAGAGAAGAGCATCAGGCCTACAAAGGCAGGCACCTACCAGTCTCCACCCAGCTAACAGGAGTCACCAGCCATTCATTCTGAAATCATCACCTGCAGCCTATTTAAACCCAGCTCTCACCCACAGTCCTTGTTCACTCATCCAAACCAGCCATCTCCACCAATTGCTCCTAGCCTTTAGTTACCTTGTTGCTTGTGGTACTTAGTACCTGTCTCTATTGTTTTGTGGCCCCTCAAGGCTTATTATTTTGTAGTTTTTATTAAAGCTATCGCACACCGCTAAATCATCTCCGCTGCTCTGCTTTTGGGTCAAGTTGCCTCTATACTTCTTGCCAGGATGAGTGAATCAGCGGTTGACCCAACAGAGTTTGCTTGCTTAAAAGAATTCATCTGTTGACATGTGCACACAATCCAGAAGCAGCAGGAAACCATTGATTGTCCATGAAGATGAGGAATCCCTCGACCTCACCAAACTCCCACAGGAATACCATGACCTTGCCATTGCCTTCAGTAAAAGGGAAGCCAGCACAGACCACATGGCTGTACAATCAACTTCCTCCCATGCACCGCCCCTCCCCAAGGCCATCTGTTCTCCCTCTCCCTTCCTGAGACACAAGCCATGAATGACAGCATCACCGAAGCACTATACCATGGCTTCCTTCAACTATCCCAGTCCCCAGCCCGTGCAGGATTCTTCTTTGTCAAAAAGAAAGATGGGGTCGCTGACACTGCATTGACTACTGTAGACTGAACAAAATCACCATTAAGAACCATTACCCTCTCCCCTTAACGGATAGAGCATTCGATGCACCCCCTGGGGCCCAGATAATCCACCAGGGGATGAGTGGAAGATGGTGTTTATAACACCCAGTGGCCACTATAAATATTTAGTGATGCCTTTCAGATTTTCCAACAGTCCAGCCATTTTTTAAGCCTTTATTAATAAAATCCTCCAAGATATGCTACACAGGTATATGTTTATTTACCTCGATGACATCTCCATCTTCTCTAAGGACCCCTAAGACCATGTCTGTCATTCCAGCAGCATATTCTCGAAAAGCAACTGTACTGCACATTAAAAAAATGCCAGTTCCACACCGCAGTCGTTTTCTACCTGGGTTGTGTCCTTTCACCCCAAGCCATAGCCATGGATCTAGAGAGTGCGCACCATCGTTGAATGACCCTGACATTGTTCCCTCAAACAACTACAGTGCTCCTTGTGCTTCTGCAACTTCTACCACCACTTCATCCAAAACTACAGTCAAACCACCACTGCTCTCACTACCTCATGGATAACCTGGTCTGCTGCCATGGACCCTGCTTTCGAGGAGATCAAGAGACACTTCACCACCGGTCTCATTCTTCATCGTCCGAACCCCTCTGGACCTTTTAGAGGTGGACACATCTGACATGTGCGCCGAGGCCATCCTCTCTCAGAGAGGACCAGATGGGAAGACACACTCTTGTGCCTTCTTCTCGCACAAGTTCAACTCTACATAGTGACATCCTGGAATAGGAGATGGGAGCTACTCACCATTAAATGGGCCTTGGAGGAATGGGAAACACCGAGTCCTTCCTGATCTGGACTGACCACCAGAACCTCATATCCATACAACAGACCCGCCAACTCAATCCACGTCAGGCCCTCTTCTTCGAGCGATTCAACTTCACCATCTCCGACTGACCCAGCCCCAAGAGCACTAAAACAAACGCCCTGTCATGATAGTTTGACCCAGCTGAAACAGAAATCGATTATCGGCCCATCATTCCATCCTCCCAGAACCCACCCCAATTGTCTGGGACCTTGAAAACCAGATCTGCCAGGCCCTACAGTATGAACCTATTCTGGATGACACCCCTGACAACCGCATGTACATGCTGGTGGCTGTGCACACCGAGGCACTCCAGTGGGCCCACTACTCACTCATCTCTGGCCATTCAGGCACATGATAGACTCTGGATTTTCTGTGATGCTGGTTCTGGTGGCCCGCTGTGATCAGCTCATCGTTGCCTGCCCTCTGTGCCCAGTCAAATTCCTCCAACCAATGGCCCTCTGGACTCCTGCGGTCCCTCAACGTTCATGGTTCCACATTGCTATGGAATTCAATACTGGTTTGTCACTTTCCAATGGGGCCATGGTGATCATGACGGTGGTGAACTGGTGTTCACTCCAAGGCGGCTCAATTCATTGCTCTCACCAAACTTCTGTCAGCCACAGAGACAGCAGACCTGGTTTTCCAACTTAGAGTTCACCTCCACCGTTTACCTCAGGACACTGTGTTGGATGGAGACTCACAATTGTCTCCCACTTCTGGTGAGCCTTCTACTCCTTCCTCTGCATCTCAGTGAGTTTGTTTTCTAGTTATCATCCGCAGACCAACGGACAGTCAGAAAGAGCCAATCAGCAAGCAGAGAAGGTGCTGCAATGCTTCACTGTCCCTAACACTTCCACTTGGAAAAATGTATCTGCTCTAGGCTGAGCTGTCCCACAACTTATACTTTCTCTGCCATGGGCATGTCACCTTTCATGGGAAAGGTTCATGGCTACTATCCCTTGTTAGAAACATAGAAACAAAGAAAACCTACAATGCAAAGCTGTGCCGAACATGTCCTTACCTGAGAAATTACCTAAGTTTACCCATAGCCCTCTATTTTTCTGAGCTCCATGTACCTGTCCAGGAGTCTCTTAAAAGACCCTGTCGTATCTGCCTCCACCACCGTCGCTGGCAGCCCATTCCATGCACTCATCAATCTCTACGTATAAAACTTACCCCTGATATCTCCTCACCCCTCTCTGACCATCCAGGCGCACAATGGACTCTGGATTTTCTGTTCAGCACTATCTCCCTCAATATGCTCAGTCCAGTTCCTCCAACCAGCGGCACTTGAGCCCCTGCAGCCTCTACTGGTCCCTCAGCGCACATGAACCCACATCACTATGGATTTCAACACTGGTTTTCCACCTTCTAATGGGGCCATGGTGATCATGACGGTGGTGGTCTGGTTCTCCAAGGTGGCCCACTTCACTGGCTTCCCCAAGCTTCCGTCAGCTGCTGAGGCGGTGGACTCGGTTCTCCAACATGTAGTTCACCTCCATGGCTTCCCTCAGGACATTGTGTCGGACTGGGTCCCACAATTTATCTCCCACTTCTGGCAAGCCCTCTGCTCCCTCCTCTGCACCTCACTGAGTTTGTCCTCTGGTTATCATCCAGAGTCCAATGGACAGTCAGAAAGAGCCAATCATCAAGTGGGGAAGTTTCTGTGATGCTTCACTACCTCTAACCCTTCCATATGGGAGAAGTATCTGCTCTGGGCTGAGCTGTTCCCACAATCTACACACAATACCTCCTCTGCCATGGGTCTATTACCCTTTGAAGTGTTCATGGCTACCAACCTCCGTTGTTCCCCGTGGAGGAACCAGTGGTGGAGGTCCTGTACACCAGGGTCCTGATTCGCCTTGAGAGCATGTTGGGCCATCCTAGTTTCCATGCACACCTACTACCGTCAGGCTAACCACTGTCAGCACCCAGCCAGTCAACTCCAGCCTGGGGACTGTGTCTGCTGTCTACCTGAGATCTGCCCCTGCACACTGCCTCCTGCAAGCTCTCGCCCCAATTCATTGGTCCCTTCAAGATTACCCATTACATAAATACAATCACTTACTGTCTCCACTGTCAATGTCCCTCAGGATCACACCTACCTTCCACATGTCCTGCCTCAAGACCATTGTCCATGGACCACTTGACCCACCTGAGCCTGAACCTCTGGAACCAAGGATGGTGGAGGGTGCTCCAGTGTACATGGTTCCCCCATTGATGGATTCACGGTGTTGTGGATGGGGTGTGCAGTACCTGGTCAACTGGGAAGGGTACAGCCTGCAGGAGAGGGCTTGGGTGCTGTCCAGTTTCATCTTGGATCCATCACTCATCGAGGAGTTCCACCAGAGCCATCCAGATCGTCGAGTGCCGGCTGTAGGAGAGAGGGTCCTATTAGGCCTGCAAAGGCAGGCACCTCCCAGTCTCCATACAGCAAACAGGAGTCACCTGCCACTCATTTCCAACTCTTCACTTGCAGCCTATTTAAACCCAGCTCTCATCCACAATCCATGTTCACCCTTCAAACCAGCGAGCCTCAGCCAGTTGCTCTGAGCCTTCAGTTACCTTGTTGCCTGTGATGTTTAGTACCTGTTCTCACTTGTTTTGTGGCCCCTAGTGGTTTGTTATTTTGCCGTTATTATTAAAGTTATCGCTCACTACTAAATTGTCTTTGCCTTTGGATCAAGCCTCCTCTACATTTCCTGACAAAGAGAGATAGAACAATGGACATCAAGTAAGGATATAAATACTCCACGGGGAATGCTGAGGAGTATCTTCCCCTGGCTGAGGAAGTAACCTTCACTGTAATGTAAGGCAAAATCAAATGCAACCAGTAATGTATTTCCAAAAGTAAAACTGGAATCCATTTTGGTCAAATGTATTAAAATTATTGATGTTTTCCCCTCATTGCAGACTTAAGGTAGCTTCATTGGAGTCTGTGATCATCATTCCTCTCCCCAGTGACCTAGAACAAGTGGGCACTTCCTTCACTTCAGAAGCACAGTCATCTTGTACCTTCTGGGGAACATCTAGAGAGTGCTAAATTCCAGTTTTTAAACACTTCCCCTAAATAGATACTCTGTGAAAGTTTTTAAGATCTGCTGGTATGTGTTAGATCTGCTTTGCCATGACATTGGTTATTCTGAACCAGTGCCCAGTACCATTTGCTTGACTAAAGTTGACCAATGTAAAACTACTATTTATTGCAATAAAAGTACACAACAGTCTTAATCCCTCAAAGGCATACAAAGGGAACTAGGTCAGTCACCAAGGCAGATTCACAAATGATGCTAAGCCACAGCAGCCTACTGCCAACGTTCATCTGCCACGAGATGAAGATCATTGTGGTCCCAAAGTCTCTTTAACACCTCAGCAACCAATATATTTTTCCTGATGCTGGTCACTGAAGGAGCCTCAGTGAGAGACTAATGCTGCAACATTATGATGAGGTAGAATTAAGTAATTCTCGTAAAATAGATTTGTTGCTCTCAGAATCACATTTGTTAATGAATGAGCAAATTTTAGTGAATAGATGTCACTATATCACAAAATGAAAGGATTACGGCCAGACATTTACAGCACAGAAACAGGCCCTTCAGCCCACGGAGTCCCCAGCAATCATCAACCACTTACTTGCACCAATCCCATTTTCTTCCTCCTGCTTTCCCATCAACTCCCCACACTGGGGACAATTTACAATAACCAATTAACACAATGAACCATACATCTTTACAAAGTGGAATGAAACCCAAGCACGTGGTGGAAACCCACAAAGTCACAAGAAGAACCTGCAAACTCACCAAAGACAGCTCTGGCGATTAGGATTGAAACCAGGTCTCTGGCATTATGAGGCAGCAACTCATCACCTGCACCACTAAATTGCCCTGATTGGAACTAGCAGGAAGGTCATGGCTATTTACTCATGAGGGGTGTGGGTGGTTTCAAAGGGTAATATTACAATCCACGGAAAATTTCTGGAGCAAAAAAAAACTGCTGGAGGAACTCAATAAGTCAGGCAACATCTGTGGAGGGAAATGGACGGTCAATGTTTTGGGTCACCTGAACTGGAAGAGGTGAAGGGGAGGCAATGGTAGGTGATAGGTGGATCCAGGTGAGGAGGGTGATTAGAAGATGGAGGGGACCCAGTGGGAGGGATGTCCGGTGATGGACAGATGGAGTGGGTGGGGGAGGGGACCCAGTGGGAGGGGTGTGTGGGTGACGGACAGATGGAGTGGGTGGGAGGGGACCCAGTGGGAGGAGTGTGTGGGTGATGGACAGATGGAGTGGGTGGGGGAGGGAACCCATTGGGAGGGGTGAGTGGGTGACGAACAGATGGAGTGGGTGGGGGAGGGGACCCAGTGGGAGGGGTGTGTGGGTGATGGACAGATGGACTGGGTGGGAGAGGGGACCCAGTGGGAGGAGTATGTGGGTGATGGACAGATGGAGTGGGTGGGGGAGGGGACCCAGTGGGAGGGGTGTGTGGGTGATGGACAGATGGAGTGGGTGGGGGAGGGGACCCAGTGGGAGGGGTGTGTGGGTGATGGACAGATGGAGTGGGTGAGGGAAGAGACCCAGTGGGAGGGGTGTGTGGGTGATGGACAGATGGAGTGGGTGGGGGAGAGGGACCCAGTGGGAGGGGTGTGTGGGTGATGGACAGATAGGAGTGGGTGGGGGAGGGGACCCAGTGGGAGGGGTGTGTGGGTGATGGACAGATGGAGTGGGTGGGGGAGGGGACCCAGTGGGAGGGGTGTGCGGGTGATGGACAGATAGGAGTGGGTGGGGGAGGGGACCCAGTGGGAGGGGTGTGTGGGTGATGGGAGTGGGTGGGGGAGGGGACCCAGTGGGAAATGAACCATAAGACATAGGAGTAGAATTAGGACTTACAGCCCTTTGAGTCTGCTCAGCCATTCTCAAAGGCTGATCCCGGATATCAGTCACCCCCATACATGCCATCACCTTATTTGTATTTGTGGACCAGTATGCCAAAACATGCTATATTGCCCACCTTGGCCATGCACTTTGTCGGAATGAAAATTGGATGAGGAACCAGCAGAAACATTTCACCGTAAAAATATCCAATACATGTCCCTATCTTCAGAACTCGACTCTTTAATGCCATTTCCCATACATAATTGTAAAGAGGAACAAAATAATTGTTACTCCAGATCTGATGCAGTGCAAAAGAAACAGAATAATAATAAACAAAAGCAATTAATATAAACATGTAAGATAGCTTATAGATATAGATTGATTGTGTGCCCATAAAGTATCACTGGACACAGTAAAATCTGTAAATAAGGTGACTGACAGGAAATGCTAAAGCAGTGGTGGTTCGGGGTGTGGAGGGGTGGGTTAGTGGGTGGAGGGAGTGATCAGCCTGACTGCTTGGGGAAAGTAATTGTTTTTGAATCTGGTGGTCCTGGTTTGGATACTGTGTAACCTCCTCTCTGATAGGAGTGGGACAAAGTCCATGAACAGAAACCAGTAGAAGAGCTGTTTTTTTTAATCATCCATCCCTTATCCAACCACTACTGCCACCTCCTAGCATCTTCCACAGTCAAGTCCAGAATAGAGCAACGAGCATTTCTAGTGTGTATCCTATCCTAAAGTTTCCCCTGCTTGCATGGTTTATACCCCACACTATTCTGCATTTCCCCATAATAAAATCGCGCCCTAGCTGGGTGCTAAGGTAGTAGATGCAGATTCAATAGGAACATTCAAAGAAAAACCTGAAGGGGAACAATTTGCAGATCTGGGGAGTGATATTAAGTGGAAGGTGCCACCAAACAGTTGACACAGATGCGATGGGCTGAACGTTCACGCACTCCAATTTTGATTGCCTATGACTTTAAATAAAGGGGTTTCTGTGACGGACAATACATTTTCTATGACAGGTTTGCCAGTATAAATAGGTCACGTTTAAAAACAACATACTTTTGGATACAATTTTGGACATTAGCATCATATATTAGAAGAAAAAAATGTCCAGCGAGGTCCTTTACAGATTATTCGGCGACTTAAAACCCTATTAATAAAACTAAATAATTTTGACACGTACTTTTCTGAAGAAAATGTACTTGAGCCATCATTGCAGATGTATAACATGATCTGCGAAAGTCAACATTTGTTATCACCACGATTGGCATTCTGGTAAACCAATCATTGTGGGAAAAGTGGCAAATCGTCCGCTCATTATCCAATGAGACGAGGCAGAGGTCTTAGGCCCACCATAATTCTTGGCCCGTTATACCAGTAAGGACTGTATCATGAGTGACTGAACTATTATCCAATCATCTTTCAGAACATGACAAACCCTCCGATCAATCAGCGTGGTGGAAATTGTATTATCAGGTTAGGTTGTCTGTCAGATCCAGTACACAGTGCTGTACCATCTGAGTAACGTGAGAGTTAAAGACTTACATTCGGTGTGGCAGCGCGTCACGGCATGATTGGCTCTTGTTGACCAATAGTACACAAAGGGAGGCAGGATCCAGTCTGATAAAGTTAGGATGAGATCGCGCACGCCTCCACGGTAGTTCAAGATGGCGGCCATAACAAGGAGGCTGCTAGTTGTCATCGTATATTCAATGCAGTTTTTATTTATCTTAGCCTTCCTCAACATTGAAGAGCTTAATGAGATGAAATACGGTATTGAGATCCTCTCGGATCCCATCATTAAAGGGCAGGTGAGTTCGTCAGTGTTGTCACAGGGGCTTTCTGTTGCGATTGGGCACCGTTGCCTTTGAGTGTAATCAAATCAAACTCGTTCACACAGCGCCAGAGGTGCTCGAAATGTTGTGGTCACTTAACCTTTCAAGTGCTATACTTTCATTCACCAGCTTACTTTATCGAAGCAACGCTTTGTGTTAGTTCCTGTCACGCAGCCGTCACTGGCAGGCAGTGATGGTGTGCCACTGAAATATATATGTATTTTAGCAAAAGGTGTGGGTGTAGTTCTACTGTTTTTCGTGAATGGCTATTAATGTAGTTTTTCGTCTTGTGTGTGTATTGTGTGCGTTTTAATTTGGATTGATAAGGATGAGCTGAGGTGAAATACAAGTTCTGGTAATATAGAATCCAAGGAGTTTCCATGGAATTATGAGGTTGATATTCCATCGTAAAGTCAATTATTCTTCGAAAACTTCTTTTGTTGCAGTCTATATTTCTTTGTATCAGCGAAGATGCCAAACAGACTGTGGCTATTGAGAAGTTCAAGACAAATGTCGTGAAAATGTAGCCTTTGCCAGCAGCAGCGCGGTACACGTTACAAGACGAGGGCAAACATATGTGAACAAAAACACTTAAACTGAATTAAAGTATAAATGCGTGTTGCAATAGTACAGTTGCTGCTTAAATCATTTTGATGCGTTGAGGTTACAAAATTGCTACAGAAAGCCAAATATTTATATATTTATGACTTAATTTTTTTGTTCCTTTTGGAGATTTCTAAGTTCTGAATAGAATACTCGTTGTGCCGTTTTCCTCTATGGTTTTTTTGGTGTTTCGGGTTCTGATAATTTGAGTGTGTTCCAGGTAGTGTGTACTTTTAATGTTGCCAGTGGAACAACAGAAGTTGTAGCTAAAGACTTAAGGAATTATTTTTTCTTTACTTTGTATAGACTGATGATGATTTTGCCGGAACGTGTGGCAATATCTTGTGACGCGTTTTACTCGTTTTATGTAGCAAGTGAATTGATAGTATGGCATCTGTTATTTCTACCTTACTTTGATGTAACACCATACGTGAAAATTTGAGACAGTAAGTCCTTAACTATTGCAATTCAGTATAACATTTAGAAAGATAATTTGAAATTGATAAATAATACAAAAGACTACATTTAATGTAGCGAGTTATTTGTGACATTGTCAGATAGCACAAGTGGCTGAAAATCTTTGGCATTTGGCCATATGTTCACAAATGAAAATTGGCCACATGAGTTAAACACCAGAGTGTGTCCTGTGATAGAGGAAGTACATGGTTAATGAGACTAACATATAGATTTAAAAGCATATGCAAGATAGATGGTGTGCCTTAGTTCGATAGATATATTGTCACTGTGCAGTAGATGCTACAATAGAGTTTTCCAGCTTAGATGACATTATCCATACAAAAATCTGTAAGACTATCCTTGTAATTTAATAGTCTTCCTCTCTTGATCCTGGATTTTCAACATTTGGGAAATAAAAGCACAACCTTATTTTGTTCTCCTTTTGCTCATAGTCTTTGCCCTTCCTACTTTTTTTTTTGATCTCCTGTTCTAATGTTACAACCTTTCCTCCACCAATTCTACTACAGTATTGCCACATCCTATCAATGATCTTGCCTTGCCATCCAAGTTCCTTGTACTGGTATTTCCCACTGTACCATCTTGCTACCTTCAAATATCATTTTGTTTCTCCCATCTCTGATTTATGCTTTGCATCTTTCTGGCACTTTCTCCTTGTCCCTGATCCTACTTTGTCTATTCCTATCCACCCTGTAAAGGGATGCCTGTGTTATTTCCTTCTTTGTAATGAGCTTGATTGCAGGTTGTGAAAAGGAATGCTATAATTTCCTCCCAGGAGAGATGGGTATTTTGTCTCAGCATGTCAAGAAAAAGCTAAGTTTCCTCTGACTGATGCTGCAGGTGTAATTATAAAGGTTGATGACTTTCGAAGTGTGCAAAGTTCTATGTTGTTAAGCAGTGGTAAAATTGTAGTAATGAGCAAGTAAGTTGGGGGAAGGGGCACAAAAAGTCATTAGTCATAGTTCTACAGCATAGAAACAGCCCCTTTGACCCACTGTGTCTATACAGGCCATCATGCCTTCCATCATGATCAATTCTATAGCCCTCTGTCTTGCTCATTCAAGTACTTATCCAGCTGCCTCTTAAATGTTGTTTCTGCTTCCACCATCTCTCATGCCCTATTCCCATTACAACCATCTGGGAGGAGGTACAGGAGTTGAAGGCACGCACTCAACATTTTAGGAACAGCATCTTCCCCTGCACCACCAGATTTCTGAACAGTCCTTGAACCCATGAGCACTACCTCTCTACTTTGCTCTTTTGCACTGCTTATTTTTTATATTCCTTATTGTAATGTATAGTTTTTTATGTACTGCACTGCACTACTGCCACAAAACAACAAATTTCACACATACTTTATGTCAATGATGATAAACCTGATTCTGATCTCCCCGGCAGCTCATTCCAGATACCAACTACTCTGTGTGAAATATAAATGCTTTTTAAAGTGAAATTTGTAGCAACCAGAGCATCAACCAGAATACCTCTGCTGTTCTTTGTGTACAGGTTATATGTGACACAAAATTATAAAAGTACAGTGCTCCCTCTGCTGGGAATAATGTACATCATTCCTTTTCCTGACCTGTAATCAAGTAACTTTCCATTTGTAGTCAGCACCTCTTGACTTTGCCTGATTCACAAAGTGCTGCACTGGAGTACCAGCTCTTAAATTATGTTCTCAAAATTTCTGTATTGGCATTTGAATCCACTGTCTTTCATTGAAAGCTAAATGCATTTGAATTGGTTGCACTTAGAAGATAATGTTTCTGTTTTAAGCAAGTGGTAAAAATAATTGGAGGATTGGGAAGGCGGATGAAGCAGTAAGTGTCTTCAGATTTGATCTATTTGTAATCCAATGAAATACAAATGTAATTAACGAATACTCTGGGGAATTGGATCAATTCTTTGTTCCATGGATGCTACAAGGGAAGATATTGAAAGACGCAAATTGGTTTCTGAAGTAGAATCTAACAGACAGAAGGAAATATCCTGTACAGCACCACCTTCCACCCAATTTTGATCTTTGGCCTTCATTTGTAGCCCTGCTGCAGTGCCAAATTTTGGAAAGTTTTACAACAATAGCTACACATTAAGTTAAAACTTGGCTGACTAATTCTTCAAAGTTTGTGAAGATTTGGCCTATCATCTAAAACTTTGACAAACTTCTATAGATGCACAGTGGAGAATATAATGACTGGTTGCATCATGGCCTGATATGGAAACCCCAATGCCCACGAATGGAAAAAGTCTACAAAAAGTAGCAGATACGGCCCAGTCCATCACAGGTAAAGCTCATCATTGAGCACATCTATAAGGATCACTGTTGTAGGAAAGCAGCATCTATCCTGAAGGATCTGCATCGTCCAGGCCATGCTCTCTTCTCTCTCCTGCTAGGAGCCTCAGGACTTGCACAAGAAGATTTCGTTATTATTCCTCAGCCACCAGGCTCCTGAACCAGAATGGATAAATTCACTCGCCCCAACACTGAACTGGTTCCATAACCTATGGACTAATTTTCAAGGACTCTACAGCTCATGTTCTCAATATTATTATTGTTTTTCTTTTTTTTCTTTTTTGTATTTGTACATTTTTTTGACTTTGACTTTGTGTGCAGTTTTTCATTGATTCTGCTGTGTTTCTTTGTAATTACTGTGAATGCCACAAGAAAAAGAATCTCAGGATAGAATATGGTGACATATATGTACTTTGATAATAAATTTACTTTGAACTTTGAATAATGCCTTAATTATATTTTGAACATTGAAAATTTTATTGGTGTACGTTGAGCCTTTTGGGCTTGATTTGATTTTTGTCCCACTTGAATTTTTTTCTTTGCTAATTGATTGTTCCTTAAAATTTTGCTAACAATGCTTCAAAGTATTAAAGAACCTTTTGTGTAGATGACTTGCCTTGGAATTCAGGGTGCCTGCAAATTGCTTGTACCTCACAAAGTATACTGACTCGGAATAATAGCTTGCAAAGTTTTATCTGTGGGACTTGCTATGAATATTAAGTGGCTCACTTTGAGGCGGCTGACATGCAACCTTATTCAGAGTGTTACAGCTTTGCATCATTTGTACAGAGTAGAACTGGTTACTGCATTTTCTGGATGAGATGGGATTAATTACTTTTATCCTTTTTAAATGAAAATATCACGAAGTACACATTAGTGATCTTTTTATTTAAAAATCAAAATTAATTTGCAACAACATGAATAAATGTTCACTTTTGTAATAGCTACATAGGTTGAATTCTGGAGTCTGGGAAATTGTTAACTCAGAAACTTAAGGACCCATGACAGTAATGATACTTGTATACTATGAGATGTTCAGTAGAGACTTAGTCACTTATTGAAGCTTTAGTTATAACATGCCATATTTATTTATGGAATTTCTTCATTTTCAGTAGAGCGAGTTTATAATTGTACATATTATTGGGAGTGAACTTCAATTTTGTTGCACGGGGTCTGATTTAATTAAAATGTGGATACTATTTTGGGGATATTTTGTAGCCTCATGCTGGCTTAATTGAATAGAAATAGCTCCACAACAATAGAAATATGTTTACTTGAATTTATAAACTGGATTTATTCTCTTAACCCTAATATGACTTCTTGACAACTTTCATTGTAATGAAGATGGAGAGGGCAAACAAAGAGGGAGAGCAAAAGAAAGACTTTCATTTGATGATTTTTCTATACCCAAAACACATTGCAACCAGTGAGTCCTTTTTGAAGTGAATCACTTATCTTGTGAGAAATTGTCAGATCACAAGAACAGAACACTGGCAATCAAAATCCACAAGGAGTCCATGGAAAGTGTGGATTACTTCTCGTATCCCAGAGAAGGCAGACGTCAATGACAAAATTTGTCTAATCTGCTGTCATAGCCCTAGCCAAAGTGCTAGGTGAATTCCCCTCGGAGTGCTAAGCTATCGTTTACACCTTTCGAAGTGTACATAAGGGTGCCATTTTAATAACTCATTTGAAAGCCGTTTTTTTTTTAATGTCACATTCCCTCAGTACTGTACTTGAGTATTGATCTTCAACACCATATCAACACTATTCTACAGGCTTGATAGCAGTTAATCCTTTAACCAACATCTCATTTTGCTAGTTGATAGTCCAGATAAAATGACACCAATCTCCATTGGAAGCCAACTTGTTTTCTTTCTTCCTTGGTCTTAATGACGGGCATTTTACTTGGTTCTCTTACCATGGATGTTTACTCACCTGCTGTGTATTTCTTGTCATTTTCTGTTTTTACTTAATACTACTTTTTAAAATCAAAGGAAAATTCAGATTATCCAGTCACTGCTAATTCCTGTCAATGCACCTTGCTATGACTCATTGAGCTTCCTTGTTTTGTAGATTACTCAGATCCAAGACTGAAATGCAAAACATTTTGTTTTATCATGAACCACAGAATTTAATATAAATGGTACAGGGTCAGAAATCTCTGATTGACTTCTGGTGCTCTACAAAAATTCTGGAGTTTTTCCTTTTTCTATTTTCCATCTTTTTTTCTTTCAATACTGCTTCAGTTTTTAGTTAGTGATGTTTGTCAGTTTAAAAATATTGAGCTAATCCGTTTGAGTTCAGGACTGCAAAAGAAAACTCTGATCCTTGATCATAATTTGTTTTGTAATGAGCTAACACAGGCCATAATGAGGTAGACTGAGGTAGAGTCCATCTTGTGATAGGGGATTGGTCAATAGTTTTATAACAGAGAAATAGAAGCTGTCTTTAAGACTGGTAATGTGATGCTTTCAGGCTTGTGCATCTTCACCCAGATGGGAGGGGATAGAAGAGAATGTATGGGATAAGTGAGGTCTTTGATTATGCTGGCTGCTTTATCAAGCAGAGAGAAGTGTAGGCAGTCCATAGAGGGGAGGCTGATTTCTATGATGTGATGAGCCGAGTCTACAACTCTGAAGTTTCTTGCAGTCTAAGGCAGAGCAGTCTCCATGTACGATGCATCTAGGTGGTGAGGGTCAAAAGGGACTTGGTGAATTTCTTTAGCCTTCTAAGGAAGCTGGTGCACTTTCTTGGCCATTGTGTCTGCATGGTTGAACCAGGGCAGGCTACCGGTGACATTCACTCTAGAAACCTGAAGCTCACGACCCCCCCAACACCCTCAGCACCATTGATGTAGCATGTGCGGGCCCACCCCCCGAAGTTAATAACCAGCTCTTTTGTTTGCTGCCATTGACGCAACGGTTGTTGTTGTAATACCATGCAATTAGGCTCGCTCTCTCCTTCCTGTACTCTGACTCATCATTTTTTGACATCCGGCCCACTACAGTGGTGGCATCTGTGAGCTTGTAAATCAAGGATTCCCAACCTGGGGTCCATGGACAGTAATTCAAAAAGCTACTGTTAAGATAGCTTAACAGTATTGGTCCATTGCAGAAAGAAGTTGGGAACTGCTGTTGTAGATGGAGTTAGAGCAGAATCTGGCCATGCATTTATGAGTGTATAGCAAATAAAGTAGAGGGTCCAGGACCCAACCTTGGGCATCAATGTTGAGAATAATTGTGACAGAAGTATTGCTACCTATCCTTACTGGTTGTATGTAGTCTGGTCAGGAAGTGAAGGATCCAGTTGCAAAGCGAGGTTCTGAGTCCCAAGTCTAGGAATTTGGAGGTGATTTTACTTGGAATTACAGTGCACATAAATGAGGGATTTTGATCAATGTAACTGAATTTTTGTTTGCGAATCACATGGTCTTTCTACCCCCCCCCCCCCCGCCCCCACAGTAGAGCACAAAACACAGGGGAAAATTGTAAAGTATGTAAAACTTTAAAACTCAGTGAAATGTCAGAAATTCAAAAAATTCATCTCCCTTTGCTCAGTACTTAGTTAAATCACCTCTCGCAGCTATTACAACCAGTAGTCTTTTTGAATGAATCTCTATTAGCTTTGTACAATGTGATGCAACAAGATTTGCCTGTTCCTCGAAAATTGCTCAAGTTGTGCCAGGTCAGTTGGGGAATGGCAATGGACAGCAGTCTTGAAGTCTTGCCAGAGATCTTCGATTGGACTAAGGTCAGGACTCTGACTGAGCCACTCAGGTACATCAATATTCTTTTGTAGCCAATCCGTGGTAGTTCTGGCAGTGTGCTTTAGGTCATTGTCCTGCTGAAAGATGAACTTTCTCCCCAGTTTAAGCTTTCTGGAAAAGGCTAGCAGGTTTTTTAAATCCAGGATCTCTCTGTATTTAGCAGCATTCATCTTCCCATCAACCTGACCAGATTTCCATTCCCTGCTGCTGAAATGCATCCCCATAGCATGATGCTTTCCAGTAGGGATGCTCTTACCCATCTGATGTGCAGTATCAGATTTACACCACATGTACCGCTAAAAATTAAGCATATCCTTGCCTGTAAAGACTTTGCAAAGCATGATTTAGAAGATACTTTAAAGATGTGGAAGCAGGTCTTGTGGTCAGATGAGACTAAAGTGGAACTTTTTTGCCTCACTTGGAGATGTTTCTAAAACATGCATGCATGTGCAATTCATTTTTGGGGTTGCAAATATCTAAGTAATATACTAATAATCTTTAGAGATTTATAATTTCATTGAGGGTGCATATTTCAGGATGATTTCAAGATCTATCTTTGAACTACTGTATCTAAATTGTCTTGCAAATTGCATTCCACAATAACTGGTGTTATTTTCCACATTTCATTTCATAGACTGGCAAGACTGACACTTATTTGCTAAGATTGCCCAGTATCTGCTACCTGCTTGAATGTGGGTGGCATCAGCAGAATATTTAAAGTTCGAAGTACATTTATTGTCGAAGTATGTGTACATTATACAACCTTGAGATTCATCTCCTAACAGGCAGCCACAAAATGAAACCCAAAAGAGCCTTGCTCTTTCATTTGAGGAAGCAAAATTAAATTTGTGTTTGGGTGTATGCAAACTACAGAAACCACATCTGGAAAAAAGTTGCAGCTGTTTATTTCCAAAGCAGCTGACTGGTGATATGTGTATGAAAAGTCAGTGTAGCAAGATTAGTTGCACAACAAAATATTGTGATATGTCAGATTTTGGTATGGAGAGGAAAACAATGTGTGTTACTATGCAGACTGAGTTCACTTTCAGGAATGTGTAATATTGTTGGTTTGATGCATGTATTACTTCCAGCTAAACTATACAGGCTGGTATCTTTTCCTTTTAAGGGAAGGCTTAAGAAGAAACTTAAGAATCCATCTTCAAAATTGTCAATGGTTGTAGGCAAGAACTAGACACCATCAGTTTAAAAAAAAGTGCCCCTAAATTATTCAATAGGAAATTCTGGAGGAATTGCCTTATATGAGAGCTTGTTGAGGATTACTGCACTTCATTATAAAAGTGTGAAGGTAACAGACAGTTGTTGCTGGTGGAATTGGATGAATAGACTCCTTGAGAGCATAAACACTGACCAGTTAGAGCAAGTGTTTGGTTTTTGTTTTTGTTGATACACGTTGTAATTTCTATAAAAGTTTTGGAAAGAATGTTGCAGTTTTCACTTTTTCCCTCTTCTATTTATTCTTTATAAAAGTATCAGAATGCTGCTCCTGTAAGTAAAGCTCAAGTATTGATGGTTCATTGTGTATGGTGCAGTTGAGTGTTCTCATTATTTTGTATTTTTCTTGTGTGAATGCCTGATTTCCAGTATTTTGTGTGTGTGTGTGGCCTGATTTTCAAGTTAGTTTTGCTGAAATCAATGGATCTTTAATTGTACTAAGGGCAAATAAGCCCACATCTCTATCTGTGAAGTGACAAGTGCTTGGTGATATGCTTTCATTAGGGAGCCACTGAAAGCCAGCTTCACATAACATAATCCCACCATAAAATAGCTGATGTCAGGAATGTGATTGCTGTGGGAAGTATGCATTCATTCACCACTGAGACTGCATATTGGTGAGCCACCCTCCTCTGTAGTACAAGGGTTTACGTTCCTAAGAAAAGGTCTGCATCACTGTTTTCCATAACTAAGTGGCATCATCTGCATATGTTAAGAGAAGTGAGGTGAAAATAAGTTTTGTTTCCACATACACTCACACTCACACACATTCACTCTGTGAGTGACTTTTATTTCCTTATTACACCTTTTTTTGAGTGGCAGTTTGTGAATTCTCGAAGTGTAAATTTCTGTTGCCCAAATAGCTGTATGTAGGATTACCTATACTACAAATCTGGTAGTGGAATTGCACCAATTGCAAAGCTCGGAAATGTTGTCTATACAATTTTATACATTTCATGCTAGCCACTAGTGTTATTTAGCCTAGCTATTTAATATTGCAGTGAACTCCACATTCTTAGCACCCGAGGAGAATTTTGTTTCATTTCTTTTTTGGGCATGTATTGATGGCCTCTTAGTTTAGGTGCTTTCCAATCTAGCCTGTCCAACCAATCATCATGTAAGGACCTCTTAAGTCTCTTTGAAGTACATAGAGCATACAGTAGTACAATATAACACAGTGCATGCCCTTTGGCTCACTATGTTGTGCTGACCTATATAAATCTAAACCTTTCCTCCTACATGCTTCTAACCCTCAATTTTTCTTCCATCCATGTGCCTATCCAAGAATCTCTTAAATATCCCTATTGTTTAAGCCTCTACCACCACCTAGGCAGGTCATTCCAGGCACCTACCACTCTCTAACGCCTCCTCTAAACTTTTCTCCACTCCCTTTAAATGGATGTCCTCTGGTATTGGTCACTGGCATCCTGGGGAAAAGGCGCTGGCTACCTACTTATCTGTGCCTTTCATAATATACACCTCTAAGAGTAGAATAGCCCAAATGTTTGGTCTTTCCCTACATTGTAATCTGGTTCTGCCACCATTCTTATACAATCTTGCTTTTTTTTTAATATATACTTTCCAGTGATACAAACAGGTGCATAGTTTGAAAGTGTTCCAGAATTGTTTTTCACTGTGTAGCAGCCAGTTTTCTTTTTCTACCAAGGTGTTGACTACTCTAGGTGAAATGTTCTCTTGGTGCCAAAGCATTTTGAAGCCTTGAATGTGTCAAAGGTTTTGAAATATATGAAAAATGCTAGCAAGCTACATTTTTTTTGCTCCTTCATGTATTTGGGGAGTGGTTCAGCAGGGCACTTCATAGTACATATCATCATGAATAAACAAGGTACCATATTCTCTTCTCTGGTATTTGTGACTTGATTGAGGCTTTAATGACAAACTAGTTTTGTGTTTTGGTCCCAATCTACAATTTAGCAAATCAGTTTGAATTGATGGCTAAATTTGAGAGCTCAACCTTTTGAGGACAGTGTGAAGCCATGGTGCCTGTTTGTGGTTAGAGCATGATAAACTTGATGGTTGAAGAATACTTGTTCCAGGCCATCTAACTTTTTTTTTGTTCTTCCCAGCTATTCCCCCTGTAAATGCAAAAAAAAAAAATGCCAGGGGCACCACGAGGAGTTTCATGCTGAGAAATTTGGATTGGATAGTTTTGGATTTAATTTTTGGTCGTGTGATTGAAAATTAATTGAGTGAAATCACACCAGCAGTGAAATTGGACTGGAAACCTGTAATTATGAATGGTCTTGTTGACCCAGAGGCAATTTCTAAGAGCAAGCAAGATTGACATGGAATATGGAGTTAAATGTGCAGAAAGAATAGGTAAATTTAGGAAGGACAACAAAATTCTAGGGGCGTATAGCCTGATGGGAGTTCGGGGAGCTGGGTTAAGCACAATAGGCAGAGATTCAAACAGAGAGAGGAGAAATGGGCTAAAAATTCTATATCTGAATGCACGAAGTGTCAGAAATAAGGCAGATGAGCTTGAAGCCCAGGTGCGAATGGGTAACTATGATGTTGTTGGGATAACGGAGACATGGCTTCAGGGGGATCAGACCTGGTAAATGAATGTACAAGGGTATACGTGCTATCGTAGGGACAGAAATGTGGGCAGAGGGGGTGGGGTGGCCCTGTTGGTGAGGAATGAGATTCAGTCCTTTGCAAGGGGGGGACATAGGATCAGGAGAAGTGGAGTCTGTGTGGATAGAATTGAGGAACAGTAAGGGCAAAAGGACCCTAATGGGTGTTGTCTACAGGCCACCAAACAGTAGCATGGATATTGGGTGCAAGTTGAATAGGGAGTTAACATTGGCATGTGGCAAAGGTAATGTCGCAGTAGTTATGGGGGATTTCAACATGCAGATGAACTGGGAGAATCAGGTTGGTGCTGGACCCCAGGATAGGGAGTTTGTAGAGTGCCTAAGGGATGCATTCTTGGAACAGCTTGTACAAGAGCCGACCAGGGACAAGACTATTCTGGATTTAGTGTTATGTAATGAACAGGATTTGATAAGCGATCTTGAAGTAAAGGAGCCATTAGGAGGGTAGTGATCATAATATGATAAGTTTTTATCTGCAATTTGAGAAGGATAAGGGCAGCTCGGAGGTGTCAGTGTTGCAGTTGAACAAGGGAGACTATGGAGCCATGAGGGAGGAGCTGGCCAAAGTTAACTGGATGGATATCCTAGCAGGAAATCCTGGAAGGCAGATTATTATCTGAACAGTGTAGAGTTGGGTAAGGGAGTAATACAAAGAGATCTCGGAGTCCTTGTTCATCAGTCACTGAAGGTGAATGAGCAAGTGCAGCAGGCAGTGAAGAAGGCTAATGGAATGTTGGCCTTTATTACAAAGGGAATTGAGTACAAGCGCAAGGAAATCCTCTTGCATTTGTACAGGGCCCTGGTGAGACCACACCTGGAGTATTGTGTACAGTTTTGGTCTCCAGGGTTAAGGAAGGACATCCTGGCTGTTGAGGAAGTGCAGCATAGATTCACGAGGTTAATTCCTGGGATGTCTGGACTGTCTTATGCAGAGAGGTTAGAGAGACTGGACTTGTACACGCTGAAATTAAGGAGATTGAGAGGGGATCTGATTGAAACATATAAGATTATTAAGGGATTGGACAAGATAGAGGCAGGAAATATGTTCCAGATGCTGGGAGAGTCCAGTACCAGAGGGCATGGTTTGAGAATAAGGGGTAGGTCATTTAGGACAGAGTTAAGGAAAAACTTCTTCTCCCAGAGAGTTGTGGGGGTCTGGAATGCACTGCCTCGGAAGGTAGTGGAGGCCACAGACAGGAGTACCCATACACTAGTGAATGTTTTTATTTGTTAGAGAAAGTACGTCAAATGCTATGTAGTTATTGCAGTTAACTTTTAATGTTAGCAGAAATTATTCTGCAATTTATGATTAGTTCCAAGTTCCTCAATGTTGTATTTGAGATAGCTGTGAGGTGTAGTGAAAGTTACTAATCTAGTTCATGATGCTGCCACTAAGTATACACCATGACTGTATCATTTGTTTTTATTGTGTAATGATAGCCAATTACCCTTGACTTGGAAGGCACTGTAAATTAGCGTGTGATATGATCCGTTTTTTGTGTTTAAAGTAGTTTCTGTAAAGGTCAAATCTACAATTACTTGGTGCAAGAAACGATGTAGTTACTCTAGACTATTATTTGATAATGTTACTCCCATTCAGAATAGGCATAATTGTATAACTTCAGTCAAATCTTGTGACTGCATTTCTAAAAGTGAGTGCAATTAAACATTTAATTTGTTAGCAGCTTTCCTGTTTACATATCTAGTGGAAATACCCTGATTTGATTGACTAAAATTACTGTAGGTTTTTTCATTTAGTTTCATTTCCCCTGCTCTTTAAATAGATGTTCTTTAATTGATTTTAGGTAGCGCAGTTGACTGTTGTGAGCCCCATCCTACTTACAATTCTGTGGCAGTGTTCTCATTATAAACTAAGGTAACATGTTTGTTTTCAAAAGTTCAAAGTACATTTATTATCCAAGTATGTACTGTATACATTATACAACCTTGAGATTCATCTTCAAGCAGGCATCAACAAAACAAAGAAACCCAATAGGACCCATTAAAAAGAGCGTTAAGCATCCAATGTGCAAAAAAAAAACCAAATCCTTCAAACAATAAAAAGTAAGCAAATAACATTCAGAACTTGAGTTCATAGCCACAAAGCTGGTCAACTGCAACCAGTCCATGAGCCAGTTAGTTGCAGCCCACCGCCTCAGTTCAGTGCAGAAACGAGTAAACCTTGGCGAGCAGCGAGTTGAACACTGGCCTATCCCTCACCTCCAGCCCCGACAGTGTGACCTTTTCAATCTGGTCTGGTGCTCATATCAGCCAAACCTTGATTCGTTTCTCTCTCTCGGACCCAGGCCCAGCTGCTTTGACAGGCTCTCAGGCTTGGACCCTGCTGCCTCGATTTGGCCTATACCTAATCTTTCTAATCTGGCCTGGCGCTCAAGTCAGCCAAACCTCGGTTCGTTCCTCAGTCTTGGGCCCAGGCCCTGCCGCCTTGATTACACACTACACTGCTTACACCTTTGAGACTTTAGTTCACACAGCAAAAGCCGCCAGGTCATACAGGCTGTTCAAAAGCTCAACTCCAAAAGGAAAATTACAGGTTATTGATTGCAGTGATTATTTTCCAGAAAAAGTGTGATTTAATAAAAGTAGTAGTTTTGTGAGCTGCCAGTAAGGCATCACTGTTTCACAGCACTATCTTAAACCTGCATTTTGTTTTCATTGCTTTATCTTAAATAACTATCCTGTTGTGTGCTATACTTCGCTGACATTTGTATTATTTAATCTAATAATATAAATATTAATGTTTCATTGTTAATGTAAAGTTACTGATTTAATTGTAGCCAAGCCAAAAGTATCAGAATCAAAATGGAGCTACAACCCCTTTTTACATCCTCTTTCTATATGTAAATTTCTATTTAAAATTTCAGTGATCTTTATAATGTGCACTTTAATTTGAATCCCTTTTTTTTTGAAATAGTTTATTTACTACTTCAATACTAATGTTTGCAGGTATTTTGTACATAGCTTTTCTTCGTACTATTGGAGCCAGAAATAGGAAGATCATACAGTTAACCACATGAGTAAGGAGTTGGTGTAGGAGAAAGGACATCAAATTTTTGGATCATTGGGCTCTCTTCCAACAAAGGTGGGACCAGTACAGAAGAGGTGGTTTGCACCTGAACTGGAGGGGGATTAATATCCTGCTGGGGAAGGTTTGCTGGTACTGCATTGGGGGGGAGGGGGGGGGTTTAAACTAGAGTTGCAGGGAGATAGGAACCAGCTGGCCAGGCCAGATTAGTGCCAGATGTTGATATGACCTCCGACAAAGTCAGGAATCAAAAGGTTGAGCATGGTGTAACTAATAGTCTGAGCTGCATGTATTTCAATGCAAGAAATATTGTAGGAAAAGCAAATGAGCTCAGGACATGGATCAACACATGGAATTATGGCATTGTAGCCATTAATGAGGTTTGGTTGCAGGAGGATCAGGACCGGCAGCTTAATTTTCTGGGTTCAGTTGTTTTAGACATGACAGAACAGGAGCAAGTAAAAGTGGAAGGGTGGAGTTATCAGTCAGAGAAAATGTCACGGCAGTGCTCAGTCAGGACAGATTGGAGCACTTGTGTGATTTCTTTTTTATGTGGGTGGAACTGAGGAATAAGAAAGGTATAACCATGTTAATGGGGCAATATTTATAGACACCCAACAGTCCGCAGGATTTAGAAGAACAAATTGGAAAGAGATTGCAGACTATTACAAGAAACATAAGATTGTTGTAGTAGATGAAAATGTATTCAGGAAAGTTTCCTTAATTAGTACTTAGAAGTCCCAAGGAGAGACAGTGTGATATTTGATCTCCTATGAGTGAATGAGACAGGGCAGGTGACAGAAGTTTGTGGAGGGGAGCACCTTCCATCTCATGATCACAATACCATTAGTTTCAAAGTAAATATGGAAAAAGATAGGCAAATTCTGAGGATGGATTTTCTAAATGGGGGAAAGGCCAATTTCAATTATTATCAAAAAGGATCTGGCAAGTGTGGATTGGCAAAGGTGCACTTGGTAAATGGGAGGCCTTCGAAAGTGAAATTTTGTATTGTATACAAAGCTTGTATATGTCTTTCAGAATAAAAGGTAATGATAACAGGTTTAGGATACAACAACACACACAAAATGCTGGTGGAACACAGCAGGCCAGGCAGCATCTATAGGGAGAAGCACTGTCGACATTTCGGGCCGAGACCCTTCGTCAGGACTAACCGAAAGGAAAGATAGTAAGAGATTTGAAAGTAGTGGGGGGAGGGGGAAATGCGAAATGATAAGGGAAGACCAGAGGGGGTGGGATGAAGCTAAGAGCTGGAAAGGTGATTGGCGAAAGTGATACAGAGCTGGAGAAGGGAAAGGATCATGGGACAGGAGGCCTCAGGAGAAAGAAAGGGGGGGGAGCACCAGAGGGAGATGGAGAATAGGCAAACAACTAACTATGTCAGGGATGGGGTAAGAAGGGGAAGAGGGGCATTAACAGAAGTTAGAGAAGTCAATGTTCATGCCATCAGGTTGGAGGCTACCCAGCCAGTATATAAGGTGTTGTTCCTCCAACCTGAGTTTGGATTCATTTTGACAATAGAGGAGGCCATGGATAGACATATCAGAATGGGAATGGGACGTGGAATTAAAATGTGTGGCCACTGGGAGATCCTGCTTTTTCTGGCAGACCGAGCGTAGGTGTTCAGTGAAACAGTCTCCCAGTCTGCGTTGGGTCTCACCAATATATAAAAGGCCACACTGGGAGCACCGGACGCAGTATACCACACCAGCCGACTCACAGGTGAAGTGTCGCCTCACCTGGAAGGACTGTCTGGGGCCCTGAATGGTGGTGAGGGAGGAAGTGTAAGGGCCGGTGTAGCACTTGTTCCGTTTACAAGGATAAGTGCCAGGAGGGAGATCGGTGGGAAGGGATGGGGGGGACGAGTGGACAAGGGAGTCGTGTAGGGAGCGATCCCTGCGAAAAGCAGAAAGATGGGGTGAGAAAGATGTGCTTGGTAGTGGGATCCCGTTGGAGGTGGCGGAAGTTACGGAGAATTATACGTTGGACCTGGAGGTTGGTGGGGTGGTATGTAAGGACAAGGGGAACCCTATCCCGAGTGGGGTGGCGGGTGGATGGGGTGAGGGCAGATGTGCGGGAAATGGGAGAGATGCGATTGAGAGCAGAGTTGATGGTGGACGAAGGGAAGCCCCTTTGCTTAAAAAAGGAAGACATCTCTTTCGTCCTAGAATGAAAAGCCTCATCCTGAGAGCAGATGCGGCAGAGATGGAGGAATTGTGAGAAGGGGATGGCATTTTTGCAAGAGACAGGATGGGAAGAGGAATAGTCCAGGTAGCTGTGAGAGTCTGTAGGCTTATAGTAGATATCAGTAGATAGGCCGTCTCCAGAGATGGAGACAGAAAGATCAAGAAAGGGGAGGGAGGTGTCGGAAATGGACCAGGTAAATTTGAGGGCAGGGTGAAAGTTGGAGGCAAAGTTAATGAAGTCGACGAGCTCAGCATGCGTGCAAGAGGCAGCGCCAATGTGGTCGTCGATGTAGCGAAGGAAAAGAGGGGGATGGATACCGCTATAGACTTGGAACATGGACTGTTCCACAAAGCCAACAAAAAGGCAGGCATAACTGGGACCCATACGGGTGCCCATGGCTACACCCTTGGTTTGGAGGAAGTGGGAGGAGTCAAAGGAGAAATTATTGAGAGTAAGAACTAATTCCGCTAGACGGAGGAGAGTGGTGGTAGAGGGGAATTGGTTAGGTCTGGAATCCAAAAAAAAAGAGAAGAGCTTCGAGACCATCTCGGTGGGGGATGGAGGTATATAGGGACTGGACATCCATGGTGAAAATAAGACGGTGGGGGCCAAGGAACTTAAAATCATTGAAAAAATTCAAAGCATGAGAAGTGTCACGAACATAGGTGGGAAGAGATTGAACAAGGGGGGATAAGACAGTGTCAAGGTATGCAGAAATGAGTTCAGTGGGGCAGGAGCAAGCTGAGACAATAGGTCTACCTGGACAGGCAGGTTTGTAGAGGTAGAAACGGGAAGTGTGGGGTGTGGGAACTATGAGGTTGGTGGCAGTGGATGGGAGATCCCCAGAGCTGATAAGGTTGGTGATGGTATAGGAGACAATGGCCTGGTGCTCCTTAGTGGGGTCATAATCAAGGGGTAAATAAGAGGAGGTATCAGAGAGTTGTCGCTGTGCCTCGGCCAGGTAGAGGTCAGTACGCCAGACAACAACAGTTCCCCCCTTATCAGCAGGTTTTATAGTGAGGTTGGGATTGGTGCGGAGGGAGCGGAGAGCAGAGCTTTCGAAAGGAGTGAGGTTGGAATTGGAACAGGGTGTGGTGAAGTCAAGACGGTTGATGTCCCGTCGGCAATTAGCAATAAAGAGATCCAGAGCAGGCAGAAGACCAGAGCAGGGTGTCCATGAAGAGGAGAGGAGGGTTGAAGACGGGAGAAGGGGTCATCGGTGGGGGTAGGAGAGTCCTTGTCAAAGAAGTAAGCTCGGAGACGGAGATGGCGGAAGAAGAGTTCAGCGTCATGGCGTACGCGGAACTCACTGAGGTGTGGGCGAAGGGGGACAAAGCTGAGGCCCTTACTGAGGACAGAGCGCTCTGCCTCAGAGAGTTGAAGGTCGGAGGGAATGGTAAAGACCCGGCACGGATGAGAGATGGGATCAGAGGGGGGAGGGAGGCTGGTAGTGTCAGTGGAGAGGGAAGGGTTGGGGTCAGAGGAAGATGGAGCCTCTGAGGGCCCAGGAGCTGACAATGTGATCTGAGGGAGAGGGGATTGCATAGTGGTGGTGGGGGAAGGGGAGACGGGAGTCACAATCGCAGCATGTGAAGACCCGGCCTGGAGTTCAAGGCTGGAGTCGCAGTCGGTAGTTGCGCAGTCGCTTTGAAGCTGTCAATGGTCGTTGGAACCCGCGTTGATGGTGCTAGAGTTTAGGATACCTTGATTTTCAAGAGATATTGAGTCACTGGTTAAGGAAAAAAGAGGTGCCTAGCAGGTATAGGTAGGAACAAATGAGGTGCTTCTGGAGTATAAGAAATGCAAGAGAACACTTCAGAGAAGGCAAGAGGGCCAAAAGAAGGCATGAGGTTGCCCTAGCAGACAAGTTGAAGGAGAATCCTAAGGGATTCTACAGAATGTTAAGAACAAAAAGATTGCAAGGGACAAAGTTGGTCCTCTGGAAGATCAGAATAGTAATCCGTGTGTGGAGCCGTAAGAGATGAGAAAGCTCTTAAATGCATTCTTTGCATCTATATTTACTCAGGAAATAGACACAGTCTGTAGAAGTAGGGCAAAGCAGCAGCAAGGTCATGGACCCTATACAGAAGAAGAGGTGTTTGCTGTGTTATGAAAGTACCACAGCTCTGAGGGGCCGAAGGGTGCGGGACCAGCCCCCTCCTTCGAGAGAATCGCAAGATCGCTATTAATTCGGGTCTTGGACCCAGGAAATGAGAGACAATGCCACGGAGTTGACCATTGTTCTTAGAGGCACCTGTGTGAATTGCAACTCTATAGTACGTGCCAGCTATCAGGGACATGGACACCCTCGGGCAATGTGGTGTGGGGATGGTATCACCCTACCTTGATTGACATTTACAAATCTGCCAGCCATGATAAAAAGGAGACTGCTGGAGGCGGTACTCCAGCGACGCACCAGACGGAGACCATCGCTCATGCCTCTCGTAATAACGGGAAGCTGCTCGGAAGCCACGTGTGATTCGGATCCCCTAGCTAGGGAATCGAGTGGCTAATAACCCCGAAAAGGATTTCGGACTGACAACGAGGAACTCCCGTTCTTGATCTCACGCTTTGAGTCCAGAAGGCTGGCAAGTTTATTTTCTCTCTCCAACCCGGGAACGCCCAGCAGTCCTTCAAGCGGCAAAAAGCCTCCATGAACTGGCGAGACTTTTATATTTCCATTGGACAAATCGTTTAACCCCTAGACAACGATAGAGCTTATTTCTTATTGAGTGGTACTACCCCTGCGCTTTAGATTGAGTATTGACGACGTATGTTATCTGAATGTTTGTATTAACCTTACGTTTGTGCCCCTTTATAAATAAAAACGTTTGAAAATGGTACCATCAGACTTCAGTGGACCTCTCTATCTTTGCTGGTAAGTGATCCAGTTACGGGATACGTAACAGCTGTCCTGATACAAATTGGGGTGGATAAATTCCAAGGGCCTGAAAAGGTGTTCCCTATGAGAGGCAGGTGCAGAAATTACAGGGTCCCTAGCAGAGATACTCCTTAGTGATGGGTGAGGTTCCAGAGAATCAGAGGATAGCCAATATTTTTCTGCGCTGGCTGGTGGCGTAGTGGCATCAGCGCTGGACTTTGGGGCAGAAGGTCCGAGTTCGAATCCAGCTGGCTCCCGTGCACGTTTTCCATCCGTGCTGGGTTGAGCGTTGAGCTAGCAACTCGACCTCGTAAAAAAGAAATTTCCTGCTGCAGAAACATCAACAGCAAAAAAAAGTTGATGGCCTGTGCTCTCTCGTGAGTTGAAAGGCAATTTCTCTTCTTTCTCAATATTTTTTTGCTGCTTAAGAAAGGCTGTAAAAATAAACAAGGAAACTGTAGACCAGTGAGCCTGACATCACAAGTGGAAAAGTTATTAGAAGGTATTCTAAGGCACCAGATATGAGTATTTGGATAGACATGGACTGATTAGGGATGGTCAGCATGGCTTTGGGCATGGTAGGTCATGTCTAACCAATTTGTAGAGTTTTTTGAGGAAGTTACCAGGAATGTTGATGAAGGCAGGCAGTAGATGTTGTCTAGATGGACTTAAGCAAGGCATTTGACAAGGTCCCGCATGGGAGGTTGGTCAAGAAAATTCAATCGCTCGGCATTCAAAATGAGGTAGTAAATTGGATTGGACATTGGCTTTGTGGGAGAAGCCAGAGAGTGGAAGTAGATGGTTGACTCTTTGACTAGAGGTGTGCCGCACGGATCGGTACTGGATCCATTGTTGTTTATCATCCTGACCACTGATATAGATCACAGTGTGGTTAACTGGTTCAGCAACTATGCAGATGAGACACCAAGGTTAGGGGTGTAGTGGAGAGCAAGGAAGGCTATTAGAACCTGCAGCAGGATTTGGACCAGCTGGAAAAATGGGCTGAAAAATGGCAAATGGAATTTAATGCAGACAAGTGTAAGGTGTTGCATTTTGGTAGGACCAATCAGGGTAGGTCTTGCACAGTGAACGGTAGGGCACTGAGGAGCATGGTAGAACAAAGGGCTCTGGGAATACAGATCCATAATTCATTGAAAGTTGGAGTCACAGGTAGATAAGGTTGTAAAACAGCTTTTGGCACATTGGCCTTCATAAATCAAAGTAGTAAATACAGGTGATGGAATGATATGTTGAAGTTGTACAAGATGTTGGTGAGGCCTAATTTGGAATTTGGTGTGCAGTTTTGGTCACCTACCTACAGGAAAGATGCAAATAATGTTGAAAATACAGATGAAATTTACAAGGACATTGCTGGTACTGGAGGACTTGAGTTGTAAGGAATGATTGAATAGGTTAGGACTTTATTCCTTGGAACATAGAAAATTGAGAGGAGATTTGATAGAGGTATACAAAAATTGAGGGGTTTAGATAGGGTAAATGCAAGCAGGAGTTTTCCATCGAGTTTGGTGGGACTACATCTAGAGGTCGTGGATTAAGGGTGAAAGGTGAAAAGTTTAAAGGGAATGTAATGCCCTGGTTCATATTTTTACTGTTATTCTGTATGTATTTCATTTTGGCAGTTCTGTAAGAGCTGCTTGTTTTCAGCTTGCTCCGTTTCGACTTGTTTGGGTTACTATTGAAGACGAGGGATGATATAGAATGTGTGCCATCTAATTAGCGGGAGGTTTTTTTTCTTGGTGAGGGACAATAAGGTTGGTCTTGAATTTTTTTTTTGTTCGGTGAGAGATGGAGAGAGAAGGTGCTGGGGAGAACCAGATGATCCGGTGGGAGACCCGTTTGTTTGAGATGGATTGTGAGCAATGTTTTCTACGTAGTTCAGTCTAGTTTTTGTACTGTGTCATGTAACACCATGGTCCTGGAGGAACGTTGTCTCATTTTTACTATGTACTGTACCAGCAGTTATGGTCGAAATGACAATAAAAGTGACCTGACTTGATGTTTGGAAGGTGGTGTGTGCTTTCACGCTGACCGAGGGCCCAGCGCGTGAGTGACAGAGAAGTTCAAGATGAGCTCCAACTTGTGCACATTTAACTGTTTAATTAGAATGGGCCCTTCTCTTTGTTATTCTTTACTAACCCTTTAGTTAAGATTCATAAATATACTAGTCCTTTAATCATATGCAGTATACTGTCTGTTATTTTATGGCACCAATTTGTAACAGGGTAGCAAATTACACAGCATCCACACAAACTGAGGTTTGGGATGGGAGAGTGCCTCAATCTCATTAGTTTGGTAGGGCCAGAGGTTGTCTTCCTTAGACTCACACAGCCAAAGAAACCAGGGTGTTTCAGGAACATGAGGGGGAACCTCGTCATTCAGAAGGTGGTGAGAGTGTGGAATGAACTGCCAGTGCACGTGGTGCATGTGAGGTCGATTTCAGCATTTAAGAGAGGTTTGGATAGGTAATGGATGGGAGGGGTATGGAGGGTTTGGGCTAGGTGCAGGTAGATGCCATTAGGCAGGTTAAATAGTTTGGCATGGACTAGATGGGCTGAAGGGACTGTTTCTTTTTCTGTGCTGTACTTTTCTATGACTTTATATGAACTTGACACTGATAATATGCTAATGCTATCCACAGATTACCAGCCAGGGTCCACAGAAGTCTGGGAGGTGTTCCTCTTTCAGTGACATCTTCCATCCTCCAGCATTTAAGAAAGAGAAAGACAAGAATAGGCCATATGGTCTTTTAAGCCTGCTTTGTGTGATCTTAGCTGATCCTGTGCTTTGTTCCCTCTTGAACGTTCCCCATGTGTTCAGATTCTTGGGAACTGATTGTGTATGGCTGATGTGAAGAATTCCAAAATATTATTTCTTGTGTAAAGCACAATTTCTGTAACTTGGCCCTAAATGGCTGTTTTACCTTTCCTCGCCAAGAGAATTTGGAGGAAGCTGATGAGCATGTGATGGTAGGGAAATTTGGGGTGAGGGGTACTCTGAAAGTTGGCATGGAGTAAATGGGCCAAATGACAGCTGTCTGAGTCTTAAGCAAATATGAAATTCAAAATAGTTCTTGATTCTAATGATAGAAGCAATGATTTATTTTTATCTCCCTAGGGAGTCCCCCCTCAGTCTCTAATCTAATTTTAAACAAGTGAACTTTAGTTGCTGCTGCCTTCTATTTGGTGGGGCAGTTGATAGGGTGAGATGCTAATGCCCTTTCTCAGAATTGGGTATATTACCACTGACTTGTATGACGTGAAGTTTGTTGTTTTGCAGTAGCAGTGCAGTGCCAAGACAAAGAATTACTATAAATTACTAAATAGTGCAAAAAAACTGCTTGGAAGATTAATTGGTCATACAAGGCGTAATAGGTTAGTTGGTATATGTGGAGAGAACAGAATTAAAGTTGCAGCTCAATTACTGTTCAGAGTTAGAAATGGCTAAATCAATTAAGGTGTGGGGGGAAGTGTTGGGAGAGGCAAAGAGAGGACAAAAGGAAGATTGTGCTGAAATGGAAGGCAAAAGAAATTAAATGACAACAGGAATGACAATACAAGATTTAAGTGAAGTGTAAGTGAATCTGAAATTAACCAAGTGGGAAATAATGAAAATGTATATTATCAGAAATTACTGAACTCTTGAGTTCAGAAGACTGAAATGACCCAGGTCTGAAAATGAAGTGCTATTCCTCAAGCTTGTATTGTGTCCCTGTTGAACAGTGTAGGAGGCAGAGGGCCAGTGATCAGTCGGGTGCAGAATTATCTTTTAGGGACTGAAAGCTTTGTGGTTGTGCTTGGGAATTGAATGAAGGTGTTTAGTAAAGTCATTGCCAATCTGCATCAAGTTCCCCTTCCCTGAGAAGAGAGACCAGGTCCTGAATGGTGAGTGTAGTGTATTAATTAAAAGTACAAGTAAACTGCTGCTTCATGTGGAAGAATAATTTAGGGCCTTAGGTGGTGGGAAAGGAGGAGGAGTGAGAGGTGTCATGAGATGAGCAGTTGGTATTTGTTGAAATGGGTAGAATAGAGCATACTGAAGTGGACTGGTACCTTCTAAATGGTAAGGAAGTATTGGCAAAGGAAAGATACATTTTGTGGCATCATGCTGGAAGTGTTCGATCTGATGGAGGATAATGCATTGCAGGGGAAGGCTGGTGGAATGCAAAGTCCTCCTTCCTAGTCCTAGAAACAGGAATGAAAATAAGTGTGGAAACTTGGAGGGACTATACAATTGAGGATGGGGGGGGGGGGGGGGGGTAGAACATTGGAAACACTGGTATAGAAATTGTCATTGTCTGGACAGTTGTACTCATGACTGAGAAACTGCGAGTATAGAATAGAACCTTTGGAGGAAGCTCGGTTGATGGGTTGAATTACCCCTCAAACATCAGCCTCTTGAACCACGGGATGACTTCAATCATCCTAACACAAACTGATTCCATAGCCTATGGACTCACTTCCAAGGACACTGCAACTCTTTTTGATATATATTGTTTATTTATTTATTATGATTTTCTTTTTGTATTTGCACAGTTTGTCTTTTGCACAATGGTTGTTCCGTCATGTGTAGTTTTTCATTGATTCTATTGTTTCCTTTTATTTACTGTGAATGCTTGCAAGAAAATGAATCTCAGGGTAGTATATGGTGACATATCTGTACTTTGATAATAAATTTGCTTAGAACTTTGAAAAATGTATGCTGTGAGAATTGTGGGCTTGTGTGGGTTAACTATCACCAGCCTTTCTCCTGAAATAGAGTTAAGAATTTCAAGAAAGTTAAGCCTGGCTTTATTTGTCAAATATACATTGAACCATACAGTGAAGTACATTGTTTACGTCAACAACCGACATAGTCCGAGGATTGTGCTGGGGTCAGCCCACAAGTGTTACCATTCTTCTGGTGCCAACATAGCATGCCCACAGCTTGATAGATAGATAGATAGATAGATACTTTATTCATCCCCATGGGGAAATTCAACTTTTTTTTCCAATGTCCCATACACTTGTTGTAGCAAAACTAATTACATACAATACTTAACTCAGTAAAAAATATGATATGCATCTAAATCACTATCTCAAAAAGCATTAATAATAGCTTTTTAAAAGTTCTTAAGTCCTGGCGGTAGAATTGTAAAGCCTAATGGCATTGGGGAGTATTGACCTCTTCATCCTGTCTGAGGAGCATTGCATCGATAGTAACCTGTCGCTGAAACTGCTTCTCTGTCTCTGGATGGTGCTATGTAGAGGATGACCAACCCTTACTATCCATTTGTCTTTGGAATGTGGGAGCAAACTGGAATAGCCAGAGGCAATCCATGCAGTCACGGGGAGAAGGTACAAGCTCCATGCAGACAGCGGTGGGAATTGAACCCTGATTTCTTTGAAGGTGAGAGCACGCAAGATGAAGATTCATCAGTACAAAGGTAGCAGGAAAAACATCATGTCAGGCTTGGCAGTTCATTTCAGTGCAGCTGCAATGCTATGAAGCTGAGACATCTGAGGTCCAATTATTTGGAGTGGAAGCCCTGACAGGCTAGTAGAAACCTACTGCCATTGGGAGGAGATGGGAAAAGTGAAAAGGAAGATAAATCTGGAGGAGTGATTCTGTCAAGAGTTGTTGATACTTGCAACCCTTAACATTTGGGGAAAAATAGAGACGTGTTGTTAGTTTCTCATGTTTTCAAATGTTAAGGATTAAGTTTCAACATCTCTTGATAGTTGCTAAGGATTGAAACGCCAGAGAAAGTGACATGTGAAGAAGGGCAGTGGATCAGAACAACTTTGTGAAATGCATTGGTGCTGTTGGAGAGGGCTTCACGAGCACAAATGTGCTGGTCTGTGAAACGGGTTGTCAGGATGCTGTAAAAACGTAATGAGAGAAATGTTGACTATATCTGTGGATTGAAACAGTTAAGGATGAAAATTTAGTTGGAATCTACAAATGGTTTGTTTAAACTGAAGAATCGATGATGAAAGGAATGTGTTTGTGAAAGCAGATTCTGGCTAATGCCTAATCAGACATGTAAACATGGGAAGGGAAACCAAAATCAATCAAGGTAAAAGATCTTCTGAGACAGCCATGCCTGTTAGTGGTAGATTAAATGCATTTTAAAATCTCTGAAAATGCATGTTTGAAATTCCTGTGTCTGTTTGTTAACCTTGAAGAGTAAAATATTTTCTACGTTAGTAGAGGGATGTCTGCTCTATATATTCTTTGAAAACTACAGGTAAATTTCCACTGTCAGCTGTTTAATAACCCCAGATTAATGTTGTAGGGTTGATAAAACATTAAGTTTAGAAGATTCAATGCAAGCACTTCGGAAATGCCAGTCATATTCTTCGTGCTTTGTTCATGCGGCTTGAACCAGTCTGGACATTCTCTTCTAACCCCTCTCATTAATGAGGCGTTTTCTCCCGCAGAACTGCTGCTCGCTGGATGCTCTTTTTTTTGTTTGTTTTTCGCACCGTTCTCTGTAAACTTTAGAGACTGTTGTGTATGAAAATCCCAAGAGAGCACCAGTTTCTGTGATACTCAAACCAACCTGTCTGGTACCAACAATCATTCTACAATCAAAGTAACACATTTCTTCCCTATTCTGATGTTTGGTCTGAGCAACAACTAAACCTCTTGACCATGTCTGCTGTCCATTCTATCTATGCTTCTTATCATCTTGTACACCTCTTATTCGTCCTCCTTCTCTCAAGAGGAAAGCCCTAGCTTGCTCAACCTATCCTCATAAGACATCCCCTCTAATCTAGGCAGCATCTTGGTAAATCTCCTCTGCACCCTTTCTAAAGCTTCCACATCCTTCCTATAATGAGCTGACTGGAACTGAACACAACACTCCAAGTGTGATCTAACCAGAGTATTATAGAGCTACAACATTACCTTGCAGCTCTTAAACTCAATCCCATGACTAATGAAGGTCATCATATCATACGTCACTTTAATCATCCTGTCAACTTACAGTGGAACTTTGAGGGATCTATGGCAGTGGACCCTAACATCCCTCTGTTCCTCCACACTATTAAGAATCCTGCCATTAACCCTATATTCTGCCTTTCAAGTTTGACTTTCCAATGTGAATCACTTCTCACTTCCCTGGATTAAACTCCATCTGCCACTTCTCAGTCCAGCTTTTCATCCTATCAATGTCCCATTGTAACCTACAACAACCTTCTACACTGTCCACAGCACCACCAACCGTCACGTCACCTGCAAACTTACTAACCCACCTTTCCAATTCCTCATCCAAGTCATTTATAAAAATCACAAATAGAAGGAGTCCCAGAACAGGTCCCTGTGGAACACTAAAGGCCACTGACCTCTAGGCAGAATATGCTCCATCCTCTACCACCCTCTGCTTTCTGTGGACAGACCAATTCTGAATCCACATAGCCAAATTTCCCTGAATCCCATGCCTCCTGACTTTCTGAGTAAGTTTACCATTAGGAACCTTGTCAAGACTCCTTACTAAAATCCATATACACTACATCCACTGCTCTACCTTCCATCCATTTGTTTTGTCCCTCCTCAAAGAATTTAATCAGGCTCGTGATTAAACCTGCCTCTCACAAAGCCATGTTGACTATCCCTTATCAGACAGTGCTTTGCCAAATGCTCATAAATCCTGCCTCAAAGAAGCCTTTCCAATAATTTACCCACTACTGAAGTAAGATTCACTGGTCTGTAATTCCCAGTGTTATCAGTACTTCCTTTCTTAAACAAAGGAGTAACATTTGCCACCCTCCAATTGTCTGGTACTACTCCTATGGTGCAGTAATCTCTTCCCTTGCTTCCTGTAGTAACATGGGATATATCCCATCTGACCCCATGGATATATCTATCCTATCAAAAGTTCCAGCACATCATCTTAATGTTAACATGTTCCAGCACATCAGCCTGTTATACATTGACCTCGCATTCATCAAGGTCCATCTCATTGGTGAATATTGAAACAAAATATAATTTAAGGACCTCCCCTACCTCATCTGACTCCAGGCGCATGTTTCCTTTTTTTTAAAATCCCTGATCTATCCTATCCTCACTAGAGTCATCCTCCTGTTCTTCATGCATGTGTAGAACCTTAATCCTACTTGCCAAAGCCTTCTCGTTGCCCCTTCTAGCTCTCCTAAGTCCATTCTAAAGTTCCTTCTTGGCCACCTTGTAACAATCTGTCTGATCCTTGCTTCCTAAACCTTAAATCTGCTTCTTTCTTCCTCTTCTTCCAGTGAAAACATCTTGCTGCTTTTGTGTTGTAAAACTTCATTTTCCATTTCATTTGGCAGTAAAGATGATCATTATGAATGGGGTTTGAAGAATCGAGGGGTGGCACTGCATGCCCTGTGCCAACAAAAGTTTTGCATTTTCCATCTTGGGCATGCGACCCCTAGCATAGATGATCACAGTGGGAGGGCAACTAGAGTCTATGGAAAGAATTTTCAAGATTGCACCCACAGGAGAAGAAGGATGCAACAGCGAAATTTCAAGGAAGAGATTTTCAAAGAATGTGTGCAGTACTGAAGCGTTTCTATTTAGCAAAATGCACACTTTGTATTGTACATCTGCATTTTTGAAATATTTTCTGTAATGTAACCATTTTATCAATGCAATTAACATCATCTTGCAGTTCTCTCTTCTAAGTGTGAGGACTGAGAATTATAGGCAACTTAATGAAGTTTCAAGTGTGACATTTCTGCATTTCTTTAAGGGGTATAAAGAGTATCCTTGGTAAGGAGTCTCTATACGTCTCTCTTGGTGGAATGCATGGGTTTTCTCTGGGTGCTCTGGTTTCCTCCCACAGTCAAAAGATGTACCCGGTAGGTTAATTGGTCATTGTAAATTGTCCCTTGATTAGGTTTGGGTTAAATCGGGGTTGTCGGTTTGCTAGGCTAAGCAGCTCGAAGAGCCTATCCTGCACTTTATCACGTAATAAGATGAATGAAATAGTCTTTCTAACAAGCTTATTTTTCATTATTTCACTGTTTTGCTGTAACATTTTCATGTTTCTGGGCAGCCATCCGGTTCAAGTCTTTGACATAATTTCACACTGCTACTGCTATCTAAAACTTGCTGTTTTCTTTCTTCCACAGTCAAAATCGGATGATATCGTAATAGTTTCTTCAAAATATAAGCAGATGTATGAGTGCAAGCTGCCAGCTCAAGCCATGAAGTTTCAGCAGGACTCTGAAAATGAAGAACAGTCTTACACTGGGCTAGACATTTCTGAACTGTTGAAGCCAATGCATTCAGCACCTTGCCTTGTAAAGGTGAAGTTGTTGCTATGGACGGAATTAAGCTGAATTATCTGTATCTTTTAAAGTGATCTTTTAGTCTTCACCTCTTGTGTCTTTCCCCTCCTTTGATGCTTTACCCATTCACTGTCATTTTAAAATTGTATGAATGTTGTATACTGTCAGATTAGAATATGTATTACCATTTTAAAATGCTTGGAAGGATGACTTCCCTCATCAACCTTTTACTTGATTTTGTTCTCCCTAGGACATTATTGCTTTGAGGTATAGGTCTGTGGGCCCATTAAGTCTGCTCTGCCATTAATTATTATCCCTCTCAACCCTATTCACTTGCTTTCTCCCCATAAACTTTGACCATCACTAATCAAGAGCCTATCAACCTCTGATTTAAATATACCCAATAACTTGGCCTCACCACAGTCTTGCTCAAGAAATTCCTCCTCATCTGTTCTAAAGAGGTGTTCTTCTATTTTGAGGGTTCTTTGGTTTTAGATTCCCCCACTGTAGGAAACATCCTTTCCATGTCCACTCTATCTTGGTCTTTTAGTATTCCGTAGGTTTCAACAAGATCTCCCCCTTATTCTTCTAAACTCCAGTGACTACAGGTCCAAAATCATCAAATGCTTCTTATACGTTAACCCTTTCATTTCTGGGATCATTCTCGTGAACCTCCTCTGGACTCTCCAGTGCAACCTTTCTTAAATAAGAGATCTAAGACTCTCAATATTCCAAATGTAGTCTGACCATTGCCTTATAAAGCCTCAGATTTGTGTTCCTCTTTTTGCTCTTGTTAATTGTTGTACTGGCCTTTCCATTAACACCTATGCAATTCCATAGAACATTACAGCACAGAAACAGGCCCTTTGGCCCTTCTTGGCTGTGCCGAACCATTTTTCTGACTAGTCCTAGTGACCTGCACCTGGAGGACCATATCCCTCCATACCCCTCTCATCCATGTCCAAGTTTTTCTTAAATGTTAAAAGTGAGCCTGCATTTACCACTTCATCTGGCAGCTCATTCCACCCTCCCACCACTCTCTGTGTGAAGAAACCCCCCCCCCATGTTCCCTTTAAACTTTTCCCCCTTCACCCTTAACCCATGTCCTCTTTTTTTTTGTTCTCCCCTAGCCTCAGTGGAAAAAGCCTGCTTGAATTCACACTGTCTATACCCATCATAATTTTATATACCTCTATCATATCTCCCCTCATTCTTCTACACTCCAAGGAATACACTCCTAACCTATTCAACCTTTCTCTGTAACTCAGTTTCTCAAGTCCCGGCAACATCCTTGTAAACCTTCTCTGCAATCTTTCAACCTTATTAATATCCTTCCTGTAATTATGTGACCAAAACTGCACAAAATACTCCAAATTTGGCCTCACCAATGTCTTATACAAAAACATTGATACAAAGAAATTCAAACTGCTTTTTTTCTTATCTAACTCCTGAAGAATGTAAGGATGCACCACTATTGAAGATATCAATTATTATTAGTTCCTGGGCTGTGGGGTATATCTGGGAAGATCAGTATTTAACATGAATCCCTATTGCTCTTAGATTTTGATTGCCATGAACTGCTATCCCTGTGATGAAGATATTCCCACATTGCTTTTAGTTAAATAGTTTCGAGATTTAAACAGGAGCAGTTGTACATTTCCAAGTTAGAACGATGTGTGACCTTGTTGAAATGGTGTGTTGTTGCATGAATGAAATAACTGGTAGATACAAAGCAGCTTCTTTATTCGACAAAATAAGATACAGCAGGCATCATACGGAGACGCTTTCGGTGGAAAGGTTTGCTGGCCCAACTTGGGGCTCGATATTTATTGGCTAAGCACAAAGGACAATTCCATATTTACAAAGTATAGATAATGCTTTCTTTGAAACTACATACAACTTCACACCTTCTGGTTCACATCCATCCCGCAGATGCCAGCAGCATCTGGACTGGGATTCACAGCTTTTAGGAAATGCATTGTTCAAAATTAAATCCACAATACATTTTCAAGGAACAGAAGACTGGTAGCCAAAGCCTTTTGCTAAATGTAAATGACCTAAACCCAAAAATCACTCCAACGTGGTGTTTATTTTTTTCCTCACAGGTCAAGGAGTGGTGGACATATGAGTTTTGCTATGGCCAGTATATCAAGCAGTATCACACAGAAGGTAAGTATAAATATGAGCTTGTATTGGTAGCCAAATTTTGATTTTTATTTAATTTTGTCAGGATATGTAAATATTTATTGCCCTTAAGGAGATGGTGGTGTGCTGTCATATCAAATTTCCCATAAACTCCCCTGTAAATTATTTTAGCATTTGTAACTTTTATTGCTTTCTCTCCCATGTTCTTTGAATTTGTTATTACCATGCTGGGGGGGCAGAAGGGCTTTAAGTTCAGGCAACCTCCAGGAACTTCAAACCAATTCTTTCCATATTTCCTTGTCCCATGCTACCATACTACCCTTTCCTCTTGCTCTATTTTCATTGCTCAATCTTGAAACCTTTATATGGTTCAACTAACATTTTCAAATTGACACTCAGTTGCCTGATTCTTTGTGTCCTAGAAATGAGTTACTGAGACATAAAATCTTCAATAAAAAATGGCAGTCTTGCCATTTAATTCCACACCAATGTTTAAGTTAACAAAATGAGCAGAGAAGGAATCATATGTGAAGTTAACATGCGTTGACTGGGTCTAAACAAATAACCATCATCAAAACTAGACAAAAATGGTTTTTTATCGTCAAAGCCTACTGCACTCTAGATTTTTAACAAGGTCTGCAAAATGAGCTTCAAAGAGTCTTTTCAAAGCTAGACAGTTCAGCTATAAAAGCAATTCCTAGCTACTAATTTTTTAGTCTCTTTGCTTGTGCAAGGATATACATAGTCTTGCAACCCTTTCTTGACCCTCACCTCCCCACCAATTGAAGCTGCACATCATCTGCAGTAGAGAGGGAAAGAATACAGCACAATTTTGCTTTAATTCTTTGAAGTCATTCCCTAGAAATACAACGTTTGCTATTTTGCTGATTGATACAGGACTGATTTTCTTTAAAGCTATTTGCCTGTTCTTACTGTGTGCCTGAATAGTCGAATGTAGTCTTTTTTAAACTGCAAAACTATCTGCATTATACATTAAAGCTGCTGTTTATTTAATGAGATAAAATTTAGAGCGCTGGCAATTAGGCAAAGCACTGCATCTGCAGTGTCGCTCAAGATGTGTTTGCAACTAGATTTCTTGCCAGAAATCTTCCCACGAATTGTGGGAAATCTCTGCATGGGCCTGGAATATTAAAAACTGATGTTGACCTCTTAACGGGCAAGTTAAGAGTTCAGAGGCAAAAGCAGAATGGTGATTGGAGGCAAAAGCACTGGATAAAGCAAGTGATTTAGAAAAGAACAGCCTCTGAAAGGTAGTTTCCATGCTGGTGAAGTTGTGCTGTATAACAGCAATTGCTTTCTATTAAAGTGCTACTGAAAGAATTGAAGTTGCCTACATTGCCAGCTTCAAGATCAATGCTGTGTTTGTCAAACACTGCATAAAGTTCTCTTTTTAACTCTACTTTGAAGATGGAGTTTGCATTTTAGCTGTAATTTTCTTGTTGTGTTCAGATTCTGAAGTTAAAGGAGATGTGATGTATCTTGGGTTTTATGAATCTGAATTTGACTGGAACAATGAAACTGCAAAGGTAAGGATATAATTCGCATCATAGGTAGGCTGATCTGGTGTCACACTATTGTGGGTGCCAGTAGATCAAAGTTTTAAATGTATGCTGTTATTCAGATCTACTCAAGCCAAAGAAACACATACAAAATACTGGAGGAACTGAGCAGGTCAGGTAGCATCTATGGAAAGGAACAGTGTTGACATTTTGGGTCAAGGCCCTTTATCAGTCTTGATGGGACTAGCCCGAAACGTCAACATGGTTCCTTTCCATAGATGCTGCCTGATCTACTCAGTTCTTCCAGCATTTTGTATGTGTTACTCTGGACTTTCAGCGTCTGCAGAACCTCCTGTGTTTGTTTCTGCTCAAGCCAGATTGCTTTGGCTACTAACCTTATACAGGTATGAGCAATTAACTCTCTAGTTTTATACCTTGAATTTTATTTATCTGTTCTTTCCTCTGGTTTTTAATGTTGATCTTCAGGCTCTTTAATGGGATGATGCCAACTTTGTTCTTGTCTCTAGAATTGAAAGTTCATGTGTCTGAGTCCATTCAAGGCTGAGTCTGTAATTTGAGCTGATGCTTCAAGGGCTGAACAGAGGGAGTGGTACATCCTTGGGGCACTTTTTCAGTGATATGTTTAAACAGAAGCCACTTCTGTCCAGAAAGTAATCTGGTATCTGACCCATATTTATCTCTTAACCAAGATGATAAAAATAAATGGCCGGGTGTCTTATTGCTGTTCATGGGACCTTGCTGCGCGCAAATTGGCTGCTGCATTTTTTTGCATTAGTCACTGCTCCTCAAAAGTACATAATTCCTGTGAGATATCATGAATGGCGCTATATAAATGAAAGTTCTTTTATGCATGTTATTGTTCTCTATCACGGTTACTGCATTACTGAGTTGTGCGCAAATATTTATCACAAGCTTCCTTGCATAAATAGAAGATTTGTACTTTTATAACTTGCTTTGGAGCCCTGGAAGAATGTAGTAAATCATGGTAAGATCACAGGGATGTACCAATTTGCAGCATCCTATAATTGTGCAGGTACAAGCTCCTTTCTGTTTTATGAATACTGAGGCTAAATGTTGCGTTTAAAATATATACTTGCAGTTTTTTAAAAAAATGCCCCGTCAAATGTTAAGCTTGTCTGCTAATCTCCCATAGTTGCTTTCTCACTCATTTTTCAATGGTGCATTTGTTCAGAAACAGAAGTAACAATCTGATAGCTTTCAAATGATATTTTAATAAAAAGCTTGAGATATTAAATATTTAAGTTGTCTAAGTTGTGTATGAAACAATAACATGCCTTTAATCCTCTTTTTTCTGTATCCAGTCTACTGACTTTTTTGATTGCATGTAGATGCAACTATAAAAGCAACTGCAATTTTCTCATTTCTCGCAGTTGTGCCATTGCGGCAATTTTTCTCTCTACTTGTGAAAACAATACTTGTGTCATCTAGCTAAGGTAGTGAGTAGTTGCCATTCCAAGTTAATGAGTTGTTTGACATCAGTCTGGGCAGAGATGGGAATGTTTTTAGGAATTTTGTATTGGCAAGATAAGTAAATTAGACAGCATTTTGAACATAACCATTATTTAGTCACTACTGTCAGAAAGTGTTTGTGGAGAGGACAGGATCAGATGGTGGCAAAGTGCTTCCCAGCTCTTCCACCTTCATCCACAATTCCCAGCCAAAAGGTATTGGATAGCTTGTCAAGACCAGAGCTTGGATGTTGATCAATTCAGCCAAGATCTGAAGGAAAGCAAGTGCCCATGGAATTGAAACCAGTAAAGGAAGAAAGCTATTTGTGAGGTTTGCTTCTAATTGCAGCATGATTTTTAATAGATTACTGTTTATAGATGGTGAATTGCATAATAAAAATTGAATTACAAGCTTTTAAAATTGCAAATTAATTGTATTTTAATCCCTTTTATTTGCAGGCTTCAAAACAACATAAATTGAAGAGATATCATAGTCAGACTTATGTCAATGGATCGAAGTGTGACCTTAATGAAAAGCCAAGAGAGGCTGAAGTGAGAGTAAGTTTACAGTTTATCTTAGAAATTGGCTTAATAATGTACTTTAATCCTATACTTAAATCCAGAAATCAGCTGTGTGTCCACAGTCAAAAGATTAAATTCTCCTTGGCTTGAATCCATCTTTTTAAGTTTATTTCACTTTTGGTATACCATTTACTTTGGAGTGACTTTTTTAAAAAAAAAATATTATTACCTCTTAATGGTGTAGCAGTCAAAGTTGGGTTTATTGTTGTATGCACAAGTACATGTATACACAGGTGCAATGAAAAAGTTACTTGAAGCAACTTCACAGGCACATCGGTTTAGCAGCACTTACAAGAAAAACATAAACATGATGCTGGAAATCTGAAACAACACACAAAATGCTGGAGGAACTCAGCAGGTTAGGCAGCCTCTGTGGAAATGAACAGACAGTTGATGTCTCAGGCCAAAATAAAAAGGTGTGGAGGAGGGGTGGAGAGGAGACTAGCTGGAAGGTGATGAGTGAAGCCAGGTGGGTGGGCTGGAGAAGAAGGAATCTGATAGGAGAGGACCCAGAGGGAAGTAATAGGCAGGTGAGAGGAAGTAAAAGGTCAGAGTATAGAATTGGGAAGGGGGGGCAAAATTTGTTTACTGGAAGGAGAAATCTTTATTCATGCTATCAGGTTGGAGGCTACCCAGGTGGAATATAAGGTGTTAAGGTGTTGCTCCTCCACCCTGAGGGTGTCCTCATCTTGGCACAAGAGGAGGCCATGGACCGACACGTCAGAATGGAGATCTGAATTTAAATGCCTGGCCTTTGGAAAGTCCAGCTTGTGGCGGATGGTGCGGAGGTGTGTGATAAAGCAGTCCTCCAAATTATGGGTCTCGCCAATGTAGAGGATGCTGCATCAGGAGCACCGGACACATACAGACCCCAGCAGGTTCGCAGGTGAAGTGTTGCCTCGACTGGAAGGGCTGCATGGGGCCCTGAATGGAGATGAGGAAAGGGGTGTATGGCAGTTGTAGTACCTGGGTCATTTGCAGGGATAAGTGCTGGGTGGGAGATTAGTGGGGGGAGATGAATAGACAAGGGAATCATGCAGTGAGCAATTCCTGCAGAAGGTTGGCATGTGATTTTAGTGGTAGGATCCCTTTGGAGATGGTGAAAGTTGCGGAAGATAATGTGTTGGGTGCGGATGCTGATGGGTGGTAGGTAAAGACGAGATGAACTCTTATCACTATTAAGGCGGCAGTAAGATGGGTTGAGCGTGGATATACAGGAAATGGGGGAGATGCGGGTGAGGGCAACATCAATAGTGGAAGAAGGCTGAGTTATTATTGTAGGTCATTCAGGTCTGGGCAAGCAGTAATGGAAAAGTGTCTGTGATTGAGAGCAGCATCAGATCTGGCTAGGTGTAAGAAATAAAAAATGCTGGATGAATGCAGCCAGTAAAACAGCATCTGCGGCAAGAGAAACCAGTTGAGATTTTAGTTCTTGTTTGAGATTTCAGTATCTGCAATTTAATTTGTTTGAAGTAGGTATAATATGGGAGAAATTACTGCTGCCTTCACAGCCTGCTTTGACTTGAACCCAAGAGTTTAATGTTGCCCTATGTTGTCAGTATGGGGATTTATAAAAAGACTTGAAGCCAAGTGCTAGTTGAGCAACCTGGAAATTGAGTACAAGTCTCACCATATCAAATTGAGAAATAGAATTCAGTAAATCCTGGTAATTTTTGAATTGGCTTCAGATGCATATCCATCAAATTCTGGACTATTTTAAAGAACCAACTAATTCCTGAATGTCCAAGTGTTTCTGAGGCTGCTGCTTGGTGATGTACTCGAGTGTTTAGATAAATTAAAATGGTGAATTGCTTCGAAGGAGAGGAAGTATTGGTTATATTTGCTTGTTGGTAAATGTACTGTTCAATTGACATTACTTCTAATTGCTAATTTCCTTGTGTTAATCAAATTTCATAACTTTTGTTGTATTTTTAATAGTTTATGTGTGAAGAAGGATCAGGAGATTTCATAGCTCGAGTTGATGAGCCTCAGTCTTGCAATTATGTGCTAACAGTCCACACCACTCGTATCTGCCATCATCCTTACTTGCGTCCTGCTGTTGTTTCCAAGCCTCATCCAATTAAGTGTCAGCCTGCCCTCAGCCCAGAGCAATATGTTGAATACGTCAAGGCCCAAGTCTGTGAGTAGTGAAATTTTCATATCTTCAATCCAACAAGAATGAGTTAACTAATACACACTAGATGACTTCTACTGGCACCAGTATTTAAAATTATTTGTGTTACTCCCTTGTGAAGTAAGTGTACTTTCATTGGCTTTCTGTCCTACGGCCATTTTGTTTTTCTGACTTGTCCTTTGACCTACTTGCCCTGGATTAATGATTTGTTCCTTTGATTTAGTAAGGAGACATAGTTGGCACAGAAAAGCAATAAGGCTTGGCTATAGAAAAATCTATAGACAATAAAGCAATACTGAACTCATTGCGTGTAAGGGACATGTATTCAAAATGGGGGGGGGGGGGGATGTTGTTTAAAAAAAAAAGACCTCCCTTTGCTTCTCTCATCCCTCTCCTCTTAAAAGTTTAAAGCAGAAATGAAAAAGACATCACGCACAAGATGCTGGAGGAACTCAGCAGGTCAGGCAGTATCTATGAAAATGAATCATCTATGAACATTTGACTTATCAGACCGAGACCCCCCCCCCCCCCCACTTCAGGACTGAAAAGGAAGGGGGAAAGACGTCAGAATAAAAAGGTGGTGGGGGGAGGGCAAGTAAGAAAGTGGTAGGTGAAGCCAGGTGGGCAGGAAAAACATCCATGGTATGGAAGTGTGCTTTCCTTTGTTGCAGAGGCCTTGGCTTTTGGTTTTGGCATTCCCTTAGTTGAGTGCTCTCGCTTACCTAGTCTTTTCCTTGCTTAAATGTTTGTTAACTTTCCATCAAAAAACAGGTTATTTCATTCCACTTTACTCCCAATCAGGTTGTTTCCTGGTCCATGATATCAGCTGAACAGTCTGATTTTTGGATTCTGGTCTGAAAAGTTTTGAGTCTTGCAGAGTTGGGGGAAGGAATACTAATGAAAAAGTTATCAAAAACAATATTTCAAACACTATTAAATTGCATATTGGAAGTGTTACCTTCTACACTTCTCAAAAGCTCCAAATCACTGTTTTCAAATGGAGAGATATTGGGAAGTGATGTTCATATTTTTTTTAAAATGTGCCCTGGGTATCCTTGTACACAAGTCACAGAACAGTAATTACAAAATAACTCTATACTTGCTATAGAAAACATATAATAACAATTTGCTTGATTAGGGCTCATTCTTTTGAGTTCAGAAGAATAATAGCTGACTATATTTGAAATATGCAGAATTCTAACGGGGTTTGAAAGTTGGAGAGAAGGTAGCTGGTTTTCCAGGCTAAGGAGTCCAGAACTAAAAGTCAGTCTCAAAATATTTGGGATTGAAATGAGAATTTTTTTTTAAACTGAGGAGTAGTGACCCTTTGGAATTCTCCTCCAGGAGGTTGTGGAGACTTGGCCATTGAGTTCATTCAGAACTGAGATTGCTCTACAGAAATTAGAGGATTCGAGTGATACTGAGATGGTGTTGCAGTAGAAGAAACTGTAAAGTAAACATCGAATCCAGTGAGTAACTTGAATGCAAGGATAAAGAATTGATTATTAACGGAGTCTGGAGGTTTGATTATCAAATCACCTCAAATTGCAAATGTTATTGGGTATATCAAACTTGCTTGGATGTAGCCCTTTTTCTTTAATATTTCATTTAGCAGTCTTGATATTTTAAGTCTTTGGTCTTTGCGGGGAAACATTTGAGAGAGAGATAGCCACAAAGTATTCCCTTCATAACAAGAATAATTTGCAAAGCAGAGCAATCAAAGTTCCACATAGTGTTAGGAGTTTTTCTAAATTGACATCTACTTCTGAAGCATCCTGGGCTTATGCCATTGCCTCAGGTGACTCTTTATTGCTAGAATGTTATTTCCTTTGCAAGTAATGTTTATTAACAAAAAAAGCATCTAGGTATTTAAATTATAAACAAGAGAAAATCTGCAGATGCTGGAAATCCGACCAACACACACAAAATGCTGGAGGAACTCAAGCCAGGCAGCATCTATGGGGGGGATGTACAGTCGACGTTTTGAGCCTGACCTCCTGAGTTCCTCCAGCATTTTGTGTGTGTTGCTAGGTATTTAAATTGGTAATTTGAGGAATGGTATGATAAAAATTTCACAATATGATTTTGTACAGTCTGGGTAATACTGCCTGGGTGGTGGTGGAGGCAAATACAATATAGGTGTTCAAGAGGCTCTTAGACACATGAATGTGCAGAGAGTCGAAGGAAATGGACATTGAATGGGTAGAAGGCTGGACATTTGATTGCTAATTAGGGCCTGTTCCTGTGCTGTACTGTTCTGTGTGCTATAATATGAAATTGCAATGATTCAAAGCTTATTGTCTAATTCTAGACTTTTAGAATTAAACCATAACTATTTGTGCCATTGTGTTATGAGTGTTGTTCGATGCCATTTTTTTGTAGTTTCAATGTTTTATTTTTCTTTAAACTTGTTCTTGTGTTGCTCTCCATTACCACACTGTCCTATTCCCATTTGTATTACTTTTCCCTTGAATGTTCTCTGCACTGTGACACCATGGAAAGTTGAAGTGTTCTTGGCCATGATGTCAGAGGATTAACCAGGACAGGTTATTGATGAAATCCACTCCTAAGAACTTGAAACTACCAACCCTCTTTACCTCAGCACCATTGATGTAAACAAGAGTGTTTTTTTTCTTCCCCCCCCCCACCCCCCCACTTCCTGAAGTCACTGACCAGATCTTTTGTTGACGTTGAGGGAAAGGTTGTTGTCGTAACAAACACCATCCCACTATCTCTCGATCTCCTTGCTGTAATCCAATTTATCATTGCTTGAGTCCCAGCCCATAGTGGTGGTATCATCTGTAAACTTGTAGATGGTATTGGAGCAGAATCTGGCTACACAATTGTGAGTGTATAGGGAGTGTTTTAGTTTTTATTCACTTGGCTATTCTCACATATTCTTAATGCTATAGTAGATTATCTCTGCTAGAATTACATAAGTAATCGCAAATTTTAACTCCCACCTTAATTGAAAGCACCTCCTTGGCTAAAAGAAGGTAACACTTGCCAACCAATCATCTACCTATTGGCTGTCAATGTCGCATCTCATTTGAAATCCCAACCTTGTGAATCTGAAGCTGATCTTCTGATGATTAGTGTTAGCTCAAAGTGTGATTTCTGTTGCAAGGAAACTGCTGTCATTTTTTAGTTATTTATATTATTGGATTTGATTTATTTGTAGTTGGCAACATAAATTGTATCTAACCTTTTTCCAACCCAGGTTTGTGGTAACCTATTTATTTAGATTTCCACACAGATAGCTCTGTTACGCTGCCTTTCCAGATTGATACATTGTTCAACACCCAAAAGTTAATCTAGAAGGCCCAAAGGTCCAATCCTTGACAGAAGTCTAGTAGTTGGAGATGATGCTTTTTCTTCAAATTCTAAGTATTGACTTTTGTTTTTTCTGACACCATCTTTAGCTGACACCAAGCGCAAAGTAGAAAAAATCTCAGAAGAATTGAAAACCTTGGATGAAATGTTGTTGAAAGACCAAAGTACAGAGAGCAAGGAAGAGAACGATCTGACTCAGGAACCTGAAAATAAAGCTGAGGAACTTCCAAGCAGCAATGAGAATATATTTGAATTGGAAGGTATATCACTGTCTGGAGCCATGCACAAAACATTTCATCTGAAGATCAATGTTGGGCTAAAATTCCAAAGATCAGATTAAGGTGTAAATAGTTATCATAACTATACAGAGCAGTGGTCTTAAACTTGAACTGAATAAAACAATATTTAATAGGATAGTAGGGCAGCTGATGGAGAACTTTTAATAATAATCCTCCTTGTCTCTTAGGTCGACTGTATTAATATTTGTTTTGTCCTCCGTATACATCTCCCATTTTTTTTTAAAGGTGAAGGAACAGGAGGAGACAGTTCTGCAAATTTGGAGGTCTGTAGGAAGGCTTACCTAGGGTGCAGAAGTAGTTCCTGGTAACTATGCAACACAAGATGCCCTTAAGAGGTTATTGAATAACCATTGCATCTACCAAATGGATGAATATTTAAGTTTTAGGCTATCTGATTGTTGAGCTGCAACTTTAGTTAATTTCACAGAATGTTGCAGCTGGCAGAAATAGACTTATTCTAGCTGCACAGCAGATTCAGATCTTAAATCCTTTATGCTTATGTACATTAGAAAAAAGTGAAATGTAAACTACTCAATTGTAAATGGATTATTATAGTCCTCCTGTTATACAATGTATAGAATTTGAAGACCAGCTCTGACTGTGGGCTAACAGTTATAGGTTTGTTTCACTTCCAGAAAGTGAAGCTTTAAATTCGCATGAAGTGATTGAAGAGGATGATTATGGTGAGGATTTCTGGAATAAAATCAGCAAACCGGAGACTGATGATCCCTTTTCAGAAGAAAGCCTAGAAGAGGTATTGCCAAATTTTTGATTTTATTTTTGTTTTGAACCTTTGAAGGGCAGCAGATACTGTAATAGTCAAAAAATAGACATAAACACAAGCCCATAGGAGCAGAATAGGCCATTCAGTTTATTGAGTCTACTCCACCATTCAATCAGCAAGTTTGAAAGCTGGTAAATTCCAACAGCCTAATAATTGACATCCCAGAGTTTGAAAGAGGTGATGGATGCTCTAGTTATCTTCTGAAGGTCTATAGATTCGGAAATTGTTCATGTGGGTTGGAAGGAATCAAATGTGACCCCAGCATTTAAGGGAGAGAGTGAAAACTAGAAACTACTAATTTGTTGGGGAAATGCTGGTGTCTGTAATGAAGACTGGAATTTAAAAAGAAAAGGTTGAATAGATGTGAATTTATGATAAGAAAGTCATGTTTGAATTAGTTGAAGTTCTTTGAGGATGTGATCAGTTGGGTAGATATGAGGGAAAACAATTGGATATGGTGTTTTTGGACTTTCAGATGACATTTTGTAAGGTCCCCTATAGGTCAAGAAGGGGACCAAATGTCATTTATATGTTTGCTGATAATGCTGAACTAGGTGGGAGTGTAAGTGGGGGATGGTGAGGAGGATGTAAAGAGACTGGGCAAGTTGAACAAACGATCGAGAGCACTATTAGTGAAATGTAACTTGGGAAACTGAGGTTATCCACTTTGGTGCACAAAACAGCGAGCCAGAGTATTTTTTGAATAGTGAGAAGCTGGGTAGGTTAATGTTCAAATGGACCTAGATGTGCTTGTACACAAATTACTTAGGTCCAAAATGCAGGCACAACAAGCGATTAGATGGGCAAATGGTATTTAACCTTTGAGAAGCTTTAACTGCAAGAGTAAGGAGGTCTTTGGAATTGTGTAAGACCCTGGTGGCATTGCACCTGGAGTATTGTGTACTATTTTAGTCTCCATTCAATAAAACAAAAGGATATAGAGGAACTGTAGAAAAGATTCCCCGGACCGGCTCCAGGGATGGCAGGTTTGCTGTGTGAGGAGAGATCGCGTAGAGTGAGACTACATTCTCCAGAGTTTAGAAGAATGAATGAAGAAATCATTGAAATGTGCAAAACCTTCAAATGGCTTGACAGGCTGGGTGCGTGGATGATGCTTCCCCTGGCTGGGCAGTTTAAAACCATGGGGCACTGTTTCAGAAAAGGGGCAAGCCATTTAAAACTGGACTTGAGAAACTTCTCCCTTTACAGATAGTGAGTCTTGGGAATTATTCTCCTAAATGTCTGTAGAGGCTCAGTGTTCAGAAATACGAGGGAAACAGGATATGAGGCAGTACAGGAAAATGGAGCTGAGGTGGTAGATCGACCATGATCTTAACAAATTGCTGAGCAGGTTCAAAGGACTAGATGGCCAACTTCTCCTTTGTTATGGTTTTTGCTTGAAATATTTCAAGTCCCATTGGTCATCAGGAGTTTTTGTTTGAATAACCATACGAGCCTTGCAGTAAATTGATTATTTGATAAATGGAAAATTTCCTCCAAGATAATTAAACTGTTTGATACCCCATGAAAATGGGGCAATGTGCTGGAATAACCAAGGACCTTTCATTTTGACTGGGGCATTTTACACAGACAGGCACTGCTTGGAACATCAATGCTTCATCATTCAAAGCATTTGTATTGACAAACATATCAAACAAAAAATCCCTCCTTCTCAGTGTAATAAATCTTGAAGAAAGTCTAAGGATTCGGCTGCTTTAAGCTTGCAGTGTCCTGTGTATAATTATTTCCAATAGTTAAGAATTTTCCCCCATTGAGCAAAATTTTAATTTTGACCTTTTGAGTCTATGCTGGCTCTCAGAGTAATGGCATCAATCCCATTTATCCTACTTATTTCTCTAAAACCTATTCACAAATACATTTTTAGCTGGACTATTCCTTTGCTAGTGTATAATCTATAATGTTGTTTACTTGACTCTGTTTCTGTGTATGTTTATTGGACTACTTTCAATGTCCCAAATGAAAATTAAAGCTTACTTCAAATTTTCACCTTTTAATGCTTAAGATAAACACCCTAAAATGAAGCCTTTTTGACAAGAATCAACTTTAGGGATTCATAAACCATGTTGTAATAAATATTTAAATAACTGTCAATGGGAAATGTGCAACCTGCTCTTTCTGGTGATTTATTGTAATGACAAGTTTCTTTATTCATTAGGCTGACTCTAAGCTGAACGATGCAGTTAAAACTGAAGATGATGATCTTCTAGGTAACCAAGGTAAATATTTTTTTAAAAAGCTAATGTCTTGTTTTCCCCTTGGCAGTAAATCATTGACAGAAATAGAAGAGCAAAGCAGCCTTTCTACAGCTGCCCTCCTCCACCACCTCCAGGTGTGCAATGGACTGTTTCCACTTGCCCTTCACCAGATTGCAAACAGAATTGCAGTCCTTCAGTTTTGGAAAGTACTACACTGTAGTTTTTTCTTCTGTGAATAAGCATATATGCTTTTTATTAGATTTGACTTTTAAAATCTATCATAATAAACCTCATTTATTCAATTTTAAGCATTCAAATATAAATGTTAATTTATAAACTGTTAATTTTTTTAGATTTTTAATTAATTTGTATTTTAATATAATCTTGTCACTTTGAGGAGATGTTACGGTAATAGCTATCTTTCCCACCCCTCTTGGTTATTTTCCTATTCAGGAAGGCAGAAAATGCAATTCCGAATAATACGGAACCATGAAGATTTTGCAAAATTAGTTCAAGAATTAAAAGACCAAGCTGAAAAGGTAGTGATAACATAATCCTGTCCATTTCATTTTCAGATGATTTTCAAATGTTGTTCTTGAAACAAAGAGGACGTTGACACTGAAGTTTCAATCCTCTTTATGATGGTGTACTATTATAATTTGCTTGGTTACATTCTGTGGCAAGTTTTTGCTGCTTCAATCACCTGACCAAATTACATGATCGCCAAATGGCTACAGCAGCAGAGGATGCTATTTGGCCAATTTGAATATGTGCCAGCTCTTTCTACGATCAATCCTGCTACACCCACTCCCCTACCTTCTCCCTACAGCTCTGCACTTTCCTTCTTTTCAGATATTATCCAACTCCATTTTGAATACCACAGTTGAATCTACCTCTAATAATATTCTTGGCAGTGCAGCTCATTCACCATATTTGTACAAAAGAATAAAAATTTCTTCATGTTTCTTCTGGTTGCCTGTGCTGACTTTTCATCCTATGCCCTCTGGTTCTATCTACTCTGACTAAAATCTTAATGACGTTGAAATCCCATCTGATCTTCAATTCTCTGTTCCAAACAAAAAACACCCAGCTTTTCCAGTCCATTCACATCACCGAAGTTACTCAACCCTAGAGTTATTTCAGTAAATATTTGTAACCCACTCTCAACATTCTCAAAGTTTGGACTCCAGAGCTGAGAACAGTCATGACTCCTTGCCCTTGAATTTTATAAACTCCAGGGTTCCAGGTGTGTGGTTTTTTTTTCAAACCAACAACTTTTTCAACTTGCTCGGTCATTTTCAATGAGCTATGCACATATGCCCTCAGATCTTTCTTGCCATTGACAATACTGATTCATGTACTTGGCCATTTTGATGAACACAAATGTGAATAATATCAGCCAAGAGCTTTATTTGAACTTGCGTAGCAATTCCAGTTTTAAAACTCTTCCTGCTGCAGCATCTCTTACTATAGCAGACAAAATAATGCTGCAAAATCCTGTTGTGGAACAATGGACCTAGTTTTCTTTTGGCTCCGTATGTAACTGGGATATATGGCCAGATGTACCTCAATTCCCAGTTTGCATTCAGATCTGCCTCCTTGCAGCCTTAGAGATCTGATTCTACCTGAATACAGCTTTGAACAGTGTATTATTGTGAGTAGTGTATCATTTGAACAGTGTTGATGTATGAATTTTTGATGTGCAACTATAACATCAGAAATCTACTGTAACTACTGGTCAGGAAAAAATGGTGTTACTTTACATGCTACAGTACAACATCTAGCCATAGAATTTTTGTTCTACAAATTTAGATTCCTGGGTGAATGCATAGGTTAGTGTGTTGAGAGTTAAAGCTGATTTGTGTTTTCTGGTGTGTGAAAGCGGAAAGGTGAAGATAAGGATCCAGCTACCATGAGTTCTGCACAACATTCTGAAGAACCCACTGACCAAGACTCCTTAGAACAACAAGAGGATACGGCTGCCGCTGCTGATGATGATGATGAGAATGAGCTCCTCAATGATTTTGTAAAAGAACTGGATGAAGTATCTCTGCCAAAATCAAAAATGGCTGAAATTAAAAGGGAAGTGAAGGAAGAAATGGAAAAAGAATTTGAAAATCTTATTGATGAAGTGAGTAATATATTTTAACCTGCATTTTTTTTTTAAATCACTAAAGGTTGAATGGTCTGACAGTGCCTGAGAATTGTTATTTTTGAATGAATGTCAGTGTGACGGATAATGAACTGGCAACCTAAGTAAAAACTTATGTTGAGGAATCATGAATAGATCTGTAGTGTTCTAGATATTTTGTCGTAATAGGATGATCAAGTGGCAGATGCTCAGATAACGTTCTCCCTGGGCCATCGAACTTCAGACTTCATTACCACCTAAAGATATGGCAAAAGTGCTGCCCTAGCATAGTATTTAATGGGAATATGCCATCAGGAGCTGAAGCAGCTAGGTTGTGCTACTGGGTGTAACTATAAAACCGAAGGTAAAGGTTATTGTTAAAGTAACAAAGATTTTTGGTCTTTCCTGTTACTGTTATCTCAGAATTGTTTTTTTCATTGTATGAAAGCTTCCTTGCTTGTAGAATGCGCAACACTATACCTTCTAGCCAAACCACCTTCACCAATCAATAATTTGTACGTATTATATAAAGTCTTGTGTGATCAGAGAATAGAAAACGAAACAGAACATAACTTTTATCGATACAACTAATGAAACTGATAATGTTTCTTAGGCACAAGATGAACTTGAAGCAGAGGGCCTCAAAGGAGAATTTGATCGCAATCAAGCCTCTAAGACCTTGGTTACTACCCTAAACAAACTTATAGACAAGCTTGAAGACAAAGAAACTTCAGACAAAGAGGAGGATAGTGACTCAGCAAAGGGTAGTCCCAGTCACTCTCCAAAACAGACAGCAGGTACAAGGTGTTTTTTTTTTTGGTTAGTAGAAGCCCAAAGACCTCTCCTTTATTGTCCTCACCCTTGCACCCTGACCTCCCTCTTAACTTTTTGTGCTGATGGAAACAACAGTTGGACCCATTTTTTACAAAAAGCATTCACTCATGGGCATGAAACCCAATACCATAACCAGTTTGGCTGATAGTAACAACTTGACAGCAGGGATCAAACACTTACCAGTCAGTGTAAATCATATCACGTCATGTGGGCACTTGTTCCTGTATTTTTCAAAGTGAAGAATTCTGGAGGAAAATCTATACAACTTCTATACCATGACACAGTAGTACTGGTATATATAGGTTCAATATGTTTGCCATTTTGGCATGCAAAACATACTTTTAGCTCCATGTCCTTGAAAGTTCCAATGTTGAAAAGCCCAAAGGTTTGTGTGTTATTTGAGCCTAACTTGTAAAAGGAAGTGATGGGGGTGGGGGGGAGAGAAGAGGCAGAATTAGTCTTGGTGGACAATGCCAGTTTCATTAACTCAGGATCTCAGATCAAGGATAATCGGATCTGTAAACCATTGTTTGCCTTCACTTATGAAAACAAGTGAGGGCTCATGAAACCAGTTATTGTTTTCAAATTCCAATGGAAGATATTAGGGAAAAAGTTGAGGTACAATGTTTGCCTTTTTAAGAAAAGGAAGTTAAGAGTATCACACCTAATTGAAAAGATCTAAGTGCTGTTGTTTTTACTAATAACAGGAAAATTATAGAAAGTGTAGTAAAGTTAATAATATAGTTATCAGAAAACTTTGGCCAATAACATTAAATTGGCCCCTAAGATTTTGCACTTGAAACATGAGTTTTAAGGAAAGGCTAAACCATGAAAACAGATGTGAATAGTAATTTACAGGAAGTGGATTTTGTAAGGTCACAATAAAAAGTTGTGGACAGGAAATGGATAGAGATAACTAAAGATGGAAACATTAGTGAAAGTTGGAAAGTCACCAAGTGAACTGGCAACGCTGCTCAAAATAGCAGACGTGTACATGATAATCTTGCCATCCTTAATAGAATAATGTTGGAGAGTTACTAATGTTCAAGAAATGGCAGATAACAGCCATGAAATTGTGGGCAGTTAGTGGTGCAGAAATTACTAGAAATCGTTCTCAGGAATGAAGTAAAGTTTGATCTAAATACTTAAAATAAATTTCTTGCCCTTTTAATGCAGAGCATCTACAACCTCTTGGGTTAGAGAATTCAAAAATATCTTCATTTAAGTAAAGAAATTCTCCTTATCTCAGTCCTAAATGACTGACCCCAAACCTGAGTTTGAGAGTCCTTGTCTAGAAAACCAAGCAAAGGGGAAATGTCCTCTCGTGTACTCTTGTCAAGCCCTCAAGGAAAATATATTTTTTTCCTTCAGAGAACAAACCCATTCTACTTGACTTCTTTGCAAAGGAGAACCCCTTCATCACAGAAATCTAAAATAATTTTCACTGAACTTTATTACAAAGTATATCATTCCTTGGAAAAGGAGACCAAATTTGTACACGGTGTTCCATGTGTAATCTCATCAAGACTCTCTAAGAATTGCATTAGGATTACTATTGCACAAGGATCCGAATATAAAATAGTTCCTTTTGTTTACTATATCAGTATGTTGACATTTTGATTTGTGTACAAGAATGCCCAAAGCACACTGAATTATTAGGAAGAATCTATTTACTCCTTTGAACCCATTTCCAAGTTTTTTTTTTGTAAGAGGAATCCAGCTGGTCCTAATACCTTTGATTTTCCTCCAGGTACTTGTACAAATGGTTTGCAATTAATCTTGCTACTGCCTTTTCAAGTAGTACATTCTAGATCAACCCTGCCTGCTGCATGAGTCTTTGCTTAAGTCACCCTTTGGTTCTTCTAATCATCTTATAGGCACATCTGATTCTTAATCCTTTTACCAATCAGAACATTCTCTGCTTACTCACTTTGCTTAGATCCATCATGCTTTTGAACACCTGTCAAGCCGCCTCTCTTTTGATGTTTTGGAAAAATAATCCCAGCTGCTTCAGCTTATCATTGCTTCTCGGGGGCTATTCTAGTAGATCGATTCTGCACCCTCCTGAGGCACAGCTGAATTAATTTCTATCCTTCATTCCTTGATCTGTTCTGGAAGTCTCATGGATTTAAGCACATTTCTGGTTATGCAGTCACCTTGAATTGTACCCTCTACACCATATATGTCAAACTCAAGGCCCGCGGGCCAAATCCGGCCTGCGGTGGAATTATCTTTGGCCAACGAGATAATATCTAATTACTATTAAAGCTGGCCCCAGTAATCGAAGCGCCTATGGCGTATGATATGGCTAATGCTGAGTTTATTCAGGTACCAGGTTTTCAGGGTTTTTAGTGTTTATTCGGCAGTCTTGCTCGGCAGTCTTCTTCATAAGAAACGGAATTTGTAAAGTGAAACACTTTGTAGTTATAGCAAAGACTGAGACACATGAGAGCAGGCTGAAAAAACGGAGGCAACGAAAGCTGCGTTCGCACGCGTCCGACTGATCCGGCCCACATGAAGCTGCATTTTGCTCAATCCGGCCCGTGACCTAAAATGAGTTTGACACCCCTGCACAGTCCTGTCCTTGTTCTTCTGACAAAAACGATGAGGATGAGAAAAATTGCTACGTTTTATGGATTTGGAGTGCCTACCTGAAAAGATGGCAGAAGCGGATTCTATATAAGTTTTAAAAAAAGACTTACTCACCTACTAAATGATGAGTCTCCAGTGATAGACAAAATGTGACTCTTCTCTCAAAGAGCTAGCACAATATGGTTTTCTTTGTACCTCTTCCTTCCCCTTTCCTCTGTAGTATATTTTTCTTGAGTCACTTCAGAGTCTTTGGCCTGGGCTTGAGACTTTGCATCCAACACTGTGATCTGGTTGCTGGTACAGTAGCATAGCATTTTGATTCCTGGACTAGTAACATCTGGACTGATGATCTGTCCAGCAAGCCACTCAAAACTGCTACAAAAGGCAATCATGAAACCATACATACCATCCTGCATTTACTTGAGCACTGGATGCAATAAGAGCAGGCAATTAAGTGCATGGGCACACGATCCTTCTGCCACTGACTGCAATGTATTTCAGAATCCTGAGACTGCCTTTCTAACAGCACAGTGAGAATGTCATGTTGGTGTTAGAAATGTTAAGAAAGTAGTTTCCAACAGTCTTAAGGGCAAATAGTAATGGACAAGTAAATGCAGGTCACATCCATAAAGTATACTTTCCAGAAATGCTTTTTAAAAAAGACTAATCCATTTTTCAATGCTATTTACTATCTTTTACATGACCTTACAAAACATCTTGATCTTTAAAGGCTGAAAAGTTTATTTCACAGCTCTGATAACTGATGTTAGGGATATGTCTGGTGGTTCTTCTCTAAAAGTCTTCCAGTGTTAGCACATCTCCTTTGTGTCCAGTATTGGACACAAGGTTGAACTGGGTGTGGCTTCCTCCAATAATTAGTCTATTGTACTTACTGCATTATTTAGTTTTCTGCTTTATTTATTGCTTGCTGTGCTGTGGTGCTTGGCTATGTTGAGCTTTTAAGTCCCTGAAATCCCTAGTTGGCTCACTTTTGTCTCCAGCTTATTTTAAGACCATCTGCAATCAGTATTTCACATTTTCTTTGTGGAATACAGTGTTTAAATATGATCCTAGGGTTTAACTGCTGTATTTTTTTTAACTCAAATAGCCTTTATACCTTTGCTATTGATTTCTTGCTGCATTTCAGAGACTGATGAAGAGACTGAAGGGCACGTTAAAGTTCGAGTCACAAAAATCAACCCAGGCAGTCCACTGCATAAAGAGATGAAAGTGCGTGAAATGAGTGGCACAGACCCCCAGCTCAGGCAGATTCAGAATGTGGTGAAAGAACAGCTGGAGAAAGCAGGATTGAAAGCAGAAGGTAGTTTGGAGACTAATTATTTATACTGAAACAACACATCTTCCATAGCTCCTCTGCGCAAGTGCTTGTTTTCAATGAGAGAATCGAGGATTTCATACAGAACACCTGGATAAAAATAATCTCTGCTCCACATCCTCTTCTGCGCCCTGAATTTTGAACTAGCCTAGAATGATGGAATGAATAATTGCCAGCCGCAAGAGTCCAAAGTCAACGATCTGTAACCATAAGTTTCAATAAACCACAAAGATACAAAGGGACACATTGGGATTTTACAAGGCATGAGGGTGGTTGATGGTGCAGGGGATTAAATAATGGCAGATTGAATTGGTAATTTATCCCTTCTTCACCTGCCTGTAGTTTTTACACTACTGACCACAACATTGTTCTTTAACATCTCTGCACTGATGGAACTATACTTGATTGCATTCTTAGCTATCTTGTTATAACCAAACAGTCCACCAGTAAATAGCTTCTATTCTGGCCTCTGCACTGCTCCCTTTCCCCTTCAAATGGTCTATGCACTGATGTCACCCACCTTTACTTTGTCACTAGTTCTCTTGACCTTTGCACTGACTTTAAATTTTGGGCTTTGTCTAGCATCTTCTAATATGAGATGAGCAAAATTATTTTCAGATAAATTCTTGGAAAAGTTTGAATCCTTAAACTCCATACCCAATTATTTCATCCCTCTTTCTGGAAACTTTGAAACTGAAACCACAGGAAGACCCTGTACAACACTGGTGTCATATTTGACCTTGAGTTGGATATTGGGTTACCACTTAGTCTTCCTATATCTATCTTTGTGATGGTACCTGACTCCAATCCTGTCTCAGCTCCCTTCTGCTGCTTTAAAAGTTATTCTTGCTTTTGGTATTTGTACACCTGATCATTTCAGTGCACTCTGGCTGGCCATCCTCATTTTGCTCTCTATAAACATAAGGTCATTCTAGCTCTGCACACGAGCTCTCACCTAGTCCATTGTCATTGCACTTGTGAACTAGGCTGGCTCCTTTCCTTAAAGAAACTCCTGATTTTTGAAGTGTCTTCAGTTCTCTATAATCTTTTCCACCTTAGTAACCATTCATGATATATGCACACTCCCTACCCTGGCTTCTCAGACATATTTAAATTTAATCTACAGTAATAGAGCTCATGCCCTTAACTGCATTGAGCCCAGCTGTAGAGTTTCTTCTCTAAACCTTTGTCTTTTATCATAATTATATTTTTCTGAAAAGTTCTTTGATCATGTCTATTGATCATTTGCCCTGATGTCTATTTTGCTAATTTGATAATGCAAACAATGAGAAGCCCCTTTGTATGTTTTTGTTAAATTAAAACTGTTATATAAATGGACGTTATTGCTGGGTTGATTAGTTTTAGCTTTGATGTTGTGTATAACGCGCATTGACAAAGTGGAGACTATTTTTCCTGTATCTAATTGTGCCTAACATAGGGTTCCAAAAATGAAAATAACTACCAATCTGGCATTTGCCTCACTCCATTCTTTGTCAGAAACTGTAAAAGGGAAAAGATTGATTTATTAGAACACCTGTAATCTAATCTGGCATGAAGTTCATTGAGCCTGCTGTCAATTTTGTGCCAGTGTTGGCATCATCTCCATTTAGGTTAAATCATTGCACATCAAGATTTAAGTTATTGCAATAACATTCTGATATTTAGCTGGCAAGTTGGTTGCCTTTGTTCTTGGTTCTATTTTTCTCCAAAGATGAAGGCCTTGAGAGAAAATGCACCTGTTGACTTGTGCTAACTTCAACCACGTAATAGTTCTGATAATTCAGTCTTTCTCCATGTTGGGCAGGGTGCAATACAAGATGGCCACTAAATATAATTTTACAGCTTTAGCACAATATTTTTTTAATTCCACAACATGAACTAGTGGAATTTTCAATCTTTAAACATAATTCTATCACATAATAGGGGATTGAAGTTATTGTGAGCACTGAATCTTCCAAAGTTGTTTCTCTGCTTAAAAGTTGGAGGTGTAGAAGAATGAGGCTTATTTCTGTATCCTATGTCCTGGTCCACATGGTGTATTTTATATTTAATAGTTTGAGTGGAAAATACATAATGATTATTTTAATTAATTTAAGAAGTTTAAACTGTTTGGGTTTGCCACTAAAATGTTATTCCTGAGTGTTCAGAGGCTGCAATACTTGAAGATTTGTGTTCCAGAAGTAGCAACACATACACTTACACTGCTCCATTACACTTGTAACGCTGCTATCTATCTAACAATGTGAAAAGTTACTCATGTATTTACAGTTCACTGAGAACAGGACAGTTCCTAGCCAGCTAGTTACCATTCAATCAGTTGAAGTAAAATCAAAAGCAAAATGATGGAAAGGATTGTCAACGGTGCTATCTAGCAGCACTTGCTCACCAGTGCTGAAGTTTGGGTTTTGCCAAGACTCCTCAGCGTCAGACCTCCTCAGAGCCTGGATCCAAATGTGAACTAAAGCGCTGAATTCCTGAAATGAGGGGGACTGTTCTTAATGACAAGGCAGCATTTAACCCAGTGTCATGGTAAAACTGAAGACCTTGGGCATCAATCAGTAAACACTTCAATAGCTAGATGGCAGTTATAGTATGAGAACAAATGTCAGAAGCATTCAGGTGGCATTTGTGTAAGGATAAACAGTTAACATTTCATATGTGGAACCCTCCCTCAAATCTGAAATGAGAAATTATTAATTTGATTGTTGGAGTGAATTATACCTGCCTTAGGACATCACTGCAGGAGGTCCTCAGGACTGTCCCAAATCCAACTATCTTAAGCTACTTCATCAATGACCTTCCTTCCATCATAAGATCAGAAGTTGGAATGTTCACTGTTTGGAACTGAACATTGTGCATTCACATCTCTTTAGTAAGTGAAGCAGTCCATGTCTTTGTGCAGCAAGACCTGGACATCATTCAGCCATGATGATAAGTAACAAGTAATCATGTCACAAAAGTGCCAGACAATGTCCATCTCAAGCAAAAATTTAACCAACTACCAGTTGGTTGATATTCAATGGCATTACCATCATGGCAGATCTCCCACCATCAACATACCAAGGATGATCACTGGTGAGACCTCAACCAGACCAACCACACAAATACCATGGCAGCAAAAGAAGGTCCGAGACTGGGTATCCTGCTGTGTGTGACTCGCCTCCTAACACCCAAAGGCCTTTCCACCATCTACGTATAAGGTAAAAGCCATGAGCATAATGGAATGCTCTGCAGGTTGCTTGGATAAGTGCAGTTCCAATGACACTCAAGAAACTTGACACTATCCAGAGCAAATCAGTCCATTTGTTAGGTACTTCCTCTGCTACCCTAAAGGTTCATTCTCTACCAGCAGTACATAGTGACTGGAGTGCATGCCATCTAAAAACTTCACTACAGTTATTCACACAGGTTACTCAACAGCATCTCCCAAGCTTGTAACTACAGAAAAAAGGATGACTATAGTTTAGATTTACAGTGTTTCTTTAGAATGTGCAGGTACTTGTTTCTTTTGAATAGCTTCCTCCATTGAAGAAAACGGATTAGACGAAGAGCTAGGTTGCCATCATTGAGCTGTGACCTATTCAGGGAAGCCCTTTCAGAATCACTAAGCAACACTAAGAAAATCTAACTGGCTGTTGGGCACTTATGACCTAATGTGCTTTGGATCTGTCTGACCTGTTTTGAGCATTGTGTTTGGAAATGACATTATTATGCTTACATCTATTGTGCAAAAACAGACATCCACATGACCCAATCAAGTCTCAAGGATGGTACAATTTGACTTGTAATGCCATTCATTCTGTGTTAGGGAATGACACAATGATCTGCCAAAAACTGCATCACGTGGGTTATTTGTATTTGGTACCAATTAGCCATATGGCCTCTTAAAAGGATGGTGAATCTGTGGAATTCAGAATTCATTACCATAGATGGCTGTGAAGGCCAAGTCATTCAGTATATATAAAGCAGAAGTTTAATAGGTTCTTGATTAGTAAGGACATCAAAGGGGCAAAGGCAGGACAATGGTGATGATAGGGATAATAAATCGGCCATAATAGAATGGTGGAGTAGACTTGATGGGCCAGATAGCTTAATTCTGCTCCTATGTCTTAAGGTCTTGTGGTCTAAAACGTTTTTTAAAAATTCAGTGCAACCGTTATCCAAATATGTTTCTCAAATGACAATAATGAGTCAGTGTCCTTGGCCGTCTGTAACTAATAGATGACTGTCATTGCTCTCTTTCTGACTAAACTCTACTCAGTGGCCTTAGTTCCTATGCACAAGTATCAGTTTGGCTGTGTTGTGCCACAATTCTTCTGATGCTGCTGAAAACATTTCTTTCCCATACTCTGTCAGGCTGAGGGCTTTGCTCTCATAGTTTATTTTCTTTTATCTTGGCTAACACTTTGCACTGTTCTGCCCTCGGTGCCAACCACCTACACAAACCTATTCTGTGTTCTTCAGAGCAAAATATAAAAGCAAGCAAAGTAAAATTGAATAACATCAAAACTGCATATGCTTATCTATTGCTTAAACACTTCAATTAACACAATACACAGATGATCAAATCAAGTTATTCTTACTCATTTTTTTTCTTGGCTCTTGGTGTTAGTATCTCAGCACCCATTATTAGATGGAAAATGTAATCGGCATACTGTTAAATTGAAAGTTCAGCCCCAGCTTTGTCAAAGAAAATGGGCCACTTCAAGTTTCTCTAGCTTCATTTCAAGTACATTGGTATTAATACCACTAACGAGTGTGTGCACTATGGAACCAGAGTGAGCTTGTACATTTAAGTCCTATGGTTCACCAATGCGCCGTACTTCCCAAAATGTTCATCTCTTTCCTGTTGTAGCACGCAAGTAATTTGAGGAATTAAGGCATGAGACCAATTGAGAAATCTTCAGTTAGCATTACACCATATCCAAACTGAGCAATGTAGTTATGCAATTGTTTTTAAAAGCATCATTTACGGTTGTATTGATCTCAATGTGATTTGATAATCATTGGGTCATGTTGACAAATAGTAGTGGGCAGGTGGGGTGAAGTAAAATTTTGGCCATGTGCTGGGGATATCATATTGATTTCATATAGGAGAGTGGCTGGCACAATAGTAGCTTTGTTTCCTTTGTAATCAAATAACACAAACTTCTGCTTCCCTGCCAGTACTGATGTGCAATGGATTTCTCCCCGATCCAGGTCAAACCCATTGGCTAGTTAAAAAATTACGTATGTTTCCTGAAAGTATTTTATAGTTGTAATTGTTGAAAATGTCAGTAGAACATAAGACATGGGAGCGGGAGTCGGCCACCTGGCCCGTTGAGCCTGCTCTGTTATTCAATAAGATCATGGCTGATCTGGCAATGGACTCATCTCCACCTACTTGCCTTTTCCCCATAATTGTTAATTCCCCTACTATGCAATAATCTATCCAACCTTGTCTTAAATACATTTACTGAGGTAGCCTCCACTGCTTCATTGGGCAGAGAATTCCACAAATTCACCACTCTCTGGGAAAAGTAGTTCCTCCTCATCTCCGTCCTAAATCTACTCCCCCGAATCTTGAGGCTATGTTCCCTAGTTCTAGTCTTACCTACCAGTGGAAAACAGCTTTCATGCCTCTATCTTATTTATCCCTTTGATAATTTTATGTTTCTTTAAGATCTCCTCTCATTCTTCTGAATTCCAGCAAGTATAGTCCCAGGCAACTCAATCTCTCCTCATAGTCTAATCACCTCATCTCTGGAATCAACCTGGTGAACCTCCTCTACACCGCCTCCAAAGCCAGTATATCCCTCAAGTAAGGAGACCAGAACTGCACGCAGTACTCCAGATGCGGCCTCACCAGTACACTATACAGTTGCAGCATAACCTCTTTGCTTTTAAATTCAATCCCTCTAGAAATGGCCAACATCCCATTTGCTTTCTTAATAGCCTGCTGCTCCTGCAAACCAACCTTTTGTGATTCATGCACAAGCACTCCCAAGTTGCTCTGCACAGCAGCATGCTGCAGTTTTTTTTACCTTTAAATAATAATCTGCTCTTTCATTTAGAAGTGCATCTCAGCTTCCACATTTCACTTGATCTGAAGACGTATATGTGTAATTTATTCTTTCATCGATATTAACTGATGTTGAAAGAATAGTACCATTATCTTGAAGTCTATCAGACTTATCAAAAATATGGAAGTGACCCTTGCACCCCAGTTCAAGCACGTGCTCTTTGCTTAAAATGAACACCTTGAATATTGCCCACTTGATAATCATGTAGTTACACTTTTTTTGTTTTGCATCAGCGTTGTCTTTTGGAATGCTTGTTGCCAAACCTTTTATATTTAAAAAAAAAAAGCAGCATTGACATATCCCACAATTGCCTGGATGTGGCAGAATGAACTTGCTACTCTCCAGCAAGCACCTTAAAAATGGTACTTTAACTCCTTGTTGGATAGAGCACAGATTTCCCATGGATACCACTAAGGCCCTCTGTTTGTACCCATCATCATCATCAGCACATAACAAATAAACTAGTAAAGTTGTTGATGACACAAAACCACCCCATCTAGTAAGCAGCAACAATTATTCCAGTCAAAGTCACATGGATCATAAAACTATAAGACATAGAAGCAGAATTAGTCCATTCAGCCCATCGAGTCTCCCTGTGGCTGATGGAATTCCATTCTCCTGCTTTCTCCATAACCTTTGACACTCTGACTAGCTGGGAACCTATTAACCTCCACTTTAAATGTACCTAATGAATCCATAGATTTACTACCCTCTGGCTAAAGATATTTCTTCTCATCTCAGTTTCAAATGAATGCTGCTCTATTCTGAGATGGTGCCCTCTGGTCTGAGACTCCCCCAGTATAGGAAGCATCCTCTCCACATCCACTCTATCTAAGCCTTTCAATATTCAATAGGTTTCAATAGGATCTCCCCCTAAGCCCCACCTCATTCTTCTAAGCTCGAGCTAGTATAGGCCCAGAGCCAAAAAATGCTCTTCAAATGTTAACCCATTCATTACTGGGGTCATTCTCATGAACCTCCTCCTTAACACAGTATACAATTACCAATGACAATTGTTTGTTCAGTAACTACACAATCTAAAAGATGCAACCATCTTTTATTATAAACCCATAATAATATATTGATTGAGAGAATCTTTTCCTAATATCTTTGGCATTCAGCAGTTGGCAACAATATTGCATTCGCTGTATGGCATGGATTGCCTGTAAATACATTGATCCCTTGTAATTCTAGGCATTTCTGTAGGCTGACTACCTAAGAGTATAGTCAATAATGGTAATGGAAAAGCCAGTGTGTAATGTCTTGTGCAGTTTTATTCAGAAGGCAACAATCAATAGGATGACCTTGTTTATCACATTACAGTAGGCTACACCCAAAGCCAGACAGTGGCCAAATCTACCAGCACAGTCTAACCATTTACCATTTGATGTTTTATGCTAATACTATTGCCAAATTCTGTCAACATCAAGCTGGCAGATACTAATGGCACTGAGAAAACAAAGGTAGGAATAAGTTTATGAAGCAGTAGTCACGTTCAACATATCTGTTTGAACCTTTTGAGATTGCCACGAGCAGAATATGTAAGGTATGTTAGTTAAAATGGTGTGTTTAGACTTTCAGAAAGATTTTCAATACTGCGCCACAGTTATTAAACATAATCAGAGAACATGGGTAGGGAGGTAATGTACCACTGGCATGGGTTCATTATTGATCAACTGGCAAAAAGCAGAGGGCATAAAAGGGTAAATCTTGTGTTGGAAGGTGATAACAGGCAGGATGCTGAGGGAATTGGTGGTGGGTCCCAACTGTTCATAATCAATACCAATGGCCGGGTGGGGGTTAGAAGAAAGGAGCAGTTGTAATATAAGTGAAATTTTGAGAGTACAAAGCTTGTATGTACCTGTCGGAATAAAAGGTAACAATAACAGGTTCAGGGAGCCTTGGTTTTCAAGAGATATTGAGGCCCTGCTTAAGAAAAGGAGGTGCATGGCAGGTTATAGGCAGGAAGGAACAAATGAGGTAGTTGATGAGTATAAGAAATGCAAGAGAACACTTAAGATATCAGGAAGGTTAAAAGAGGCATGAGGTTGCCCTAGCAGACAAGGTGAAGGAGAATCCTAAGGGATTGCACAGTGGCACATTGATCTTCATAAATTAATTTATTGAGTACAGAAGATGGGATGCTATGTTGATGTTGTATAGGTGGCTGGTGACACCTAATTTGGAGTATTGTGTGCAGTTTTGGTTACCTACCTACAGGAAAGGCATAAACAAAGTTAAAAGAGTGCAGAGAAAATCTGCAAGTATGTTGCCGGGTCTGGAGGACCTGAGTTATAAGGAAAGATAGAATAGGTTAGGACTGTATTCTTTAGAAAGTAGAAGATTGAGAGGCAATTTGAGAGAGAGAGATAGGAAATTGAAGGGTATAGATCGGGTAAATGCAAGCAGGCTTTTTCCACTGAGGTTAAGTGAGACTACAACCAGAGGTCATGGCTTAAGGATGAAGGGTGAGAAGTTTAAGGGGAACACGAGGGGAAACTTCTTCACTCAGAGGGCTGTGAGAGTGTGGCCTGAGCTGCCAGTGGAAATGGTCCATGGGAGCTTGATTTAAGAGAGGTTTAGATGGGTACATGGATGGTAGAGATATGGAGGGCTATGGTCCCATTGCAGATTGATGGGAGTAGGCAGTTTAAATAGTTTTTGCATGGACTAGATGGACCAAATGTTTGTTTCTGTGCTGTACTTCTCTATAATCCCATGATCCTACAGATACATTAAGAACAAAAAGATTGCAAGAAACAAATTTGTCCTCTGGAAGATTAGAATAGTAATCTTTGCATAGAGCCAAAAGAGATGGGGAGAATTTTAAATGAATAATTTACATCTGTATTTACTCTGAGATGGATGCAGTCTATAGAAGTGAGGCAAAGCAGCAGCAAGATGATGGACCCTATACAGAGGTGGTGTTTACTGTCTTGAGGCAAATAAGGATAGATAAATCCCTCGGGCCTGACAAGGTGTTCCCTCAGACCCTGTGGGAGGCAAGTGCAGAAATTACAAGGACCGTAGCAGAAATATTTAAATCGTCCTTAGTGACAGGTGAGGTACCAGAGGATTGGAGGATAGATAATTTTGTTCTGCTGTTTAAGAAATGCTCTAAAAGTAAATCAGGAAATTATAGGCCAGTGAGTCTGACATCAGTTGTGGGAAAGTCATTTGAAGGTACTCTAAGGGAGCAGATATGAGTATTCGGATAGTCATGGACTGATTAAGGATAGTCATCATGGCTTAGTGCATGTTAGGTCGTGTCAAACTAACCTTTATAGAGTTTTTGTGAAATTAGGAGGAAAGTTGATGAAGGTAAGGCAGTGGATGTTGCCTACATGGACTTCAGCAAGGCATTTGACAAGGTCCCACATGGAAGGTTGGTCAATATTCAGTCGCTCGACATTCAAGATGAGGTAGTAAATTGGATTAGACATTGGCTTTGTGGGAGAAACCAGAGTGTGGTAGTAGATGGTTACTTCTCTAACTGGAGGTCTGTGACTAGTGGAGTGCCATAGAGATCGGTGATGGGTCCATTGTTGTTTGTCATCTATATCAATGATCTATGATATGGTTAACTGAATCAGCAAATTTGTGGATGACACCAAGACTGGGGGTGCAGTGGACAGCGAGGAAGACTATCAGAGCCTGCAGCAGGATCAGGAAGCTAGAGAACCTGGGCCTCTACCTCCCTCAGTAATTGGATTCTCAACTTCCTAACTGGAAGATCACAATCTGTGCGGATTGGTAATGACATATCCTCCTCGCTGACGATCAACACTGGTGCACCTCGGGTGTGTGCTTAACCCACTACTCTCTCTATATCTATGACTATGTGGCTAGGTGTAGCTCAAATACCATCAGTAAAATTGCTGATGATACAACTATTGTTGATAGAATCTTAGATGGAGATGAAAGTTGTAAATTAGCAAGATATACCAGCTAGTTGAGTGGTGTTGTGGCAACAACTTTGCACTCAATGTCAGTTAAGACCAAAGAGCTGATTGTGGACTTCAGGAAGGGTAAATTGAGGGAACCCGAACCAATCCTCAGAGGTTTCAGAAGTGGAGAGAGTGAGCAATTTCAAGTTCCTGGGTGTCAAGATCCCTGACGATCTAACCAGATCCCAACATATCAGTGCAGCGATAAAGAAAGCAAGACAGTGGCTGTATTTCATTAGGAGTTTGCAGAGATTTGGTTTGTCAACTAAAACACTCAAACTTCTATAGATGTACTGTGGAGAGGATTCTGACAGGCTGTATCACTGTCTGGTATGGGGATCTACCGAAAGAAGCTGCAGAAAGTTGTAAAATTAATCAGCTCCATTTTGGGTACTAGCCTCCTTGGTACCCAAGACATCTTCAAGGAGAGGTGCCTCAAAGGTGACATCTATTATTAAGGACCATCATCACCTAGGGCATGTCCTCTTTCCATTGTTACCATCAGGAAGGAGGTACAGAAGCCTGAAGGCACACACTCAGCAATTCAGGAACAGCTTCTTCCCCTCCGCCATATGATTCCTAAATGTACATTGAACCCATGAACACTTCATTTTTTAAAAATACATATTATTTCTGTTTTGGCACTTTTTAATCTATTCAGTATACATATACTTTAATTGATTTACTTTATTTTTCTTTCTATATTATCGTGTACTGCAATGAACTGCTGCTGCTAAGTTAACAAATTTCACGACACATGCCGGTGATAATAAACCTGATTCCTGATTCTGATCTGGACCAGCTGGATAAATGGGCTGAAAAATGACAGATGGAATTTAATGCAGACAAGTGTGAGGTGTTGCACTTCAGTAGGACTAACCATGGTAGGTCTTACACAGTGAATGGTAGGGCACTGAGGAGTGTGCTAGAACAAAGGGAACTGGGAATACCAGTCCATTATTCATTGTAAGTAGTGTCACATGTAGATAGAGTCATAAAGAAAGCTTTTGGCATATTTGCCTTCCTAAATTAAAGTATTGAGTACAAGAGATGGGATGTTTTGTTGAAGTTGTAGAAGATGCGGATGACGCCTAATTTGGAGTATTATGTGCAGCATTTATCACTTGCTTACAGGAAGGATGTAAACAAGGTTGAAAGAGTACAGAGAAAGTTCACAAGGACTTTGCTAGGACTTGAGGACCTGAGTTATGAGGAAAGATTGAATAGGTTAGGACTTTATTCCTTGGAAAGTAGAAGATTTGAGGGGAGATTTGACAGAGGTATACAAAATTGAGGGGTATAGATAGGGTAAATGCAAGCAGACTTTTTCCCACTGTGACTGGGTGAGACTACAACTAGAGGTCACGGATTAAGGGTGAAAGGTGAAAATTTCAAGGAGAACATGAGGGGAAACTTCTTCACTCAGGGTGGTGAGAGTGTGGAACAAGCTGCCAGTGCAAGTGGTGCATGTGAGTGTGATTTCAACATTTAAGAAAAGTTTGGATAGGTACGTAGATGGCAGGGGTATGAAGGGCTATGGTCTGAGTGCAGGTCGATGAGACTAAGCAGTTTAAATGGTTCAGCATGGACTAGATAGGCTGAAGGGTCTGTTTCTGTGCTGTACTTTTCTATGACCATGACTAACTAGTTGCAAGGTGTATGCGCAGAGGCTTCAAGGGTATAGAATAGCTACGTGAATGAGTGAGCATATGGCAGATGGAATATATTGTTGACACATGCTAACTTACTCACTTTTTGGTACAAAGGTGAGGGTGGCACGATAGCTTAGTGGTTAGGACAATGCTTTGTAGTACCAGCGACTTGGGTTCCATTCCTGCTGCTGCCTGTAAGGAGTCTGTATGTCCTCCCTGTAACCACATGGGTTCCCTCTGAGTGCTCTGGTTTACTCCCATATTGCAAAGATGTACTGGTTGGTAGGGTTAATTGGTCATTGTAAATTCTCCCATGATTAGACTAGGATTAGATTGGGAGATTGCTGGGTGGTGCAGCTCGAAGGGCCTGAAGGGCTTACTCCACACTGTATATCAATAAACGATAAATAAATAAAGGCACATTTTTTTTTTTTACACGAGTTTTTAAAAGGTGCTGGTGATCAGAGGATCATGAGTGCCCCTGTACACACAGAAAATTAAAATCCAGTTATAGCAGAAATTGGGAAAGTAAGCTCTACAGTGGCCTTTGCAAGAAGAATCAAAGTATAAGATGTATATAGCCTACATAGCCCTCCATTTTTCTATCATCTGTGTGCCTATCTAAGAGATTCTTAAATGTCCCAAATATTTCTGCCTCTGTCATTGCACCTGGCAGGGCATTCTACACACCCACCCTTCAGTGTATTTTTAAAAAAGACTTGTATGTCAATCATCTCTCAATTTTGTGGTGGTATATTAGGAGATATTAAATTCATAGTATGGGAATAGTGAATTTTTTGTTCTGTGGCACAGCAGAGAGGAATGGGGGCATAAGCATGTAATAGAGAGATAAAGGGGGCCCCTACAGGGTTAGTGCCAGGCAGTGTAAGTCTGTAATGGGCTCAACTGGCCTGAGCCACAAACTCTAGGCTAAAGTGAGTTATAGTGAACTCATGCCTGGATACTAGCCAAGCAATAGCTTTATAAAACTCCAGGACAGAAGTTTGCCATTATACTTATTAGGTAAAAGTGGAACTGTACACAACTCGCGTAGGACATACGTAGGTGCTGAAGCTTGATACTGCAAAAGGCTTATCTCACTCTTTGTATATACAGTGCATATGGGATACAGCTAATGGGGGGGTATAGATAAGAAATATTAGAAGAACAATGAAAATTTTGACTCAGCACATTTGTAGGATGAGTTACTCCCCTATTGTCCATTCTGAAGGTAAACCTTGGACTTTGTGAATTCTTTCCATCTACAGTCGGTTCCATTAAAGTTGCATATTTCTTTTATTGGGAGCGATGAGGTAAGGTAATAGCATTGCCTCAGATACTGAACAAGATACTGTGAGATCAATTCAAATGTGGTTGTGATTTTCATTTCCTCCCCACCAGGGACTGTAAAATGTACAGATAATGCCTGTACTGACTGGAGAGGGACTGAACTGTGGCTGCACTGATTTACTATCTGGATTATTGTAATAAACTATTGTCTAGGTCATGCTAGTTGTCATCATTGTTCTTCCCCTCCCCACCCAATATTTCCTTTCTTCTTTATAATTGACAATATCACTACATTATTTCTTTCCAGTTCCTTTCAAGTCGTACAACTCAAAACTCACTCTGATAATATCAGCCCCATTGGACTTGATTCAAGATTATGCATAACTCCTTTTGCAACCTTCTCTTGAATGTCATTATTTTGTAGCTTAACTAACTGAATCAAATGACCAGCCGTGGCACAATTAGTCAGTTACTGTTATAAGATATCCCTGAGTTGTTATCAATCTACCCATCTGGTTAGTGGTTGCTTTGTTTTTCCATAGTCACTCCTTCATGCTGTAAGTGCAAATGTGGCTTTGCTTTGTACAGCAAGCATCTCCCTGTGTATGCTTGGTTCTTGATATCTTCTTGCGTGTTTTGTGAGGTGTGTCATCTTCTCCCTATATCAGACACTGACTGAGATAGATACTGCTTCTTTCGAACTTTTAGCTTCCAATCAGTCCTGCTGATTTAACCAGCTTTTGGCATTCCTTCATAGATTAGACACTGGTGGGCGGTCAGACCCTATTGTAACAGATTCGCTGTTTTAAACTCTCCTGCAAGTTGCAGTTCTGGCCTTTAGTGCCCAACAAATTTAATATGAGTATAGTCAAATGAATGGCAATTGACTGATTGAAGTACTTGGATGAAGAGGGAGATTGAGCGAATCATTAAAATAAATTTATCCAAATACACGATGAAATTCACACAATCTAAAATCTAATTAATTAGTGTGGAACTCTAATGAAAATCCAATTGTGCTGTTGCAATCAAGTACATTTTTAAGGATTTGAATAAACATTCAGTTATTTGCAGGTTGCAATGATCTGTTCAAACTTTGCTTTTAATAATCCGCCTCTACAAATCAAGCTTTTAAGGATATAGTGAAAGTTCCCTTGTATGTAACCATTGGCTTTTCTTCCAGGTAAAATTGAGGTGAAGATTGTAACAACTGGATCACTCGGAGATGATGATGATGATATGCATTGGCTATCAGAAGAAGATACTAAATCTTTCAGAGAGCTTCTCATCAACTTATTGGTAAGAATAGTTGTTTCATAGAGAGCAGACTACAAGAGTATGTAGTTACAACAATTGATGCTGTTTTCTCTTCATGGAAGTGGGGTTCAGAGCACCTGTATTTATTTTCATGCCCTCTCAATTGGAATGCCAAGGCAGCAATTGTTGAGACTGTTCCACCAGCAGGACTCACAGCAGGTACTTCCAGCAGTAATGGAGGCATACAGTATGCGAACAAGCTCCTTGGCCCAGAGGCTACATTGACCAACATATTAAAACCAGTCCTATTTTATTGACCCCCACAATCCCATTAACTCCCTGCACGATCTACAACTCACCTATATGCCAATACTAACCTACACAGTAGGGTCAATTAACCTTCAAACCAATGTCTTTGGGATGTGGGAGGAAACAGGAACACCCATAGGAAGCCCATGAAGTCAAAGTTTAAAGTACGTTTGTTATCAAGCCACAAAACAAAGAAACCCAAAAACAGGCCTTGTGGATATGAAAGAAAGACTAACTCCCAATGTGCAATGAAAAAAAGCATCATGCAAGCAGTCACCACAGGCAAAAAGCCTCTTTGAAATGAAGACTGCAAAGAGTTTGAGACCCATAGTTCAGCACAGCCGAGTGAATGTCATGGAGCAGCAATCTTAATTGGCCCATACTTGCCTCAGGCCCTGACACCTTGTCCTTTATCTGGCCCAGCGCTTCACTCTCCATCCGAACAGCAGGTTCTGCCACTTTGAGCAATGATCTGAACCGGTTCGCTCCTCACCACCCTGACTTTTTCAATCTGGCCCGATGTTTAAATTTCCGTCCGAACAACGGTCACAAGGAGAGCATGCAAACTCCACACAGATGGTGCTAGAGGTTGTAATTGAACTCAGGACCTTTGGAGTTGTATCAATCAATGAAAGTCACAAATCCATTGCACTCTACTCTTAATGCATTAGCGCCTGTTAATATAGCACATCTACCACTTTCTGATAATTCATTGCGTGGAGGATCTCCCATTTTTAAAAAAATAAACAACTCTACCCCAAGCTATTGCTGTCTTAAAGCTATTCAAAATGCATTTATTATTAAAGTATGTATACTATATACAACCTTGAGATTCATTTTCTTGCAGGCCATCACAAAACAAAGAAACACAATAGCATTCACCACAAAGACAGTCGTACATCCAATGTGAATGAACAAATCATGCAAGCAATTTTTAAAAAAAAAAGTAAACAAGCAATCCACAGAACATGAACCACAGAATCCCCAAAAGTAAGTTCACAGCCACAGAGCCAGTTCAGCGTTGCAGCAGGTCCAGGAACTCGTTGGCTACAGGCTACGACCGTGGAGCCAGGCTCAACGCTGATGAATGCTGATGACTGTAGGTCACGGCTGCAGAGTCAGTTCAGCGTTGAGAGCGAGTAAAGCCTCACAGAGCAGTGAACTGAACACTGGATCGTCCTCCACCCTCGCCCTCAACACCTTAATCTTTTTAATCTGGCCCGCCACTTAAATCAGCCAAGCATTGGTTAGTTATGTACCCTTGGGATGGGCCCTGCCACTTCAGTCCAGCCCCAAGCCTGCCCCAGCACTGGCTGCCATAGCAGTGCCTCTATTCTCGAGAGTCCAGTTCACCGAATATTTCAGGGTACCACAAACGTCAGGTTATATAGAGGGGTCAAAAGCACGCCTCCCAGCAGGAAATTACACGCTGCAGATTGCAGTGATCGCACAAGAAGGTCAACTATCGACATGATTTTCTCACTCCAGAAGAGGTGCAGAGAACAACAGAAACCCCTCGATGTCGCTTTCATCCACTTGACCAAGGCATTTGACCATGTCAGCAGGGATGGACTCTTTCAGGTTCTCCTCAAGATCAGCTGTCCCCCGAAACTCCAAAGTATCATCAAGTCACTCCATGATGACATGGGGGCTACTGTTCAGTACGATGGCAGCTCATCAGAACCCTCCACTATTCGTAGTGGAGTCAAACAAGGATGCATGTTGGCCCCAACATTATTCGGCATCTTCTTCTCTATGCTATTGAAGCACACATTTGGGATGTTGACAAAAGGCATCTACATGCACACCAGGTCTGATGGGTGGCTGTTCAACCCTGCGCGCTTGAGAGCAAGAACAAAAGTGCAAAAGATCTTAATAAGTGGCATGCTCTTTGCCGATGACGCTGCTATAACCTCACACACCAAACAGCAACTACAAACTCTCATGGACCGCTTCTCTAAGGCATGCAAGGACTTCGGGCTTACCATCAGCCTAAAGAAAACAAATGTTGGCGGTTTGGTGTTTATTTTTAGAAGCTTTCTATGTGACGCATGGCTCCGGGGTTGTGCCCTCAATGGGTTCTTTTTTTTCCCCTCACTTTTCTTGCTTAGTAGGGGTTTTTTTTATTCACAAAAATTTTCAATCTTTAAGATAATTTTTTTTGAGGCACTGTAAGTGTTGTTACTTCAATGTACCTGTGTATTTTGAATAATAATAATAGTAAAAAGATTTGAAAAGGAAAAGAAAACAAATGTCCTTGCCCAGAACGTAGCGGAGACACCAGTTATTACCATCGACAATTACGATCTAGAAGTGATCCACGAGTTCACATACTTGGGGTTGGCCATTAGCGACACTCTCTCCCTCGATGCTGAAATCAATAGGCATATCAGCAAAGCAGCATCGATCCTTGCTCGACTCTCCTCGCGGGTCTGGGAGAATCCAAAACTCGCTACTAAGACCAAGACTGCCATGTACAATGCATGCGTTATCAACACCCTCCTGTATGGTAGAGAGACTTGGACCATCTACTCAAAACAGGAGAGGAAGCTCAATAGTTTTCACCTGCACAGCCTTTGCCGCATCCTCGGCATCACCTGGAGAGACAAAGTCCCAAACTCTGAGGTCCTCTCCCGCACTGGACTTCCCACAATGTTCACGCTTTTAAGACAATGCAGACTGCGCTGGCTGGGCATGTCCATTGTATGAGGATGGTAGACTGCCAAAGGACATCCTCTATGGAGAACTGGCAACAGGCAAGAGGAATGTTGGTGGACCCCAGCTTCGCTTCACGGACCTCTGCAAGCGCGACATGAAAGCCTTAAAAATCAACACAGAGTGCTGGGAGGATACAGCAGATGGCTGCAACAGATGGCGAGGTACTCTTCAGTAACACCTAGAGCAAGGCGAAAGAGTGATCCTGAGTCAGCTTGAGGAGTGGAGAGCTAAACTGACAACAATTCCACGACGCCCTCTACATGCAGCAGCTGTGGCAGAACCTACCGTTCCAGGATTGGCCTCAGTAGCCACAGTCAATGCTGCTCGACAATCCAGTGACTACCAGAGGTGCAGTACCCATGGTCGACCACGACCGATGGAGACCACACACAAAGTCCCAAAAAAAAAGTATATTTAGTAGAATTGTCATGAGTTTTGTTAGCTGCCTACAAAGCATTGCTATGCCTCACCAGCGCCATGTTTGCGAACAGGTATACAGTTGCTAATGCATTCAAGCTTGAGGTTCATTGCTGGAGGTACCTGGAATGGATGTGTCCAATGAAATGAGCTAAAGCTGTGCAACTTGCATCAATTTCTGTCCCTCATCCGCTCTTTTTTGTTAAATAAAGCTTTCCCCTCCAATAGCCATCTGGATGCTAATGTACAGATCCCAAGCCATGGACAACTGGCAGTGTTATAGGCAATTAAATGGTCTAAGCAAAACTTCCATTGATAAATAGAGTTACAGCGTTCACTTATTAAGTGTTGTTTAAGCAGCTGGGGTCAAATTAGAACTGTGCCAAACACTTTGTACCTGACTGCTGCGAAACATGGTTTGAGCTTATCTTATCAGTCTTTTTAATCCTGCACATGAGCATATCCCCTGTTGACTTAACTGTGTGCCCCATCTAATTTTTGTCCCTGTCCAAGTCCAGGAAGTTAGTACATTGATGTAATAGCATTTATGCTAATTCTTTTGTACACTTTAATCTTATTTCTTAATCCTTCTGTTGGCCTTTTTCTGACATTTTTGAGGTATGGCAGCTGAGGGATATAAATTTAATTAATTAAATAAAACATGGAATTTTAAGAAGAATTATAGTGGTGGCTGAAATTATTGTCTTATTCTAAAAATCCTGTCCAATAGATAGTGTGAGGTTTTCATTCTTTTTGTCATCGTTGGAGATACAAGACTGCAGATGCTAGAATCTGAAGCAGCACACAAAGGTGCTGGTGGAACTTGGGGTCATATAGCATCTGTATGGAGGGAAATGGACAGGAGCCTTTTTGGGTTGAATTTGCATATTTGCCCTGTCCAGGCTGGTTGACCCACTGATCACCTCCAACTTTTTGTGTGTAGTCCATCCTTGTGTGGCTTGGACTAAATGCAACTCCAAACCCACAGTGCTATGCTTGACTCTTACTTGCCCAACAGGCCACTGAGATCAAGGGCAATTAAGGATGAGCAATAAATCATGGCCTAGCTTGTAACATCCACACGTGAGCTGAGAAAAAATATTTCTCCAAGTTACTCAATCATTAGACCACATCTTGCATCAAAATATTGATAAATTGTGAAAGAGCATTAAACTGAACAGTATAGTGTCACTGGGCACTAATTTCTTGGTTACTTCTGTTGTAGCACATGACTAATTTTTAGGCTTAGTTGATCATTAGTGTTCTGAAAGACTGTGAATGAGACGTGAGAATGTCGAAAGCTGAAGGAAGGTGATTATCTGTTAAAGTTGGGGAGATGTGAAGTTTAAGATTTTCATCTGCACATATTAAACCCCTTGCGTTTCCTCTTTTCAAACAGACTGGTGGCAGTGAAGAGGTTTATAAAGAACAACAGAGGCAGCAGCAGTTGGAGGATAATTACCGCTTTGTGTGGGGTGAAAGCCAAGAAGAAGCGCAGTCATCGAGTAGCACAGATTCTGATGATATGGACTTCTAGGGGCACGTGGCTCTCAGTACAAATCAAGCACATCTTTGGATGTTAGCACATGAACCAGCCAATTTGCACTTTGCCATGTGTAATGGCATGTATTTTTGTGATCGCTGATCACAGTCAATAATAAATGAACCTGCAGAAGAATGGTCATAATTTTCTATTTTTATTGATGAGCTAAAATGGAATTGTTTATCTGATACAGTCCTTTTTGTGTATTGGAAATGTGTATGGACAATGCTAATATGAATGTGTTACAAATGAGCCTTGCCACCAGGACATCAAGGCAGGCAGTTAGGCTTCCTCCTTGACAGAGAGACATGTTTTCATTAGGGGCAAGGACTATTCATAATTTGGAGAGTGAGAACTCTATGTAATGAATGTAATGTTTTGTTTTAATTCCAAAAAATGGATTTCTTAGTTGAAAGTAGAAAGCTAGGCAGATAAAGAATCTAAAACTGAGAATGCTGAGCAACCCGGTGACTGAAATCATATTGTGATCACTACATTATCAGTTTAGAGGCAGCTGAAGTTTCAGATAAAGTCCTCAGTTCCAATCTTTTAGATGGTCTCGTTAGCTTCAGGTTGTTGGGAGGAGTGTAGTTCTTTCCCAGTGGTGATATTTCAGCCTTGTTAGCCAAAGTCAGAGACCTTGAATAATCCAATTCTTGTATACAAACCAATGACCAAGATTGCCTTGTAATTTTGAAATGGCAACTTGCTGCTAAAAGTGTGGACAGCTTAACAACAGCATTCATCTTGCCTTTAGTAATTACATACCAGATCTTTGTCTCTGGTAACTAACCAATTGTTTTACTGAAATTTGTATGTATGTTTGCCTCTTACCTTTTAATATGATATTTTTCTGCTAGTTGCTTTAAATCAGAATGTATGAGTTTGCTTTGTGAAAAATGCAACGATTGTAATGAAAGATTCCCATAAGACCAACTAAATACCTACTTTCTCTGATTAATATTTCAACAACACTGTGATTAAATAATGTTTAATAAAATATAGTATTCAATTTACTATATTTAACCTTTTGTTTGCTGAATCAAGCACTTAATGGGTGACTTTGAATGTCCTCTAACAAACTGTTTTAATGATTTTTTTGCAATCAATCCAGGGGTTTTGATTACGTGCTGAATAGAAACTTGGATGAACAATCCCATCAGGAAGAAGCCAGCATGGACTTGAGTGAAGCTACTTGAAGATTGCTGAAGATGGAGCTATTATCAATGTGGATGACCAGAAAATGGTTCCATGTGGAAACCATAAGTAGTAAATAGTTTGAAAGGGGAATTGGACAGGAAGTAGGAAACTGTGTAATAGGAATTAAAGTTCAAAGTAAATTTATTATCAAAGTACCTGTGTGTTACCATATACTACTGATGCACCATCAATAACTCTCGGAGACGTGAGGTGAGAGATAGGCTTTTATTAGCTGGAAGAGAGCACTATCAGCAGCAAGAGACCATCACACAACATCCTGGAGACTGAGGGAGGAGCAGTGCCTCCAATCGCCTTTATACAGGGGTCTGTGGGAGGAGCCACAGGAGCAGTCAGCGGGGGGCGTGTCCAGACAGGTATATGTAGTTCACCACATTCACCCCCCCCCCCCCTTTGTTTTAAAAGAGAGTCCCCATGGGGCGAAGTTTCTTACAAGTATATTTACAGGTTAAGTCTATCAGGTGGTTGAACCTGTCGCTGCGATCTCGGTGAATGAGAAGATGGTGGAGACAATTGTTAAGAATGTGGTTTTGGGGTACTTGGAGGCACGTGACAAAGATAGGTCAACATGGTTTCCTTACTAGAAAATCTTGTCTGACAAATCTTGGGATTCTTTGAGGAAATAACAAGCAGGATAGACAAAGGAGAATTAGTGGATGTTGTGTACTTGCATTTGCAGAAGGCCTTTGACAAGGTGCCACACATGAGGCTGCTTAACAAGATAAGGGCCTATGGTATTACTGGAAAGATAGTAACATGGATAAAGCAGTGGCTGATTGGCACGAGGCAAAGAATAGGAATAAAGGGAGCCTTTTTTGATTGGCTGCCAGTGACTCGTGTTCTACAGGGGTTGGTGTTGAGACAGCTTCTATTTTGTTGTATGTCAGTGATTTGGATGATGAAATTGATGGTTTTATGACTACGTTTGAGGATGATGAGATAGATGGAGGGGCAGGTAGTGCTGAGGAAGCAGGGAGACTAGAAGGACTTGCACAGATTAGGAGGATGGGCAGAGAAGTGGCAAATGGAATAATGTCAGGAAGTGCATAGTCATTTTGGTAGAAGAAATAGAAGCATAGACTATTTTCTAAATGGAGAAAATTCAAAGATCTGAGATGAAATTCATGCAGGATCCCCTAAAGGTTAATTTGCAGGTTGAGGCAGTGCTGAAGAAGGTAAATACAATGTCAGCATTCATTTTGAGAGGACTAGACAATAAACGCAAGAATGTAATGTTAAGGCTTCATAAAGCTGTGGTGAGGCCTCACTGAGTATTGTGAGCAGTTTTGGGCCTCTTATTTAAGAAAGGATGTGCTGATATTGGAGAGAGTTCAGAGGAGGTTCCTGAAAATGAAAGGCTTATCATAATGAGGAGTGATTGATGGCTCTGGGCCTTTACTCAGTGGAATTTGGAAGAATGATGGGGGAGGGGGATCTCTTTGAAACCTACCTACTGAATGTTGAAAGGTGTTGATGTGGAGAGGATGTTTCCTATGATGGATAGTCTAGGACCAGAGGACGCAGCCTTAGAATAGAGGGACATCCATGTGGAACATGGATGAGGAGGAAATTCTTTAGCCAGAGGGCAGTGAATCCAGGGAATTTGTTGCCATGGGTGGCTGTGGAGGCCAGGTCAATGGGTGAATTTAACATGGTTCTTGATTAGTCAGTCCATGAAACATTGTAGGGAGAAGGCAAGAGAATGGGGCTGAGAGGGAAATGGATCAACCATGATGAAATGAGAGCAGATTCAATAGGCCAAATGGCCTAATTCTGACTCTTTCTCATGGTCTTGTGGTGAAGTCCTATAATCTCAAATGGCAGTTTCACTAGCCTGTAGGAAAATGCAACAATTTTTTAACTTGAAGTTGTTGAGATGTTCTCCTTAATGACTCTGCAAATTATAAACATCTGAACAATATCTTGGTGCTACACAAAGGTCATCAGTCTTCCTAATGACCACGCAGTTAGATATTGCATTAAATCATTAAAATATTTTCCTGTTTTATTTTACTTGGGATTTTTTTTTTGGTTAAAGTCAGAGTCAAAAATGTACAGCACAGAAAAAGGCCCTTTGGCCCATCTAGTTTGTGGCAAGCCATTTAAACTGCCCAGTCCCATCAACCTGCACCAGGACCATAGTTCTCCATACCCCTACCATTCATGTACCTATCCAAACTTCTCAAGCATTGAAATTGAGCTTGCATGCACCACTGTGCTGGCAGCTTGTGCCACATTCCTGTGACTCTCTGAGTGAAGAATTTTCCCTACTAATCCCCTTAAATTTTTCACCCTTAACCTATGGCCTCTAGTCATCCCACCCAACCTCAGTGGAAAAAGTCTGCTTGCATTTACCCTATCTATACTCTTCATAATTTGTAAACCTCTATCAAATCTCCCCTCAATCTTCTACGTTCCAAAGAATACAGTCCTAACCTATTCAATCTTTCCTTATAACTCAGGTCCTCCAGACCCAGAAACATCCTTGTAAATTTTCTCTGTACTCTTTCAATCTTATTTCAATCTTTCCTGTAGGTAGGTGACCAAAACTGCACACAATACTCCAAACTTGGTTTCACCAATATCTTGTATAACTTCAACATAACATCCTATCTCCTTTACTCAGTACTTTGATTTATGAAAGCCAAGGTGCCAAAAGCTTTCTTTATCGCTCAATTAACCTGTGATGCCACTTTCAATGAAATATGAACCTGTATTCACAGATTCCTTTGTTCTACCACGCACCTCAGTGCCCTGCCATTCACTGTGTAAGACCTACCTTGGCTGGTCCCACCAAAGTGCAACACCTCACATTTGTCTGCATTAAATTTCATCTGCCATTTTTCCAGCTTCTCCATATTCCGCTCCAAGCCATGATGGTCTTCCCTCATTGTCCTCTACATCCCCAATCTGGGTGTCATCTACAAAATTGCTGATCCAACAAGTTGTTCAGCAGCAAGGAGCAAAGATAGCTAAGTGGCATCCCTCAAATGAACTGCAGCCTCCTATGATCTCACTGTACATAAACCCCCATGTGGATTGGAACTACATTTGTCAGAACTTGATGAGAAGAATCTGCTTTTTCCATTTGAGGTTAATCTAGTTAATATGAATTTACGGCTATCAAACAAGCAGGTTAATTGGGACAAATAGATCTATGGGACAACTGGCATTACTGTGAAGCATCAGGAAGGCATAGAGGTTCTTGTGGATGGCTAACACCACTACTGCCCCAGTAATTGGGTGACTGATGCTGGGAAGTGCAGGAAATTTTCAAGGTGGTTGCAACTCATAAGCTAATACTCAGCATCCAAACTAGTTATGATAAGACACCTTGGAGTGCAATCCAGAATGTGACATCATAAGACAAAAGCTACATGGTGTTGGAGAGGGTCTGGGCAGTACAAAAGTGTAATGGTTGTTGCAGATTTCATTGTCAAGGAGCAGGATGGCATTTTAACAGTGTCAGTATGTGTTCCACATGATGTGCCAGAGTAAAGGATGCCACAGAAGCAGCAGGAGTATTTGGCATTGAAAAGGGAGTGAGCTGGAAGTCGTGGTGTACATTAGTACCAAAAACATAGAACATTGCTGCACAGTGCAGGCCCTTCAGCCTATGAAGTGTTGACCTTTTAACCTACTCTAAGATCAGTCTAACCTTTCCCTCCTGCATAGTTCTAATATCCCATGTGTCTAAGGGTTTTTTAAATACCCCTAATGCAGGGGTTCCTAACCTGGGGTCCACAGACCCCTCAGTGAATGGTATGAGTCTGTGGCATAAAAAAGGCTGGGAACCCCTGCCCTAATGAGCCTCTGCCTCTACCACCATCCCTGGCAGTGCGTTCCATGCACTCACTTTCTGAGCAACAATACTTACCTCTGACATCTCTCCTGTACTTTCACCAATCACCTTAAAATTATGCCCCTTTATATTAGCCATTTCCACCCTGGAAAAAAGTCTCTGGCTCTCCATTCAATCTATGCCACTTATCATCTTGTATACCTCTATAATATCACCTCTCATCCTTCACTCCAGAGAGAAAAGCTCCAACTCGCTCAACTAAGGGCAGGAATTGAGGCCTGGCTCAAACTTTTTTTAAAAACTAGGGAGGAAGTTTAAAAAGATAGTATCTCAAAGATGAATTATTCCCAGTGCCATCTGCCAGTGAGGCTAGAAATAGATCGGGAAGATTAATGTGTAGCTGGGGGCACTGTGAAGGATTATGCTGAATTGAGGACAGTTCTATGGCAGGAGGAACCTGTTCGATATCACTGAGTTGCATCTCAACAGGAATGAGATTAGTGTCGTCATAGCAAGATTCACATAAGTGTAATATGATCCCCATTACCCAGATCATGCCCTCTTCTCATTGCTACCATCAGGAGCCTGAAGGCACACAGTCAATGATTCTTCCCCTCTGCCCTCAGATTTCTGAATGGACATTGAACCCATGAACACTACCTCAATACTTTATTTTCCTGTTTTAGCACTATTTATTTTATTTAACTTTTTAAAATATATATACTTACTGTAATTTAGTTTATGTATTGCAATGTACTGCTGCATAACAATAAATTTCATGACATATGCTAGTGATATTAAACCCGATTCTGATGCACAAAAGATTTGGAGTGTTAAACAGCAATGGAGTTCTGGGTGAAATCAGACAGTGAGATAAAAAGGAAGTGGAGAAAGGGGAAGCCTTTGAATAGTCAAGTGTAGAATCCTCTTGGATGGAGTTCAGAATTGTTTACTAAGTCACAAAATAGTGATTTGGAAGTGGAGGAATCAATCAACATGGAAATTACAGAAATATCCAAGAACTTTGACATAGCAATATTGGGAGACTTTGGTTGCCCAGTTTTGATGGGGGATAAAGAGTAAAGAGGGAAGGCTTTACTTTTTTTTAAAAAGTGTACAAGAGAAAAACAATTTTTTTTTGAATTGGCCAAAAGGGGGCTTGGTTGTATCAGGTTCTGTGTAACGAGGAGCTCAGGTGTTAATGGGAGCACACATAGACAGCAATGGTTATTGTACCATAGGGATTAGATTAATAATGGAAAGGGGTGAAAAGAAATGTGATATAGAGCTTACAATTGGACAGGAGTTCTTCTGGGTAGGATGAGGAGAGATCTGGCCAGCGTCAATTTTAACCAAATAATTTGTAGGTAATATTATAGCCAAACAAATGTGTGGCCTTGAAAAGTGACTTTTGTATAGAGGTTAGCTACATACCCTCAAGGAGAAAGGTACGGAGCCAAAGTTACAGCACCGGAGATGATAGAAATGAAAGTGATGGTTGGAGTGTATTAGCTGAAATTCTCAACTGGGAATCTGGCTGAAAATAGTAAACTGGGAGGGTAAGTGAAATGAAAACGTGGCATATATAATACACGTGTTCAAAAAGAGATTCAAGGATCTATTGGCATCTAGAAACCAACCAGTTTAACCTTTCAGAAGTAATCAGCAAAATTCTGACCAATTCAAATTTCTTGATATGGCCAGCACAGATGAGTTGAAAACAAAAACTATTTGGCTAATCTGATTTTTTTTTAAACAATGCAATGCAGTGGATGTTTGTATGGATTTTCAGGTGTTTGGTAAGGTCCCATGCAAAAGACTGCTTTGCAAATCTGAAACCCATAGAAATCAAGTGGTCAGTCAAGCTGTGAATAGGAAATTAACTTACAGCTGTAAATCGTGCTGTTTTATGTCCTTCAGACTAGAAGGTGATCATGATGCTCTGCAGAGGTGTGAATCACTTTCTTAATGTATGTTCATGACTTGAACATCAGTGTGCAGGGTAAAAATTACAAATTTAAAGCTTGGAAATATGGCTAAGTGAGGATAGGAATAGGCTGCAAGAGGTAATTGAGTGTAGGAGAATGAGGGGAGACTTGATAGAGGTACATAAAATTGAGAAGTATAGATAGGGTAAATGCAAGCAGGCTTTTTCCACTGTGGTTGTGTGAGACTAGAACGAGAGGTTAAGGGTGAAAGGTGCATATGTGCCTAGGACTTTGACAATAACAGGACAGATTGAGAAAGTAGACAGTAAAACATTGGATCCAGAGAGAGGCAGAGAACAAGTGCAGCGAGGTAACGTGGAACCCGGGCAAACACTGGCTCGATTTGGGGAGAATGTGAAGGTCCCAGAGAGGGACAGACACAACTTATTGGAATGGTTCTGAAGATGAGGGGTCCCAGCTACAGGGTTAGACTGGAGAAGCTGAGCAAAGGAGGCTTGATGGGCACATACAAGATCATGACAGGTTCAGACGGGATAAACACAGGAGTTGCTCCCAACAGCAAAAACAGTTCAAGGATCAGTAGGTACAGATTTAAAATTCTGGACAATATATCTAGAGGGATGTGACAAAAAATGTCACTCAAGAAATTCTGATGCAATACTTGCTTCCTGTAGGATTGGCAAGTGTAGATTCAGACAGGACCTTCTAAATAGAATGGTCCAGGTACATAGGAGTAACTTTTAGGGCTTTGAGGAATGGGAGTCAATAGGAGCAGACAAAGACTCTGGTGTCAAGGGTTTCCACATTTCCCCCTTTTTAAAAAGAAATAACTGCATTTGTTTTTTAATTGCTTCAAATTCTATGGTTTAAGCATGCAACTTCATAATGAGCTGCCCACCCCCATTATCATTTGCCTTGCATAAAATCATGAAAGCTATAGTTAAGGTGGCTGCTCGGTGTTTTTGCCAGATAGTGGAGTCTACAACTAGGGGATATAGGTTTAATGGGAGAGGGGAAAGATTTAAAAGGGACCTGACAAGCCAGTGTTTTGACATAGAGTGGGGTAGATATATGGAATGAGCTGGCAGTAGGAGTGGTAGAGGCAGGTACAATTACAGTGAGAAAAGAATGAGCAGCTTAGTGAAGAGAGCTGGTGAGTGGAACTAGGTGGATATATCTACCAAGTAGCTATAGCACAGGGATGACAGGCTTCATTTTGTGATGTTCCATTCTTAAAATATGCCCCTCTTGTGATGATCCAGTGGTGTTCTCCCAACCTATATGGCATCAGTATGTAACGATGTTACAACAGCACTTTAAAAGACTGTCATTAAATGTTAACGAAAGGTATTTGGACCAAATTGCTGTTGGTGAAGTTGGTGTTTCAATGTAAACATACAGTGTACTTCCTACAGCCTGTTGGTGTCACTGCTGACCTTATCAAACTGTACATTTTCAAAAACACCACCAGGAACACAGTGGAGTTGCATTTATACACCTTGATTGTTCATAAATTAAGGCAGCATATCTGAAAGTAGATGTTCCAAATTAGTTTCCCATTTTTGGATTCTTAAAATATGCCCCTAGGCCAAGAGATGTGAACAGCTATGCACCTGCTGGTAATGATCCAAAGTTCAAATTGAATTTATTATCAAAATACATACTGTATATGTCACCATATACTACTCTGAGATTTGTTTTCTTGAAGGCATTCACAGTGGAACAAAAAATACAGCAGATTCAATGAAAAACTACAGACGTGCAAAGACTGACAATCAATGTGAAAAACAAGATAAACTATGCAATTATAAAAAAAGACCAATAATAAATGATAAATAAATAATACTAAGGACATGAGTTGTAGAATCCTTGAAAGTGAGTCTGTAGGTTGTGGAATCAGTTCAGTGTTGATGTGAGTGAAGTTATCCACACTGGTTCAGGAGCCTGGTAATCAGAAGACCTATTACAGGACAGCAAAAGCCTGTAAGAGCTCCTTTATGGAGTTGATGTGTCCTAGCTCCAAATGCAGTGATGATATCTCATCACAATTGTGTATAATTGGAATGTGTTTATTATTGTCTCATATACTGAGATACAGTGAAAAGCTGATCTTGCACACTGTTCATACAGATCAGATCATTACACAGTGCACTGAGATGGAACAAGCATGAAACAATAACAATGCAGAATAAAGTGTAGCAGCTCCAGAGAAAGTGCAGTGCATGTAGACAATAAAGTGCAAGGTCCCTGCCAAGGTAGATTGTGAGGTCAGGAGTCCATCTTATACTAATAATCTTATAACAGCAGTCCTTGAGTGCTGAGGTGTGTGCTTTCAGGTATTTGTATCTTCTGCCCAATGAGAAAGGGAAGAAGAGAGGATGCCTGGGGTCAGTGGTGTCTTTGGTTATATTGGCTGCTTTACCAAGAAGTGTACACATAATCCATGAAGGGCAGGTCTTGCCTAGCATCTGTATTCAATATTTTTTGTTCCTGTCTACAATCTGGTGTTGGATTCAACTGTTTAATAATTAATTATCTTCTTGTATTTTCTATAATTACTTGAATACAAGTAACTGCCTAGTGTGCTTCCTAGTGGTCACAATATGTATATATACAGTTGTTCAGTGTATCTTCTAGTGGTTATACTGGTATAATTCTGGAAAGTTCTGGAAGCCTCTCTTGCTGCTACATTATTGAAATAAGAGCTTTCTCATTGGTTGACTCTTATCTATCAATTTAAATGGAATTTTAAAAAAATAGAATCCGGTTTAATATCACCGGCATATGTCATGAAATTTGTTATTTTGCGGCAGCAAAAACTATAAATTACAATAAAAAGTATACATAAAAATAAATTAAATAGTGCAAAAAAGAGAGAGGGGAAAAAGGACAGAGACGGAGTGTTCATGGATTCATTGTCCTTTCAGAAAGAAAGAAGCTGCTCCTGAAACATTGAGTGTATGTCTTCAGGCTCCTGTACCTCCACCTTGATGGTAGCAATGAGAAGAGGGCATGTCTTGGCTGTTGGGGATCTTTAATGATGGATACAGCCTTTTTGAGGCATTGCCTTTTGAAGGTGTCCTGGAAGTTGGGGAGGCTAGTGCCCGTGATTGAGCTGGATGAATTTACAACTTTCTGCAGCTTTTTCCAATCCTGCGCAGTTACCCCTCCATACTAGACAGTGATACAACCAGTTAGAATGCTCTCCACAGTACACCTATAGAAAATAGTTAATGTCTTTGGTAGTATACCAAGTCCGCTTAAACTCCTAATGAAATATAGCCACTGTTGTGCCTTCTTTGTAACTGCATCAACATGTTGGGCTATGGATAGATCCTCAGAGATATTGACACCCAGGAACTTGAAACCACTCACCCTTTCCACCTCCCATGCCTTTGAGAACTGGTGTATGTCCTCTCGACTTGCCCTTCCTGAAGACCACAATCAATTCCTCAGTCTTACTGATGTTGTGTGCAAAGTTGTTGCTGTGGTGTCACTCAACCAGCTGATCTTCCTTCCTCCTTGTCACCATCTGAGATTCTTCCAGCAATAGTTGTGTCATCAGCAGATTTATAGATGGCATTTGAGCTGTGCCCAGCCACACAGTCATAGGTGTAGAGAAAGAAGAGCACTGGGCTAAGCACACATCCTTTGGGGTGTGCTGGTGTGGATTCAGTGGGGAGGAGATGTTATTTCCGATCTGCACAGACTATGGTCTCCCGGTGAGGAAGTCAAAGATCCAGTTTCAGAGAGAGGTATAGAGGCCTTGTTTTTGGAGCTTGTTGATTAGATCTGAGAGTATGATTGCATTGGACGCTGAGCTGTCGTCAAGAAACAGCAGCCTGACATAGGTATTACTAATGTCCAAGTGATCCAAGGTCAAGAAGAGAGCCAGTTAGATTGTATCTGCTCCAGACCTGTTGTGGTGATAGGGAAATTGCTGCGGGTCTAGGTCCTTGCTTAGGCTGGTGTCGATTCGAGCTATGACCAAAATCTCAAAGCACTTCATGACAGCAGATGTGAGTGGCACTGGATGATGGTCACTGAGGCAGCCAACCCTGCTCTTCTTGGGCACTGGTATGATTGACACCCACTTGAAGCAGGTGAGAACCTTAGACTGTAGCAGTGAGAGATTGAGGATGTCCTTGAACACTCCCGCCAGTTGGTTGGCACAGGTTTTCAGAGCCCCACCAGGTACACCATCAGGGCCTGACACCCTTGTGAGGGTCCACCCTCATGTCACAGCTTGCTCCAATAAAGACCAAAGGAGTGAAGACTCACAGGACTGAAGGTGAAACCATTGGTAATTCATGTATTGACAGGCTAACACCTCTAGTGACAGAACCATCAACATTTTTCAATGCCATGAAGGCATTACACAAATGGTTTAGTTATCGATATGGCCAGTGAAGGAGGAGGACACCTCATTAGTTCTGGAATGAAAAGCCTCTTCCTGAGAACAGATGCAGTGGAGATGGAGGAACAGGGGCTCAAAGGGGCTTCCCTTCCTCCACCATCAACACTGCCCTCAATCGCAGCTCTTCCCTTTCACACATGCCTGCATTCACCTCATCATCCAGCCACCTCACCAGGGATAGGGTTCCTCTTGTCCTCACCTACCACCCTACCAGCCTCCGCATCCAGCATATAATTCTCCGTAACTTCCATCATTTCTAATGGGATCCCACCACCAAGCACATCTTCACTCACCCCACTTTCCGCTTTCCACAGGGATCGCTCCCTACACAACTCCCTTGACCATTCGTTCCTCCCACTGATCTCCCTTCTGACACTTATTCTTACAAGTGAACAAGTGCCACACTTGCCCTGACACCTCTTCCCTCACTACCATTCAGAGCCCCAAACAGTCCTTCCAGGTGAGGCGACACTTCACCTGTGAGTCTGTTGGGGTCATCTACTGTACCCAATGCTCCCGGTGTGACCTCCTGTATAACAGTGAAACCCAATGTAGATTGGGAGACTGCTTTGCCATGCACCTACCTCTGCCAGAAAAAGAGAGATCTCCCAATGGTCAACCATTTCAATTCTACTTTCCATTCCCATTCCAACTTGTCAGTCCACAGCCTCCTCTACTGCCACGATGAGGCCACGCTCAGGGTGAAGGAACAACACCTTGTATTTCATCAGGGTAGCTGCCAACCTGATGGCATGAACATCTGGTCATTGCTGCCCCATTTCACCATTCCCCCATTCCCATTTCCCTCTCTCACCTTATCTCCTTACCTGCCCATCAACTCCCTCTGGTGCTCCTCCCCTTCCATTTCTTCCATGGTCTTCTACCCTCTCCTATCAGATTCCCCCTTCTCCAGCCCTTTATCTCTTTCACTAATCAACTTCCCAGCTCTTTACTTTGCTGCTCCCCCCTTCCAATTTCAACCATCACCTACGACCTTATACTTCTTCCTCCCCTTCCCCTATCTTCTTGCTCTGACTTCTCATCCTTTTTTTCAGTCCTAATGAAGGATCTCAGCCCGAAACATTGACAGGTTACTTATTTCCGTAGATGCTGCCTGGCCTGCTGAGTTTCTTCAGCACTTTGAGTGTATTGCTTGGATTTCCAGTATCTGCAAATTTTGCTGGGTTTGAAACGATTGTCAAATTAGGAGCGTTTGATGGCTCTGGGCCTACACTCACTGGAATTCAGAAGAATGAAGGGATGGTGAACCTCAATGAAAGCTATAGAATGTTAAAAGGTCTCAATGCAGAATGTTTCCTATGGCTGGGGAGTCTAAGACCGGAGAACATGGCCTCAGAATAGAGGGACACCATTTAGAATGGAGATTAGGAATTTCTTTAGTCAGAGAGTGGTATATCTGTGGAATTCATTGTCACAGGTGGCTGTGGAGGCCAAGTCACTGAGTATATTTAAAGTGGAGGGTGATGTGTTCTTGATTTGTCATGGCATCAAAGGTTTTGGGGAGACGGCAGGAGACTGAGACTGAAAGGGAAAATGGATCAGCCATGATGAAATGGTGAAGCAGACTCAATGGGCCAAATGGCCTTTTTTGCTTATATATCTTATGGCTCTTGAGTATTTCATCAGGCGGTTGAGAAGACTTGGTATGACACCAAAGACTCTCACAAATTTCTATGGCTGTACCATGGAGACCATTCTAATTGGTTGCATCACCGTCTGGTATGGAGGTGCCATTGTACAGGGTCAGAAAAAGCTGCAGGAAGTTGTGAATGCTGCCAGCTCCATCGTGGGCACTAGCATCCAGGACATCTTCAAATGTGATGCCTCAGAAAGGGTGGCACCTATCATTAAGGACCTTCATCATTCAGGACATGCCCTCTTCTCATTGCTACCATCAAGGAATCTGAAGCCACACACTCAACACTTTAGAAATAGTTTCCTCCCCTCTGCCATTGGATTTCTGAATGGACATTGAACCCATGTACACTACCTCAATAATTTTTCCTCTTATTGCAGATTTTATTTATTTAAATCTACTTACTTAATTTATTTTTTTAAATATGCAACCATTTCACCACATCCATATACAAACTTGGCTCGTTAGCTAATTCTGCTAACAGGCAAGTGACACAGCAGTGAGAAGAACTCCTCTCATAAACAATGCACATCGAGGGTTGGTATGATCTGGGTTCCACGAAACAGGAAAGTATGGAATGGTGATTGTAGCAAATGCTGTGTAAATAATGTCCCATACACAATTATCAATAAATGACAGATTGTACACCAGCATAAAATTATGAAGGTATATTTACTAATTTTCCAACTTTATCGTACAGTTAATAGGAAAGGAGAAAAACAAAAGGGCCCATTAGAGATAAACCAGTCCAATGTGCACATAAACATTGGAGCTCATTTCTGGAGTAGTTGAGTGTATCACTTTGCTCACATGCTGAACCCATGTTCTGCGTGGTACACCAGCCACAATTCGAGATTCCCTCAAAGAGCATCTCAAACAAACTGGCTAATTCAGGAATACTGGCACTTCCTCCTTTGAACCATTCATCTGCACAAACTATTTCTTGCAACAGAGTCTTTCCTTCAAGTGGCATTTTGCATCTTCCCTTGTGCTCCGCTCCGCAGCTCCCTCCTAAAGACCTCAAACTGGACTACTGCCCTTCAGAAATCTGATACCACCCAGCCATCCCAGATATTCCATGGCATCCCACTGGGCAGAAAGTTGCAATATGTACCAGGACAAACCTGATTGGCAGACACATAGCTCCTATGGTCGACAATATGGCTCCTTACCTTTAGTTGAAGCCAAAGCACTGTTACTAACAGGACACACTGCTTTTTTCATAAAATTGTTTTAAAAAAATTACCCACAACCTAGCAGTAGAAGTCTTAACCAGGGCATTACAAATATACTGGGAAGGTGGGAGTATGCCACCTTAAACTGCTCCAGTCCTGTTGGTGAAAATGTTGGGGAGGGAGTTCCAAGATTTAGACCCAGAGATAGTGATATACTGGAAATGAGTTGGAGGTTTTCCTCAAAGTGAAGACAGAATTGTGACTTCATGAAGATTTACGCTCAAAAAGAGCATTGCACTGGGAGGTGTGAGAGAAGAGGCACATTACAGGAAGTATTGTTGATTGGCGAAAGAGATACAGGGCTGGAGAAGGGGGAATCTGACAGGAGAGGACAGAAGGCCGTGGAAGAAAGAAAAGGGGGAGGAGCATCAGAGGGAGTTGATGGGCAGATAAGGAGATACGGTGAGAGAGGGAAATGGGAATGGGGAATGGTGAAAGGGGGGTGCACATTACAGGAAGTTCGAGAAAGTTACACACCCGCCACAACGCCGCAGCCTCAGTCTCCGTGCCCGCTTCTTTGGTAAGGACTCTCCAGCCTGCACCGATGACCCCTTCTCCTGTCTTCAACCCTCCTGTTCCCATCCAGAGCTCATTGATTCATCAACTTTGCCTCCAACTTCCATCCTGCCCTGAAATTTACCTGGTCCATTTCTGACACTTCCCTCCCCTTTCTCGATCTCTTGTCTATCTCTGGAGACAGATTATCTACTGATGTCTATTATAGATCCATGGACTCCCACAGCTACCTGAACTATACCTTTTTCCACCCTGTTACTTGTAAAAATGCCATCCCTTCTCTCAATTCCTTCATCTCCAACGCATCTGTTCTCAGGATGAGGCTTTTCATTTCCAGAACTAAGGAGATGTCCTCCTCCTTCAAAGAAAGGGGCTACCCTTCCCTCACCATTAACGCTGTCCTCAATTGTATCTCTTCCATTTCACGCCACCCCACCAGGGATCTTGTTCTCACCTCCCTCCCTCCCCACCAGTCTCTGTGACCAGCACCTAATTCTCCTTAAGTTCCGCCATCAAGCACATCTTTTCCTCACCCCATACTCCCCAACTTCCTGCTTTCCGCAGAGATCGCTCCCGATGTGACTCCTTGTCCATTCATCCCTCCCCACTAATCTCCCCCCGGTACTTACCCTTGCAAGTGCAATAAGTGCTCCACCTGCCCTACACCTCTCCCTCAGGGTTCCATACAGTCCTTCCAGGTGAGGCGACACTTCGCTTGTGAGTCTGTTGGGGTCACCTACTGCACCCGGTGTGGCCTCCTGTATATCAATTAGATCCAATGTAGATTGGGACACCGTTTCGCCGAGCACCTATGCACTATCTGCCAGAGAAAGCAGGATCTCCCAGTGGCCACCCATTTTAATTCCACTCCCCATTCCCATTCCAACATGTCAGCTCCTGGCCTCCCCTACTGTTGCGATGAGGCCACACGCAGGTTGGAAGAACAACACCTTATATTCCGTCTGGGTAGCCTCCAACCTGATGGCATGAACATCGATCTCTCCAACTTCCAGTAATGTGCCCGCCCTTCTCTATTCCCCACTCCCTTTTCCCTCTTTCACCTTCTCTCCTTGCCTGCCCATCACCTCCCTCTGGTGCTCCTCCCCCTTTTCTTTCTTCCATGGGCTTCTGTCCTCTCCTATCAGGTTCACCCTTCTCCAGCCCTGTATCTCTCGCAATGAACTTCCCAGCTCTTTACTTCACCTCTCCCCTCCCCCCACCTGCTTATTCTGACTCCTCATCTTTTTTTCTTCAGTCCTGATGAAGGGTGTTGGCCTGAAACATCAACTGTACTCTTTTCCATAGATGCTGCCTGGCCTGCTGCATTCCTCTGGCATTTTATGTGTTATAGTTATAGCTGGGGGTGGTAGTGGGGACAAGCTCTCACTGCCTACTAAATGCTCCCAATGGTGTGCATCTCAAATAGCCTCTGATAACCACGTCCAGCTCCTGGACATCATGTGTGGCTTAGCTACTAAGCTCAGCCCTGGCAGAACCATATCTACTGACAGGAGAAGGGGCGAAAGTGGGGAGTGTCTCTTTAAACCCAGTTGCTTCAGGCGTTTGGGGTTTGTCAGCCGTGGTTGGCAGCTCATCTAGGAGAAGGAAAGCTCTGATCTCAAACCTCCGCTGCCTTGTGGCTTTACTCACTCGTGGGGAAGGCTTCGGGAGTAAGCCCCATGGGAAAAATCCAGAGCTGGAGTCCCTAAGGCAGTCCTACGTTGAGTTCAATGCTGACTGGCAACTGCTGTGACACTACTTGTACCAAATTGTATCGGTGTCTGCCGTTCCTTCTGCATGGAGAGGGGAGCCTGCTACATGGGCAACAGCCTTCTCACCATTCTGGCTGGGTTTGTGTACCACTTGGACACAATATCAACCCTGAACAATGAAGGGCCTCTACGTGAATTTAAGTATATGTAATTTGTTTGTAGTGTTCTGTGTTGCTACAGTACAAAGCTAATTTTCATGGCATTTACACTCTGTCGATGACAATAAACTTAGGCTTGGCTTATTAGCTTGAGATGAGCAGGGTAGTAATGGGGTGGGAAGGAGTGGCAGTGTCGTAGTCTGGGGCGCTGGCTCAGGAAGCAGTATAGTGTGTATTTGGGAACATTTGGAGGTAATTGGGAGAATGGAGTGGTGGGCAAGTACTTCAGTCACTCTGATTGGATATTTCCTGAGTAGGTCCATTCGAGATGAACGGACAGACCAGGCGAAGGTCAGCAGGTTTATCCCTGCTGTTGGTTCACTCACTATCTGCCACTGACCTGGTCTTTCCGTGCAGTCAGTGGGGGTCCTGGTGATGGACGTCATGCCTCCTCCCAGCAAGATGTCACATTATGTGCGCCCTTGCAGCTTCTCCCAAACACAAGCCACCCTGCAGACGGTGCTTCTCCCAAGCGTTGTTTGGTTTTTAGTTTTGCTTTATTACTGTCACTGGTACGGAGGGACAGTGAAAAGCTTGTCTTACATACTGTTCATGCAGATCAGATCATTTCACAGCGTATTGAGCTAGAACAGGGTAAAACAATCGTGTAACAGCTACAGAGAAAATGCTGTGCAAGTAAACAATAAAGGGCAATAGATCATAACGAGGTAGATTGTGAGGTCAAGGGTCCATCTTATTGTACAAGAGTCTGATAACAGTGGGATAGAAGCTGTCCTTGGGCCTGGTGATAAATGCTTTCAAGCAAGGGTATCCTCTGCCTGATCTGAGGGGGGAGAAGAGAGAATGTCCAGGGCCTTTGATTATTCTGGCTGCTTCACTGAGGCAGTGAGAAGTGTAGACAGAGTCCATGGAGGGGAGGCTGGTTTCTGTGATGTGCTGAGCTGTGTCCACAACTCTCTGCAGTTTCTTGCAGACACGGGCTGAGCTATTACCATACCACACCATGACGCATCTCGATAGGATGCTTTCTAACATACATTGATAAAAATTGGTAAGGGTTGACGGGGCCATGCCAAATTCCTTTAGCCTCCCGAGGAAGTAGAGGCATTGTTCAAGTGTGGTTCAACATGGAAAAGCACCGATTCATCAGATGAAGGAGGATGGTAGGGGGGAATCAGGAGGAGGTTTCCTTGCCCAAGTCATGAGTTGATGCCATGGGAATTCATGGGGTCTGCAGTCGATGCTGAGACTTTCAGGACTACTCCCATCCACCTGTGTCCCACTGGGCCTCCCGCTCTGGTGTGTCCATTCTGCCTGTGGGACTGGACATAATGCAAGAGTCTGACAGATTACCAGTGGGTATGATTCTGTGACCATGACTACATCTGACTGTTCCTTAACTAATCTTCACCACCTTTGTGAGGAAGATGCACAGAGCCAAATAAGCCGGGCTTGTGGTCAAAGAGGCAGTTTATATAGAGTGCCTCAAAGTAGGGCAGAACAATGGAGAGGTAGGAGGGAAAATGCAGTGCTTGGGACTGAAATGACTCACATCCAGGCCGTTTGACTATTCAGAAACATTCGTGCTGGAGAAACCACAAACATGTACTGACTTGTAGAAGGGTAGCCTAATAGTGCCACTTTTCCCTTTCCTATAGTGACTGGCAGTGTGTTCCCCAGTTGGTAATTGAATGGTGCAATGTGCTTTTACTCAACAAATAGGATCATAGTGCTATACAGCACAAAAACAGGCCTTTCAGCCCAAATGGTCCATGCTGATCAAGATGCTAAACTAAGCCAGTCCCATTTGTCTGCATGGGCCCATATTCCTCCAAACTTTTCCTACCCACGTACCTGTCATTTAAAGGTCCTTTAAATGTTGACTAATATGATTTTCTGATGTTTACTGTATATTGTTATTGTCTAAATATGTACAGACCCATTTTCCACACATTTCCATGGCCATTATCAGTCTGTTCAAAGCCTGATTTTAATGGTAGCAAATATAACAAAGATACCAACAATGCATGCAGAATCTAGCAATCTCACTCAAGTCTCCATTGCCCATGTGCATGGGACTTCTCATTCATCTTCTTCACAATAATAGGGCCAACCTTTCATTTGGGTTAATTGAAAGGACAACGATCTTTCAAATTCCTGTTGGAACATAAACGGATTTGTGTTGTAGCTCGCCATTTATATCATTTCAGTTTTACAATGTAGTCTAATTCAGTAGCCACACTCCAAGGCATCTGATTCCCAGTGTCTTTTTAGCAGAATAAGTATCCATTTCTTCTACAATGCACTATAATTGCAACCAAAAAATTACTAGAATGAGGCATGAGTGGATCAATTTTACATTGTCGACAGGTACAACGATGTCACTTAAGAATCAAGTGGATAGGTACATGGAGGGGTGGAACTTAGTGGGATATGGGCCGAATGCAGGACATTAGGACTAGCTGGGTGGGTATGTGGTTGGCATGGATTCGTTAGGCCAAATGGTCTATATCCGTGCTATTGATCCACTCATGCCCCATTCTAGTAATTTTTATGTTGGGGTTATAGTGCAATACCTGTCTCAACCACTTCTTCTGGAAGCTCATTGCATATACTCACCACCCTTTGTTCCACAGGTCCCTTTTAAATCTTTCTCCTCCCACCTGAAACCCAGGCCCCCCCAGTCTTGGGGAAAAGACCTTATCCAAGCCTCTAATAACCTTAAACATTTCTATAAGGTTGCCCCTCATTCTCCTACATTGCATGGAATAAAGACTTAGCATGGCCAATTCACCCCCACAAATCAGGCCCTCAATTCCTGGCAACTTCTTCAAAAAAGATGTTGTGAAAGTGCACCAAAGTCAGGACTGCAGCTCTACAAAGACATTGAAGTTGGGGCAGGGTTCAATGTTTAAAGCAGTATGAGGAGTCATCAATCTCTGAATGGTGCTTCTTCGGTCGAGATGATATTAGTGAAAGGTCACTGGGGATCCAGTGACCTGGAAATGTTCAACAACTGATCTCATTTTTAGGAAGAAGAATTGGAAATTTTTACAGTCTCTTTGTTTTCCTCCCCCCTGTCTCCCTTCAAAGGCCTGAAGGCAGCAGTACAATCTGTCTGGGAAGATGAAGTTCCAAAGCTTGGCCACAGTTGGTGCGTGCTGCTGTCCGTTCGGCCAGGAGGAGGTGCAACTGAAGCACAACTTTCTGCATGTCCAGGAAGCATCCCCTGTCCTCCCAACCTCCAGCAAGAAGCTAGTTCGAGCCTTTCATTAATTTCACATCCTCAACAGTATGTCTAGGTTTCAATGGACTGTCCATAGAGAGGACACATTTCTGCCACATTCCTTGTGAGTCACTTGGTAACTACACAATTATTATTGTCAACTCACCTTTTATTGTAAAGAGTCATTCTATTTTTCTAAAGAATTTTCTCTCTCCCACTATCATTTAAAATAAAGTTTTAAGGTCAGATAAATATTATTAATGTCATCAGCTACTGGGAGGGAATTCTGTGACAAAATTCAAGCTATTTCTGCTCTGTTTTTTACCCATAAAATAGCTTTGTTTAATAAAGATTCCACCCTCTAAATCATTCCTGTAGCTCCATGCTGGCATTTATTCTTTTGGCACTGCATGACCTATTTGAGAGAAAAAATGCTTATAAAGACTATGGAGGTAATTGCTAACAGCAGTGTGGATACCAGTCAGCTAGCGCACCCGAATACAAAAAGCAATGAATAGGTCACGCCAGGTTACATCAAAATTCACTTTGGAGATTACCAACTTCGCAAGTGCTACGAATATCACAGTGTGCTGTTACATATGCGGACACTGGGTGGGTCAGTATCCCCTGCTTCTTTTGCATCAAGTACTTCCATCTTCCAGTCTGATTGCTTAAAAGGACAAGGTTACATCAGTGAGATAGTTGTATTACACGGATAAGCCCGCTCAAAGGATTGGTATATATGATATTGTGGCGACCCACTTTCTACGCAGGCGAACCGGCTCACAAAATGGCGCGCGCGTCAGCAGAGAGGCCAGCCCCAAAATGGCGCTGGGCCTTCTTCTTCACCAGCAAGGGGAGAAAGCCCGTGCACGGGAAGAGACTTTTGTAATGCAACTCCGACATCATTTCTGCCCAGAGAGAGCAGGAGCGGAACTGCGTAAAAGCCAGCGCCGTGAAGTATGAATAAACCAGTCCTGAGTGCAACTTACAGACTGCGTGTCGTTATTTCTAGCTCTGTGTGTGTAGCTGTGTGTGTACAGAAGAAAGAAATAGATTAGCAGTATTTAACATAGTTTTTCCATCGTATTCCAGAAAGGAGCAGTGTTCCAGAAGGATCTTAAAGTGCAAGTCGATAGCTCCCGAAAATGGCAATGCAAGTGGATAGGACGGTAAGGAAGGTGTATGATATGCTTGCTTTCATCAGTCTAGGCATTGAGTATAAAAAGATGAAAGCCATGTTGCAGTTGCATTAAACTGTGTTTAAGCCACATTTGGAGTATTGTGTCCAGTTCTGGTTGGTTTATTATAGGAAGGATGTGGAGGCTTTGGAGTGGGTGCAGAAGAGATTCTGCCTGGAATAGAGTGGATTATCTATAAGTAAATCAAATTATAAAGGGTATAATCTTGCTATAAAAGGTGCATTGATCTATAAGTAAGTAAAGACTGGACAAACTTGGATTCTTTATTCCTGAGCATCAGAGGCTGAGGGGAAACCTGACTGAAGCACAGTATATAAATTTATAAGAAGCATAGATAGGGTAAATAGAATCTTTATCCCAGCAAGGAGATGTCAAGTGTTAGAGAATGACAGGGAAGGGTTAGATTAATCTTAGAGTAGATAATATCACTGGCCAAATGGCCTGTACTGTGCTGTACTGTTCTATGTTCTATGTTCAAATAAATAACCAGTTCCTCGGGGCTTTTTCTATAAATGCTATGTTTCCTGTTCTGCAAGTATCTGACTTGAGTTTTATTCATTGGTACAGAGCTACAGAAGAAAGAAATGGCCAATCACTCACAGAGCTCCCACTGCCCCAGATTATTATGTGCACAAGAATGACTTAAACCTGGCCAATGAAAGAGTTGTCCTATCATGAGCAGCTGAAGAAATTAGATCTGTCTTCTTCAGCGCTGATTCTTCAGAAGAATGCGGTGATCTTATTGGAATTTATAAGATCCCAAAGGGGCACGAGAGGCTAGATGTTGAGATGTCACCTACTACTGTTCCTTCTGTTCTAGATTAGCCCAAGGCCTTTCACTGTGGACATGAGAGAAAGAGGTTCTGCAGAATTTTATTCTAGTCATTTGGTGGGTTGAATTCTGTAAGGTAGAGTGGTTAAGGATTTGTTGAAGTGTAACTCCACATGAAGAGGAGTCCTGTAGAATGGAAGTGCATATGTTTTATATGGGGAACGCACTAAACAGGCAGGCAACTTGGAGTTTGTAACCAGAACTGTTACAGGCAAGGTGGAAATTTTCTGAACTACAAAATGCCCAAGTAGACCCTTAAACTGAAACTCATAAAGGAAGAAGCTGAAAGGCTGATTGTGAGGAAATGTGAACTCTGTGGCTAGATTAGACCATAAGACCATAAGACATGGGAGCATAATTAGGCCATTTGGTCCATTGAGTCTGTTCCACCATCATGGCTGATTCATTATCCCTCTCAATCTCATTCTCCTGCCTTCTCCCCATAATCTTTGATGTGCTTACTAATCAAGAACCTGTCAACCTCCGCTTTAAATATACCCAATGACTTGGCCTCCACAACTGTCTGTTTGCAAGATTGCTTGAAATTGCAAAGGCCGTGTGGGTTTGGCAGTGTTTGACGGTGGTACAAGAGACACAGAACACAAGTATAACATACTGAACCATACTTTGATCTCTGCACACACAGACTACAGGAACATGAAGAGTTAAAGGGCAAGATACACTGAAATTATAACATTAAATGAAAGTGCATATTTATTTAGAGTGGACAGTAAGGAAGATGATATAAAGCATAACACCAGTTCCAGCTCCAGAATAGTGTTCTCACCACAATTTCTTCCTCATCTCCTTGGCTGCCGACGAAGATGGACACTGATTCTTTGAAACCAAAGTCACCACACCCACGCAGAGTTTGAATATAAACATAATTCTACTGTAAATATAATTCTCCTTTGTTTAAAACACATTTACTAGCTTAATTTGGAAAGGTGTGTACTTTGGTAGATGGAGCAATCACTTCCTTCTAATGGCCCCGATTCCTTCCGACGTTAAATGGACCCACAAGCCCTAAAGACAGAGCATAGCTTTGTTTAATTTACAGCTGGTCTCAGTTAGTAAATGCAGAGCCAGAAGATATAAAGATCACAGGTGCTGATATCTGACCTCAACTCAAGGTGGATCAGTGAAAAGGACAATAGGTCTTGGCTACTCAAGGAGTAACTAACAGATGAGAGCAGTGTTAATATGAGCTCAAATAGCTTGGTGTGGTCTGGGCGAACAAAATGAAGGTTGGCTCACGTGGTGAGCCGCTACCTTCAGGAGAAGAGAAGGTTGAGAGAAAACTGAGGGATGAGCAGGGGCAGGGAGAAGAAGAATAACCATACAATAGTCAGTGCAATTTGAAAAGCTTTCAAAACACTCTGTCCTTCTTTTCCACTGATTTGCTATGCATGGATCCGTGGTTACCACCAACACCCCCGAACCCTAGCCGGCACAATCTTGAATTTTATTTTGAACAAATATATTTAAATATATGTACACACTGAGGACCCAGTCGTTGTCTGTTTATAAAAGGTAATCAGTTTCCAGACCACTTGTGTCAAGTGGCTCCCTCTGTGAACTCATCTAGTAGAGAGTGGTCTGTACCTTGCGATTTCAAAACCAATCACTGCTTGTAAGTTTTAATACAAGTATTTAGTTAGCTCATATCATTTATTTTTAGGTATTTAAACATGTAAATTAATGTATGTTATTGCTCTTAGGGCATTGTGGGGTATCTTTATGCTTATTTGCAGAGTGAATTGAGTATAAAGGAGAAGGCCTCATGGTATCCGAGCCTTCTTGTGATATGCAGGAATATTTTTGCCCATATTTGTCATTGATAATAAGGACCTAGTACTTATCCACTGTGTAAGGAATAAGATTATTTCCTTAACTTGCAAAAGTGATGGCCAGATTTTTGTTGGGATGTTATATCGTAAGGAACTAAGTGAATAAATGGAGATGAGGCAGAGATCAGACATGACCTGATTGAACGGTTGAGCAGGCCCAAGGGAGGAAGTGGCCTTGCTCTGCCCTCGTGTGTCAGGTTAAGGCGGGGGCTGCAGCTGACGTCTGGGATACCTCAGCAGCTTCCTGACCACAATCGGACTTTTGGGGATAAGGGGCACCAAAACAGAGTAGCGGTGCTGGAAGAAGCACGACAGGTCAATCTACTGACCCATGCAACTGCAAGTGACCGATCTCATGCTTTGACAGGGGATGTAGTAGGAGCATGTCCAAGTCAGAAAGGAGCCTAAACAACAACATCCACATTCAGTTGCGATGAAATTGTGCCACCTTTAATGACATATATAAATATTTGTAAGGTATGAAATTATTACCTCAGCTTGCAATTGGTGGATGTGCTGTGTCCTTTTCTCTCTGGAACATCTTTATTTAAAGCAGTTGAATCATCTGTTTAAATGTGATATTTGAAATTAATACTTGAATTCTTTAGCTCACTTTTCAGCCAAGGCACAGTTTGGTCAGGCTCTGTGTCACTAGGTAATGGGTTTGAGTTCTACTCCAGGGAATGGAGCATGTAATCCAAGTAGACACCTTAAAGCACTAAGAGGGTGCTACAAGGCCAGGGGTGCTGTCTTTCAATGAGAAATTAAACCAAGGCCCAGGCTGCTGTTCTATAGATGTTTAAGATCATCTGGCATAATTTGAATTTCAATAATTAAAAAGAAAATGCTGGAAACACTCAGCAGGTCAGTCATCGCCGGTGGAAAGTTGATGTTTCAAGTCAGAGACCTTTCCCCAGAACTGGGAAAGAGAAAAAAAACAAGTCAGTTTTAAGTTGCTGGGAAGCCTTAGGCTGGTGTTCTGTGGACATTAAAGATTATCTGAACTCCAGTTACAGCAATCTCCAACTTTAGGTAACTCACTCGATCTTTTTGTCCGTATCAGAATCAGTCATTTCTGCCTGGCATCATGTGAGCTCACTTTACCTTTCTCCATTAGTACATTTTGACCTGCAGAGCATGTCCCACATCCCTGCCTGCAGCAACATGTAACACAGACATGTAATCAAACTCTAAGTGCCTCCATTTACTAATTTGGTCTCACCTTAACAGAGATACTCCCTTTCTTTTACCCATCCCTTCCCCATCTTATCCATGATAGAAAACTAACTTGTTTTCTTTTCCCCAATTTGGACAAGGGGCCTTGGACCTGAAAAATGAACCATTTCTTCTCCCACAGATGCTGTCTGACCTGTTGAGTATTTCCAGCATTCTCCGTTTGCTTTCAGATTTCCAGCGTCTGCAATATTTTTATATTCTGAGTTTCAGGGAGCTGTATGGCCTGGCCAACTCCTCATCATTGAACAACAGAATTTAATGCATTCACTGATTTTATTGCCACTTGGGCACACTTGTTAGGCATTGGCAGATTTCCCGCTGCACTTCAAAGTGAAGGACTTTGCAGTGATTTTGCAAGACAATCTATAAATGCAAGCCTTTTCTTTAACGTGAATCTCACCAAATCCTAATTATATGATCAATTAATGCCTGAATTAAAATAGTAAAGTGAATTTAATATGCTTTGCATTAGAATAAAGATCAATAGATTTATCTTTCTTTATTCCCAGTTCCATCTGCACACCCCAGTTATCAAGCCAAATCAGGTTGAAATTGTTCTTTCTTCTGAGTTCCATTACTTCGAGCAAATACAGCAATGATATTAAGGTAGTTGTTTCCCTTCGTTTTCCCAGCATTTAAGTTTAAGACAATCTGTAGACTTTCTGCCCCTCCCAGATCAACACGCCAGCTTCTGGTGTTGAGAGTCACATATCACTTATATAAAATTATGTGGCTTCCTGAGGGAGGAGAATTCCACAGGATATAACCACACAGTGGGTTAAAGATTCCCACATAATAATTAGAAATGGTCATAGTTGCCAAAATATTAAGAACATTCTGACTGGAAAATATATCACCATTCCTTTACCACCACTGGGTCTAAACAGTGGATTCCTTCCCCAACAGCACCTTCACCAGAAGGACTGCAGCTCACCCCCACCGTCCCTAGGGGCATTTAAGGATAAGCAATAAATGCTGATCTTGCCAGTGATACATTATTCTCAGCTAGAATGGAGATGGTGGGGGATTTTGTCTGCATTTTATAATCATCCTCCACTCAATGCATTTCTGATAATCCCGCTTTTATCAGAGACCTTGTAGTTTTGTTTGTTGCAGTTCTAGAGATTCTGTTTAAATAAGATTTGGTGAAGGTCTTCAAGTTCCACATCTCTTTAATATTCACCATTTTCTTTAAAGCCCCTTGGGCTTTTCCAGATCCAAAAGCAAAACTTCTGTCGTGAAAGCTAAAACAAATAATTTCAACAAATTCATCCTCACCAAGTTCCATGTTTCGTCTTCCCATCAGACCAACGAAGAAATCATCCATGTCCCCTGCAGACAAAACAAACGTTACTAATCCAGCAGGCTGCTTTATTGAGTTTCAGTCCCTGATACCTGAGCTAAATATGCTCGTATACCAGGGCTAGCTTACTTGCTTCCTGCCCGTTACCCCACTGGTCCTCCATTTCTGGCGGTGTTCAGGACTTCCTTCATCATGTCTGTAGCTCCCTCTCGGTTTTTGCTACAGTCAGTCATGCAGATCCCGGGTGGAGGACTCAGGGACACCGTTGCACTCAGATGTTGAAGGATTCTTTATTGCTGTTTCCATAACAATTTGGTTTTAGCCTAACCCAGTCTAGTTTAGCCCTCACACTATCCCTGCCCACTAGCAATGTGGCCGTGAAAATGGTCTCTGTTTGTCACAACACTTTTAGCTATACCAACTTGCTAAAGTGATTTGATAATGCTTAAATGCTGTTTTGTCATTGTGAGGAATTCAAACAATGAAATTGGAATTGTTCAGTGAATCCTTTGATGTCTTAATGCCCCAAAAGTACTGAGTACAGGAGTTGGGACGTCATGTTCAAGTTGTATAAGATATTTGTGAGGCCAAATTTTGGAGTATTGTGTACAGTTCTAGTCACCTACCTATGGGAAAGATGTCAATAAAATTGAAAGAGTGCAGAGAAAATTTACAAGGATGTTGCCAGAACTTGAGGACCTGAGTTATAGGGACAGGTTGAATAGGTTAGGGCTTTATTCCCCGGAGTGTAGGAGAATGATTGAGTTTTGATTAGAGGCATCATGAGGGGTATAGATAGGTGTTTCCCACAGAGGCTGGGTGAGACTAGAACTAGAAGTCATGGGTTTAGGATGAAAGGTGAAATGTTTAAGGAGAACCTAAGAACTCTTCACTCAAAGTGTGGTGGGAGTGTGGAATGAGGTGCTAGTGGAAGTGGTGGATGCGGGTTTGGTTGCAACATTTAAGAGAAGTTTGGGTAAGTACATTGATGGGAGGGGCATGGAGGGCTATGGTCTTGGGTGCAGTTGATGCGACTAGGTAGATTAATAGTCCGGCATGAATGAGATGGGCAGAAGGTCCTGTTTCTGTGCTGTGGTGCTCAATTGCTCTATGACTCTACGACTAAATAATGCAGCTGACTGTTTTGGACACTACCGCCCATGTTTATTCTCCACCTGTATCTTCCCTTGTTACCACCCTACTCTATAAATACAAACTGATATGTACTAGTCTACAAAAGCCAAATGTGAGATCAGAATATGGGCAAAGGCACAAGTGGATTAACCCTGCCCATCACATCCCTTTGCCCAACATTTCTTCTGAATGTTAATTTCCTAGGAGATTAAGGAGGTTTGTCCCATCTCCAAACACTCTTACAAACTTCTACAACTTGTTGAAATTGTCCTGACTGGTTGCATTATGGTCAGATATGATAATTCAAATGCACAGAAGCTGCAGAGTAGTGGACTCTGTCCAATACATCACAGGCACATCAATCCCCACCATCGGTAGTATCTACAGGAGGCACTGCCTCAAGAAGGCAACATCTATCATCATCGAGATCCCCACCGTCCAGCTCATGCTGCCTTCTCACAGCTACCATCGAGCAGGAGTTACAGAAGCCTCACACCAGGTTCAAGAGCAGCTACCTCCCTTCGATTTGGTTCTTGGACAAATCTGCACAACCCTAATCACTAACTCAGGATAGCAACACTGTGACCACTTTGCACAGTGGACATTTTCTTTGTTCTAATTGTGTTCGTTCTTGTAAAAATTGTATGTAATTCATGCTTTAGTTATGCTTTTTAATGCTGCTTATATGACACTGTGTGCCTGTGATACTGCTGCAAATAAGTTTTTCATTGCATCGATACATAGATGTAATTGTGCATGTGATGATAAATTTGGACTCCACTCTATTATCCTTCTGACATCTACTGTATACCCTATAATTCTGTACTCAGTCTAAATCAAATTCGCAATGTGCTATTTACATCATTCAACATTTGGAATCAGGTTCACATTTTTAACCATCTTTTATCTGAAGATCAGAAGTTCATTTCTGAAATAGATATATCCTTATACATGACCACCTTGCAAGCAGTCTTCACTACCTTCACCCTCCACGTTGGAAAATTCCTAAGGCCTTATCAATGATGGCCACACATGAATTAAACTGACCCTACAAACAGTGTCCGTGTCATGTGGTGGGTGGGTTTGTTTTATTAAGAACAAGCCCATCCAGCCCTTCGAACCACACCACCCAGCGACCTCTGATTTAACCCTAGCCTAATTATGGAGCAATATACAATGACCAATTAACCTACTAACCGGTACATCTTTGGACTGTGGGAGGAAACTGGAGCACCCGGAGAAAATACACGCATTCCACGGGAAGGATGTACAGGCTCCTTTGCATCCAAAGTGAATTCCGAGCTCCGATGCTCCTATATGTAACAGTGTCACACTAACAGCTATGCTACTGTGGTGCGCAAGGGTGAGTAGAGGGGCCTGTGCTCTATGACAGAGCTGGATCCTCACAAAACATTGTCTGGCCAATGTTCATTGCAAAGATCTATTGGGAAGCACTTACGTTTTTGAGCCACAGGAATCTCTTTTGTACCTGTAGAAGAAATAAGAAATATATTTGTGTATTTATGGCACTTCTGGCAACATTTACAATCTTCCAGGTCATAACACTATTTTCTGCCTACTCAAGGGCTTTTACCAGGAGCTGAAGAAGGTGGCTCACCTTGATCTTCTCAAGGGCAATCAGTGATGGGAAGTAAATGCTGACTGTGCCCACATAATAATGCTACGATGCCACACGATGGGGTTATAGCAACATGGTGGTTATGTTGCAGGATTACATTGTTAGGAGCATAGCAGTGTGGTGATTATGTTATGGGATCTTACTACTTCAATTGGGCAGGAGGTACAGTACAGGTATCTGTTTTTCATTAATTTATTGTATTTCTTTATTTTCACGTAAATGCCTGCAACAAAATGAATCTCAAGATAGTATATGATGGCATGTATGTACTTTGATAATAAATTTACTTTGACTTTAGATAATTAGCCCTGGATTAATACCGCAGAGAACTCAAGTTTATATTAAAGCAGTTACAGTCTGGAAATAAAATGCAGGAGTTACACAACTGGCCATAAAGAGGAGGATTTTTTTTTTTTTTGGCTTAAAATCTAACTTGTTCCTCAAAGTCCTTTATGGAACTGAAGTTGTCATCTCTATCTGTCTTGGCTGTAACATGGCTCCAAAAACTTTGGCCTTTAACTTGTACAACAGTTGACCAAATATGTTACCCAGTTCAAGCTGATGGGACTGGGTCTTGCCAACACTGCAAAGTGAATTCAAGAGAGATGTTCTAAGTCTTCTAATGAATTTTGTACTTGCCAGCCATTCTCCTTCCCATCAATCCTACAAATCCATCGTAAGACAGACCATCATAGAAACGCTTCAGGAAGAAGAGAGGCAGCTTCTCGTCATTCGGGCTTCCCTGCGACAGAAGATAAGAGCGTCAACCTATGGCCTGCCAGCTATTGACACACCACTTCTTCTCATTTTATTCAGATATAACTTGCAGAAACAGGGCTTTTACCCTGAGTTACCTCCTTTTGGTTTCTATTATTAAGCTTCAGCATTATTATGTGTGGAATATCCTATATTGTCTTGAATGTAAGATTTGAGATGCAAATATCTTGGAGTCAGTACCTTAAGTAGATTTGCAAAAGGAACTCCTAACATTTCAAACATCCACTAACCCTGTTGATTCAGAAGAATTTCCATCAATTTGTCTGCCTTTCCAAAGTTCACCATTGTTTGCCATGATAATTTTTATCTGCCTGGTATGGGGGGAGGGGTACTACACGGGATCGAAGTAAGCTGCGGAGTGTTGTAAACTTAGTCAGCTCCATCATGGGCCTCTGTGGTATCCAGGACATCTTCAGGGAGCGATGCCCCAACAGGCTGCATCCATCTTTAAGGACCTACATAACTCAGAACATTCCCTCATCTCATTACTACCATCAGGAAGGAGGTACAGGAGCCTAAAAAAAAGAAAAAAGAAAAAAAAGTTGACTCTGTGGTTAAGAAGGCATACGGTGCATTGGCCTTCATCAATCGTGGGATTGAGTTTAAGAGCCGAAAGGTAATGTTGCAGCTATACAGGACCCTGGTCAGACCCCACTTGGAGTACTGTGCTCAGTTCTGGTTGCCTCACTACAGGAAGGATGTGGAAACCATAGAAAGGGTGCAGAGGAGATTTACAAGGATGTTTCCTGGATTGGGGAGCTTGCCTTATGAGAATAGGTTGAGTGAACTCGGCCTTTTCTCCTTGGAGCGATGGAGGATGAGAGGTGACCTGATAGAGGTGTACAAGATGATGAGAGGCATTGATCGTGTGGATAGTCAGAGGCTTTTTCCCAGGGCTAGAATGGCTAGCACGAGAGGGCATAGTTTTAAGGTGCCTGGAAGCAGGTACAGAGGAGATGTCAGGGGTAAGTTTTTTTACTCAGAGAGTGGTGAGTGTGTGGAATGGGCTGCCGGCAACGGTGGTGGAGGTGGAAATGATAGGGTCTTTTAAGAGACTCCTGGATGGCTACATGGAGCTTAGAAAAATAGAGGGCTATGGGTAAAGCCTAGGTAGTTTTAAGGTAGGGACATGTCTGGCACAGCTTTGTGGGCGGAAGGGCCTGTATGTTTTCTATGTTCTATTTTTATCACTTGAATGGAAATGTTTCAACAGGATCCAAAATGTTTCCAGTAATAGATGCAGCCCAATTGACACAAATCCTCAATTTAAGTGTAAAATCAAATTGTGAAAGAGAGAGAGACAGAAGGGTAGAGTGGGTAGAAAGAGAGAGTGAGATAGAAGGAGAGAGAAAGGAGAAGGGGAGGGAGAAAAGGGATAGAGAGAAAAAGAGAGGGAGAAGGAAAGAGGAAAAGGCAAGTGCGAGAAAGAGGAGACAAGGAAGCAAGAGAGAGAAACAGAGTGGGGCTCGGGTGGGGGTATGAGGAGAGCGACGGAGAGAAAGAATGTTGAGAGAGAGGAAAAACTTCAGCTTTTCTGTGCCATGAGGATTACTAGAAAAGTTATTAAACATCTTGAGCAGGCAGCTTCAGTCTCCCTTGACAGCTGTTCAAATTTAAATGCCCGATTTAAACAGGTTAATGATGTTTCCACATCAGGACTCCCAGACTCTAAAATTAGTCACTGTAAGAATGGTAACCGGGACATACAATAGAGCAAAAATTAGTGGTAAGCTAGAGGATAGGGAAGCTTTTAGAAACCAACAGAAGGCAACTAAAAAAGCAATAAAGAGAGAATAGATGAAATATGAAGGTAAACTAGCCAATCTACATCTTGGAATAACATTGCCACTATTCAGATATGCAGCCTATCAAAAGTTGACTTGTTAAGAAACAGGAACTCAGTAGGCCAGGCAGCATCTATGGAAAAGAGTAAACAGTCGATGTTTCAGGCTGAGACCCTTCATCAGGACTGGAGAAAAAGGATGAGAAGTCAGAGCGAGAAGGTGGGGGAGGGGAGGAAGAACTACAAGATAGTAGGTGATAGGCGAAACCGGGAGAGGGGGAAGGGTGAAGTAAAGAGTTGGAAAGTCGATTGGCGAAAGAGATAACGGGCTGGAGAAGGGAGAATCTGATAGGACAGAGCAGAAGGCCATGGAATGTATGGTCATTTACTTTGGTAGAAGAAGTAAAAGGGTTGACTATTTTCTAAATGGAGAGAAAATTCAAAAAAATGAGGTGCAAAGGAACTTGGAACTCATTGTGCAGGATTCACTAAAGGTTAATTTGCAGGTTGAGTCTGTGGTGAGGAACATTGCATTTTAGCATTCATTTCAAGAGGACTAGAATATAAAAGCAAGGATGTGGTGTTGAAACTTTATAAAGTTCTGGTGAGGCCTCACTTGGAGTATTGTGAGCAGGTTTGGGCCCCTTATCTTAGAAAGGATGTGCTGACACTGGAGAAGGTTCAAAGGAAGTTCACAAAAATGATTCCAGGATTGAATGGCTTGTCATATCAAGAGCGTTTGATGGCTCTGGGCCTGTATTCAGTGGAATTCAGAAGAATGAGGGGTGACTTCATTGAAACATATTGAATGGTGAAAGACCCTGATAGAGTGGATGTGGAGAGGATGTTTCCTATGGTGGGAGAATCTAAGACCAGAGGAGACAGTCTCAGGATAGAGGGCGTCCTTTTTGAACGGAGATGAGGAGGAATTTCTTTAGCCAGAGAGTGGTGAATCTGTGGAATTCTTTGCTACAGGTAGCTGTGGAGTCCAAGTCTTTACTTGTATTTAAGGCAAAGGTTGATAGATTCTTGACTGGTCAGGGCAAGAAGGGATATTGGGAGAAGGCAGGAGATTGGGGCTGAGAGGAAATGGTGAAATGGTGGAGCAGACTCAATGGGCCAAATGGCCTAATTCTGCTCCTATATTTCATGGTGTTATGGAAGAAAGGGAAGGCATCAGAGGGAAGTGATGGGCAGGTGAGGAGATAAAGTGACAGAGAGAAATGGGTATGGGGAATGGTGAAGGAGGGTTGTGGGGGTGGGGGGGGGGGTGTTGCAGCCCTTACTGGAAGTCTGAAAAATCAGTGTTCATGCCATCATGTTGGAGGCTACCCAAACGGAATACAAAGTGCTGCTCCTCCAACCTGAGAGTGGCCTCATTGCAGCAATAGAGGAGTCCATGGACTGACATGTCAGAATGGGAATGGAAGTAGTATTAAAATGGGTGGCCACTAGGAGGTCCCGCTTTTTCTGATGGACAGCCTCCCCCTTCCCTTTCTTCCATGGCCTTCTGTCCTTTCCTATCAGATTCCCCCTCTTCCAGCCCTTTATCTCTTTCAGCAATTGACTTCCCAGCTCTTTACTTCACCCCCCTCAATGTTTCACCTATCACCTACAACCCTGTATTTCTTCCTCCCCTCCACCCACCTTCTTGCACTGACCCCTCATCTTTTTTCTCCAGCCCTGCTGAAGAGTCTCAGCTTGCTGAATATTGTACTGCACAAGAATTGGAACAATCTCCAAAATGGTAGTACAGATTAAAAAAAAATGTCCAATGAGAAATACTTAAGAAATGGGAGACATACCTTGGTCAGAACACCACCATTTTCCAGCTGTCCCTCATGGTTTGCCCAGCACATTTTCAGGAAGGCAGAAACCAAGGCCAAAGCAATGAAACCTTTCATGGTGCTGGCTCTTGCTGTGATTTGAAAGCAAGTTTAATAAGAAAAGCAAAGAAGAAAGATCACAGGAAATTATTGCATGAACATTCAACAAACAGGGAGGAGCTGATCTGTAGGAAACACGTTGAGAGAAAAAAATCTCCAGCTTAACATTCCAAGGACAACTCATAACATTTAATTGGATAAAAACAAATTGCAAGGCATATGATCAACCACTAGGGACAGAAAAAGAAGGCGGCTTTGATATGCCTTCTCACAATTGGAGTGATAGTCAATAATTGATTCACATCTGTCCAAGCTGATTTAAAATATTCAAGTAGCTAGGGGATTCATCATTTAAAATGGTTGGCCTGTTGATGCTAGTGCATTTGGAGTCAAACTGAGATTTGCCCAATAAAATACACTGCTCTTTGTGATTTTTATAAACGACTAGGATGAGGAAGTAAAAGGATGGGTTAGTAAGTTGGCAGATGACATGAAGGCTGATGGTGTTGTGGATAGTGGAGAAGGTTGTTGTAGGTTACAATGAGACATTGACAGGACACAGAGCTGGGCTGAGAAGTAGCAGATGAAATTCAAACTAGGCATGTGAAATGGTTCTCTTTATAAGGTTGAACCTGAAGTACAGGGTTAATATCAGGATTCTTAACAGTGTGGAGGAACAGAGGGATGTTAGGGTCTATGTCGATAGATCATTCAAAGTTGCAGTGCAAGTTGATGGGGTGGTTAAGGTGGCATACGATGTGTTGGCCCTCATTAATCAGGGGATTGAGTTCAAGAACTACAAGTTAACGTTGCAGCTCTATAAAACCCTGGTTAGACTACACTTAGAGTGTTGTGTTCAGTTCTGGTGACCTCATTACAGGAAGGATGTGGAAGTTTAGAGAGGGAGGAGAGGAGATTTACCAGGATGCTGCCTGGATTAGAGAGTATGTCTTGTGAGGAAAGGTTGAACGAGTTTGTTTTTTTCCTCTCTTTGGAGTGAAGGAGGGTGAGAGGTGACTTGATAGAGGTGTACAAGATGATAAGAAGCATAGATAGAGCCAATGACTTTTTCCCAGGGCGGGAACTGCCAATAGGAGAGGACATGATTTTAAGGTGATTGGAGGAAAGTATGGTGGGGAGGGGGGTGTCAGAGGAAAGTATTTTAAACAGAGAATGGTCAGTGCATGGAACACACTGCCAGAGGTGGTGGTAGAGGCAGATAAATTAGGGATGGTTAGGAGTCTCTTAGATAGGCGCATTGATGAAAGGAAAATAGAGGGCTATGTGAGTAGGAAGAGCTAGATTGATCTTGGAGTAGATTAAAAGGTCGGCTTCATGGGCCGAAAGGTCTGTTCTGTGCTATAATGTTCTATGTTCTACGTGCTGTAGCTAGAGCTACTGAAAACAAGATACTAAAATAGATCCAAACCACCAGCAAATGGCTCTGGTGAAAAAAACTTCTCACCCCAAACTGTTTCCAGTACAACCACTCCCCAACTTAGAACAAAGACATCAGACTCTTCATATTGTTTTGGGGCTGTCTTTGGAAGGAATTTTGTTTTAGTGGAACGTTTTGGTGTGTGATAGAAGTTGTAGTGTTTCGCCCGCTTTTGGAAGAAGATAGAGGTGGGTGTGTGAGGCTGGGATGAGAACAGGAAGTTCAGTGACAAGGAAAATTATAACAATTTTTGAAAGTAGGGTCACTGAGTTTGAGAAAGTGATATTTACACTGAGGGAGGAGGGAAGGAAACCGAAAGTGTCAAAATTAAGTAATTTAGCTCATTGATCCTTTGGAATACAAGGCAACTGTAAGTAGGGAAAAACAGTGATCCGGTTGACTATAGAATTTTATTGAAAGTCTAATCACTGGTCAGAAACATTGCTTTATGGCAATCTAACAAAAAACTGTGCACAAGCTGGGCATGGTCATCTGACAGACAAACAAAGGATTCAGACTCTTGCCATCTTTCATTTAATTCAATGAGGCGGTTATGCTGCTTTATCCAACTGTTTGATTCCTTTCTTTAACACACTATTAGGCTCAAGGAAATCAGAGAACTCTTGGGTCATCAAATTGCAAATACTTGCTATCACAACATTAAAAGAAACTATAAGACCGTAAGCCATAGGAGCAGAATTAGGCCATTCGGCTCATCGAGTCTACTCCGCCATTCCATCAAGGCTGATTTATTATCCTTCTCAATTCCATTCTCTTGCTTTCTCACCATACTTTTGACATCCTTACTAATCAAGAACCTACCTACCTTTGCTTTAAATGTACCCAAATGACAGTCATCTGTGGTAATGAATTCTACAGATTCACCACCCTCTGGCTAAAGAAATTTCTCCTCAACTGTTCTAAAAGGGTGTCCTTGTATCCTGAGGTTGTGTCCTCTAGTCCTAGACTCCCCCACTATAAGAAACATCCACTCCATCTAGGCCTTTCAATATTTGATAAGTTTCAATGGAATCCAGAGTAACACACATAAAATGCCGGAAGAACTCAACAGATCAGGCAGCATTTAAGGAGAGGTATGGTATAAAGAGCCAACAATTCAGGCCAAGACCCTTCAATAAACTATTATGTTCCACAAACATCAGAGATAATTCCCTTAATTCACGTAAGAAGAATGTGGTGACCTGCCTTAATGACTATTGTCCACTAGCAATTATATACACAGTGATGAAGTGTTTTGAGAGGTTGCTGATGAAACACAGCAATTCCTGCCTGAGAAGTGACTTGGATCCGCTCCAGTTTGCCTACCACACAACAAGTCGACAGCAGATGCCATTTCTTTGGCTCTTCACTCAACCTTCAAACATCTGGACAGTGAAGTTGCATACATCGGGATGCTCTTTATTGACTACCACTCAGCATTCAATACTCTTATTCCTTCAATACTAATCAATAAGCTTCAAGACCATGGTCTCAATACCTCATTGTGCAATTGGATCCTGGATTTCCTCACTTGCAGCACCCAGTCAGTTCAGATTGAAAGCACCATCTCCTCCACAATCTCCGTCAGCACAGGTGCACCACAAGACTGTGTGCTAAATCCCCTTCTCTACCCACTTTACATTTATAATCGCGCGACTTAGCACAACTCCAATGCCTTATTTAAATTTGCTGACGACACCACTGATGAATCAAAGGAGGTGATGAATAGACATATGGGAGGGAGGTTGAAGATCTGGCTGAATGATGCCACAGCATCAGCCTCTCACTCAGTGTCAGACCAAGGAGCTGATTATTGACTTCAGGAGGAGGAAACCAGAGGTCCATGAGACAGTCCTCACTGGGGGAATCAAAGGTGGAGAGGGTCAGCAATTTTAAATTCCTCAGAGTTATCATTTTAGAGGATCGATTCTGGGTCCAGAATGTAATGCCATTACAAAGAAAACATGACCGTGCTTCCTCAGAAGTTTGCAAAGATTTGACATGACATCTAAAACTTTGACAATCTTCTATAGAAGTGTGCTGCAGAGTATATTGACTCATTGATTCATAGCCTGGTATGGGAACACCAATGCCCTTGAACGGAAAAGCCTATAAAACGTAGTGGATTCGGCCCAGTCCATTGTGGGTAAAGCCCTCCCTACCACTGAGCATATCTACATGGAGCACTGTCGCAAGAAAGCAGCATCCATCTTCAGGGACCCCCACCACCCAGGCCATGCTCTCCTCTCACTGCAGCCAAGGAAGAAAGTATAGGAACCTCAGGACTCACACCACCAGGTTCAGGAACAGTTATTACCCCTCAACCATCAAGCTCTTGAACCAAAGAGGGTAACTTCACTCAACTTCACTTGCCCCATCACTGAAATGTTCCCACAGTCTATGGACTCATTTTCAAGGACTCTTCATTTCATGTTCTCAATATTTATTGCTTATTTATTATTATTTATTTTTGTATTTGCATAATTTGTTGTCTTTTGCACACTGGTTGTATGCCCAGTTGGTGTGGTCTTTCACTGATTCTATTATGAATTTATTATATGCCCGCAAGAAAAGAAATCTCAGGGTTGTATATGGTGACATACATGTACTTTGATAATAAATTTACTTTGAACTTTAATTTCAACACTTTTGTGCATTTATTTGCATTATTTCACCCTGTATCAAAAATCTCTTAAATTGGTCAGCCCTTTTTACATTGCAAATAAAGTGTGCATCTCCTTCAAATCAGAAGCAAGAATATCTTTTTGAAAGGAATTGGTTTTTGATTGGAGGAAACTAACGTTTAGAGACTGAACTTCAAACCTAGTACATACTAAATGTGTCGGCTCAAGCTAACAGATGCATCTCATCTGAACTACATCAACGAGTTTGTTTATCCGCAGTTTGACCAAGGTTAAAGTGCACGTTGTCTTGCTTGAAGACATAAGCTTCCAGAATTCTCTGTTCTGTTTCAGTTAAAATTACATAGTCCCTCAGAAGTCTTGAAATGCTTCACAAAGAGTAAACTTACTGAAGTGCAGCTGCAAGCGAATGCAGCAACTAATTTGCACACAGCCAGGTCCATAAAGAGCATCAAAAAGACCTGTTTTAAAGGTTCAAAGGTTCATTTTATTATCAAAGTATGTATGCAGAATACAACTCTGAAATTTGTCTTCTCCAGATAGCCAGAGAAAAAAAGAATACCATATAAATTAATACCATCTAAATCTGGAGATTAAGAAAGAAATGTTGGTTAGGACACAGGAGGAACCTGTTGCCCTTTCAATGGTACTATATGATTATTGCTTTTGCATATACAAAAAACAACTGCACCACACCCCCTCGGTACTGCACAAATGTCTGTATACACTCAGTGGCCACTTTATTAGGTTTGCCTGTACACTTGCTAGTTAATGTAAACATCTAATCAGCCAATCGTGTGGCAGCAACTCAAAGCACGCAGACATGGTCAGGAGATTCAGTTGTTGTTCAGACCAAACATCAGAATGGGGAAGAAATGTGATCTAAGTGACTTTGACCGTGGAATGATTGTTGGTGCCAGGCAGGGTGGTTTGAGTATCTCAGAAACTGCTGATCTGCTGGGATTTTTACGCACAACAGTCTCTAAAGTTTACAGAGACTATTGTGAAAAACAAAAAAGCATTCAGTGAGCGGTAGTTCTGTGGGCAGAAAACTCCGTGTTAATGAGAGAGGTCGGAGGAGAATGGCCAGACTGGTTCAAGCTGGCAGGAAGCTCTCTGAATGCACAACATGTCGAACCTTGATGTGGACGGGCTACAGCAGCAGAAGACTGTGAACAAAGAAATACCTAATAAAGTCAGCACTGAATGTAGACAATGTGGCCATGTCTCTGGATTGAGATTTAAAATAAAACCTTCTGATTTAAAAGGAGCAGGTGCTCTAATTAGTATACAACTGAAAGTAAGCAATAGAAACTCCAATCTGCTGCATGTTAATCACAGGACAGTACAACACAGTACAGCCCTTCAACTCATGATGTTGTGTAAACTTCTAACCTACTCCACGATCAATCTAACCCTTCCCTCATACACAGTCCCTAACCCTCCATTTTTCTTTCATCCATTTGCCCATCTAAGAGTCTCTTAATGTCCCTATTGTATCAGCCTCTGCCACCGCCCTCCGCAGCGTGTTCCAGGCACCCTCCACTCTGTAAAATCAGAATCAGGTTTAATATCACCGACTCATGTTGTGAAATTTGTAATTTGTTTAAATGCCTACCTCTAACATCTCCCCTAAACTTCCCTCTACTCACCTTAAAAAGATGTCGTCTGGTATTAGCCATTGCTGTCCGCTCTGTCTGTGCCCCTCATAATCTTATACACCTCTACCAAGTCACCTCTCATCCTCCTTTACTCAAAAGAGAAAAGCCCCAGCTCATTTAGCCTTTCCTCACAAGACATCTTCTCTAATCCAGGCAGCGTCCTAGTAAATCTCCTCTGCAATTAGTCCTAATTGAGTAATACAGAAAGGCAGACAATTCATTTAGAACACATACATGTTCACTTGCCATTCATTTACTTTATACTTGGATTGCTGTCTAGACTTACAATCAAAGTTAGAGTGCATTGCATTTGATAAACCATTGATGGTACAATAGTGTTTAATAAGAATCTGTGCTTGGGTTCTTAGTCCATATACACTCAGTGGCCAATTTATTAGGTACACCTGCTCGCTAATGCAAATATGTAATCAGCCAATCATGTGGCAGCAACTCAGTGCATAAAAGCGTGCAGACATGGTCAAGAGGTTCAGTTGTTGTTCAGACCAAACATCAGATTGGGGAAGAAAAGTGATCTAAGTGACTCTGAGCCTGAAATGATTGTTGGTGCCAGATGAGGTGGTTTGAGTATCTCAGAAACTGTTGATCTCCTGGAATTTTCACACACAACAATCTTTAGAGTTTACAGAGAATGGTGCAAAAACAAAAAAAAAGCATCCCGTGAACATCATTTCTGTGGACAAAAATGCTTTGTTGATGAGCGAGGCCAGAGGAGAAATTGGTTCAAGCTGACAGGAAGATGACAGTAACTCAAATAACCACACATTACAACAGTGGTGTGCAGAAGAGCATCTCTAAATGTCAGACCTTGAAGTCAATGAGCTACAGTAGCAGAAGACCACATTGGGTTCCACTCCTGTACCCAATAAAGTGGCCACTGAGTGAATATCCCATGCAATGTGATCTAGTGGAGAAGTTGGATAGGAGAAACATATCATTCAATATCAAAAGGGTCCTTCCTTCAAGTCACCTGGCGCATCTTGTTACATTGCAAATGCTCCTAATGGTAAACATTTGTTAATCAAACAATGAAACTGAGAATTACAGATGACAAAAGAAAAGCACTCTTAAGCTTCAAAGCTGGACAGAGCATTCCAAATCACTGCAATTTTCCCCACACATACACTACTATCCCTACTTAAGGGAGAATAAGGATATCACGATTAATAAAGCAAGACAGCCTTTGGACTTACTTACTGCCCGCTACGCCACTGGCGCTTAGGGCAGCAATGAAGGTCCTCCATCTCTGGCGGTGTTCAGGGCTTCCTTCATCATGTCAATCGCTTCCTCGCAGTTTTCATTACTGTCAGTCATGCAAGTCTCAGGTGGAGACTCAGGAATACCGTCACACTCAGATGTAGAAGGATTCTTCATTGCTGTTTCTGTAACAATTTTGTTTTTTTCCCAGTCAGGGTTGTTGGGCCTGAGCTGAACCCCTGAACCTGGAGGACCAGTGGACCACTCTTAGTTTGGCCTTTACCCTTTGTTGTATTTGGCATGTGTGACCATACCAAGAGCCAAAGCATAAAGCCCTGACTCCAGCAAATATAGCTCTCCAGGTTATTGAGGCACGCAAGCCTCCAAACCACGACAAGGTTGTGGTCTTCTTGGGAGACAGACTTTGGAGCGTGAAAATTAAAGGGAAATAATGAAAATATGAATTCAATACTGGAACGTGGGCATTCTGGATTTCATCTTTAGAACTTGAGGCTACTGAAATACTGCATGCAAACACTTACTCTTTCCAGTGTTTAGGGTATTGGTATTTAGAGCATTCCTATTTAATTCCGTCAAGGGAAGTCTGGAGACAATGGAAAGCCTCAGACCATAGGCAAGGAGCTTGCATGTCATCAAAAGCTTCAGATAAATCAAAAACGCCGTGTAGAACATTACTATAAGGCATCCGTGGGTTTGAACTTTCTGTGATTTGTTCATGTCATGATAGGTTGCATTGATGGAGTTAATTAGTAGTATTTGCTTGCCATAACCTGCACAACATTTGCATATTAATGAGATTTCATGAAAGGTTCACATCACGAGTGCAGACCTATCTTTCCACTGCCCTGTGCTGTTAGACCTGCTGTCCCTTTACAACTTTCTGGATTTCTTTTGCATATTAAGTACTAAAACGACTGAGTTAGGACATGCTGAGCTATCAGATTTTTAATGATAAACAAGATCACAGCAAAGCCTAACAAGCTGGAGGAAAATTCAATGGCTTACAAAGCAGCAGTGAGATATAGCAAATGTACAATATATTAGAAAAGAGCTATTTACGGTGATTTCAACAACTTTATTTTGTAAAACAAATAATGTTAGCAATTCAAAAATGAGAGATCCAGTGTGAGTGATTTTTAAATGTTTTAAAAAGAAACATAAAATTTTCACAATTAGAAAGTTTAAATCTAAAATTTATGAAATACCTACAGCACAAGAGAGAAAAACACAATATTTTGGGCTTTCCGTCTACTTCGATGATTTTACAAAATATATATTTAAATGCACATGCAACAGTTAACACTACTTCACTATATAATATTATTTAGCCAACCTTGCAAATTGCTCACTGGAAACTTTCTTCTGGAAAATTCACTGTTTCCGAGCCTCCCTTTGCCTGCTCCAAGTTTGAATGTGCAGGTGCTTCACTTTACTTCTCCCTTTATACACAGCTGGGAGTAGCTTGCTTCCTGTCGATCTCTTCAATCAGCTTATTGTGGTCCTCCTGTTTATGAATGGAGACTTGGGGACCAATCAAAGACTGCTGTAAGAATCCAAAAGACGCCCACACTGAAATTAACAGTCAGGTATTGGGCAGCAGTTGACAGGGAGAGATTCATTCCTCCTTTTGTCTCTAATGCTGCCTGTATGCTTAGCACTACTTCTCAGGCAAAGAATTTTAAAAGACTTCAGATCACAGATTTTTCAAGGGTCAGACCTAAAAAGAAGAGTACTTCCACTCTTAAACAGAGCACGAAATGAATGATAGCAGTAAGCTGGCGTGACGTTAGAGAAGCATCACAAAGGACCCATCACTGTTAGCCTATTTATTGCCACATAGGAATATCCACAGTGGCCACTTTATTGGGCACATCCGTACACTTGCTCGTTAATGCAAATATCCAATCAGCCAATCATGCGGCAGCAACTCAATGCATAAGGCAAGCAGACACAGTCAAGAGGTTCAGTTGTTGTTCAGACCAAACATAAGAATGGGGAAGAAATGTGATATAAGTGTCTTTGACCGCGGAATAATTGTTGGTGCCAGACAGGGTGGTTTGAGTATCTCAGAAGCTGCTGATCTGCTGGGATTTTCACACACAACAGTCTCTAGACTTTACAGAGAATGGTGTGAAAAACAAAAAGCATCCAGCGAGTGGCAGTTCTGTGGACAAAAACACCTTGTTAATGAGAGAGATTGGAGAATGGACAGACTGGTTCAAGCTGACAGTAACTCAAATAAACACACATTACAACAGCGGTGTGCAGGGGAGCATCTCTGAACGCATAACACAGCAAACCTTGAAGTGGGTGGGCTACAGCGGAAGACCATGAACATACATTCAGTGGCCACAGAGTGTATGTGTGACTGACAGCATAGATACAGGCTATTTGGCTTAGCTTGTCCATGCTACTTTTTATACACCACACAAACATCCTTTTCACCTCACATGTTCTTTCTTTCTGCTTCTTTCTCCCTCAGGTGTTTAAATGTGCTGCTATCAGTTGGCTCAGCAAGTTACACAAAGTGTTAATTCTTTCAATGATAGTCATTGCTTGTTTAGAACGTAGCTTCCCAGTCTACCATCAGCAGCTCATACCGTACATCTTTGGAAGGTGCTTTCTTAAGATCTAAGACCATAAGACACAGGAACAGAATTAGGCCATTCAGCCCACTGTGCCTGCTCTGCATTTTCAATCATGGCTGATTAATTTTCCCTCTCAATGCCATTCTACTGCCTTCTTCCCATAATCTTTGATGCCATTACTAATCAAGAACCTATCAGCCTACATGTTAAATATATTCAATGTCTTGGCCTCCACGTCCATCTGTAGCAATGAATTCCACAAATTCACCACCCTCTGGCTACAGAAATTCCTCCTCATTTCTGTTCTAAAGGGACATCCTTCTAGTCTGAGGCTGTGCCCTCTCATCCTAGACTCACCCACTATTGGAAACATCCTCAATATGTCCACTCTATCCAAATCTTCCAATATTCGATAGGTTTCAGTGAGATCCTGGCTTTAGATTGAACTAGATCACTTTTGGCCTTTTGTATGAAGTTCTGCTACCCAGCATTTTTGGAACAGCTTCTTCCCTTCGGTCATGAACCCATAAAAACTACTTTGCTATTCCTCTTTTGTACTTTTATTATTTAGTTTTTGTAGCTTATAGTCATTGCTATGTCTCGCAATGCAGCAAACTTCATGACATATGTCAATGATAATAAACCTGATTCTGATTCTGATCACTGTTTCCTTAAGGTGTCTTTAGTATCAAATCATCAATTAACCCCTTTCTTATTAGACAGTACTTGATCAGAAATAGCCTGTTTCCTGATCAGTTCCTCAAAGTTCAAAGTAAATTTATTATCTAAGTATGTATTTGTCACCTTATACTGCCCTGAGATTCATTTTCTTGCAGGCATTCACAGTAGAACAAAGAAATACAATAGAATCAACGAGCAACCATACACAAACAACCAATGTACAAAAGAAAACAAAAATAACAACATGTATAGATGTTGAAAACTGTCTCTTATACACTCCATCAGTTCATCTGCCACACTATTATTACCATTAATTCACCCCACTCTTGTTACGAGTGCTACGAGTCTAGATGGGTCTCTCCACAACTGATGACCTGAGACATCAGTCACCATTTGTGCTTTCAGGAGAGGACATTGAGCGGACAGCAACCTTGACTTCAAGAGCAACTACACTCCCTTCGCTTTGGGAATTCACTCTTCTCATCTAATATTTCAACCAATGAGCTTTGGAGCTGAACCCAAACAGAGTATCTACGACTACAGCACAATGACCAATTTAGATCAACTAAAACCACAGTTTCCAGTAAGTGGCCAATGGCTCCAACAAGGTTAGAAATGGCAAACATTCCATAATAACCTTTCCCATTTAGACTCCATCCTCAGAAGAGAAGGACATCTGTTTAGAACAGAGATGAAGAGAAGTTCCTTAGCCTCTTTAGAGGGTGGTGAATCTGTGGAATTCATAGCCGCAGGTGTCTGTGGAGTCTGAGTTGTTGCATATGTTTAAACTGGAGGTTGATAGATTCTTGATTAGTAAGAATATCAAATGTTACAGGGAGAAGACAGGAGAATGGGGTTGAGAGGGATAATAAATCAGCTATGACTGAATGGTGGAACAGACTCAATGGGCAGAATGGCCTAATTCTGCTCCTATGCCTTATGGTCGTTTGTAATGTGCAAATTGGAGGGGACCCCCTGGTGTGTTCTGACTAGGAGCATAACCCTGCAAGACCAAATAAGCTGCCAATATACACCCTTAAAGAACAATGACACTTGGGGAGCAGTGGTCAGCACCAGACATTTGGAACAGGAGCTTATTGACGTGGAGAAGTCTGTCAGTAACTTGCTGTCTAGGACAGTGAAGGTATGATTCTAAACTATAAACAGTTTGAATCCTGTTTCAGAAATGCTTCAAACTCATTAAAACATAACTGATCACGCTTATTCTATTTTATGATTTAATACTTGAGTGGTAATGGATTAAAATTCACATTAAGTGCATTAATATTTACTTAAGCATTGATTTTTTTAATGATTGTCATTAGCACGAATTATAATGGGAATATCTACACATTTATCAGTATTTGCATAGTTCAACTGTAGCAGCAATGAGGGGTCACAGTATGCTGTTCTTGATATAAATTATCACACTAATAATTAATTACCATTTAATCGCTTCAAAGACTGGCTTCAGGCTGCGTCCTTGAAGCCTGCTTCCTGCCCTTTTAACATACGCACACCCGGCCTGCCACTTCTGATGGAGAAAAAGGAGACAGCAGCAAACACGCAACCCATGGACGCAGCGGGTCAGGCAGCCTCTGTGGGGGCAAATGGACAGTCAGAACCAGAATCAGGTTCAATATTATTGGCAAATGTCATGAAATTTGTTCTTTTACAATAGTAACACATTGCAATAGCTTTATAATAAAAACATATAAATCACAATAACAAGTATATATAAAACAGAAAAAAGTATTGCAAACAGAGAGCAAAATAGTGAGGTTGTGTTCATGGGTTCATTGTCCATTCAGAAATCTGATGGCAGATGGGAAGAAGCCATTCCTAAAATGTTGAGTGTGTGTCTTCAGGCTCCTGTACCTCCTCCCTGATGGTAGCAATGAGAAGAGGGCATGTCCTGGGTGATGAGGGTCCTTAATGATGGACGCTGCCTTTTTGAGGCATCGCCTTTTAAAGGTGTCCTGGATGCTGGGGAGGATAGCGCCCATGATGGAGCTGGTTAGGTTTACAACTTTCTGCACCTTTATCCAATCCTGTGCATTGGCCCCTCCATACCAGACAGTGATGCAACCAGATAGAATGCTCTGTAGAAATTTGCAAGTGTCTTTGGTGACACACAAGTCTCCTCAAACTCCTAATGAAATATAGCCACTGTCATGCCTTCCTTTGTATACGTATCAATACGTTGAGCCCAGGATAAATCCTCAGAGACGTTGACACCCAGGAACTTGAAACTGCTCACCCTTTCCACTTCTGAAACCTTGTTGAGGATTGGTGTGTGTTCCCTTGACTTCCCCATTCCCAAAATCCACAATCATTTCCTTGGTCTTAATGACATTGATTGCAAGGTTGCAGCAACACCATTGAACCTCACTCCTTCCCACCATCTGAAATTCTGCCAAAATAGTTGTGTTGTCGGCATAGCATTTGAGCATTGGGCTAAGCATACATCCTTGAGGTGTGCCAGTGTTGGTTGTCAGCGAGGAGAAGATGGTATGTTCGATCTGCTCAATGGCATCTTGTGAAGCTCTTTTCTCCCTTATCTTAACAATGTTTGCAATGCTAGAAGAAATGGCCACAGTTATCTTCTGACATCATTTCTGTTCTACCCCCTCCTCATCTGAATCACCTATGACCTGCCACCCCTTCCCCTTACCCCTTTATACTGACTATCTCCCCTTCACTCTCGGTCCAGATGCAGGGTCTCGACCTGAAATGTCGACTGTCCATTTCCCTCCACAGATGCTGCCTGACCTGCAGTGTTCCTCCAGCAGTTTGTTTATCTCTTGCTCTAGATTCCAGCATCTGCTGTCTCCTGTGTCACCACAGTCATCTCATTGTACAGGAAGGAAGGAGGCCAAGTAGAGCTGCTGGTTGCCCCATATTACACAGTATCTGCTTGCTGAAAGGGCAAACTGACTGGCCAAAAGAATATCATGCCCTGATAATTTTCCAGGCAAAACCCAGATATTCGAGGATTCAGTTCTGACCAGGACAGCATTTATCCTGGAGTGGGAAAGGCCCAGGGTTTTGCAGTCAGTGTGGAAGTTGCAGCAAGGTAATGTTCAAGATAATGTCCAGGCAAAGGTAGTTTACGGACAGTGTGTAGTCAGTCCAGCTGAGAGAGGCCATTGAAGAGCTTAGCTTCCCCTTGCACAGCAGGAGACTGGAGTCATTTGTCATACGGAGACATGATAAGGATGTAACAGAAGGATGCAAGGCACGCATACATACAAACTAGGGGATGATTACTTCATTAACTACAAAGTATCATCGGTTGTTAACTTGTAGCTTCCATTGGCTTTTAACACGTAATCTGATTGGTGACTGATTATGCAAATATGGAATTTGAACGTACACAGTTTGCCAAATACTCAATATCTGCAAAAATCATAATTTCTCTGTTCAGACTTCAGAACAGTGTGGTGACAGAGGCTGTGTAGTTCTCCTTAGACACAAGTAAATAAAGTATGATTGAGGAACGAGTACAAGTTTTCAGAGTCCAGTTAGTCGGTGGTGACGATGTCACTGGGAACATGCCACTGTGCTCCAGCAAAGTTGAAACTTACTTCAGAATGATCCACCCAGTGAAAATACCAGATTTCTTCCCACTGAGCCAGCACAAGGCTTACCCACAACTCCCAGCCGCACCGACAAATATAAGCCCTATCCATGACAGCAGCCTAATAACTTCAGCAACAGTAGTAGAAGCAAACTTGCTTCAGTAGCTTCAGTCCATCGCCCATGTCACAGATCATGTAATGAATATTGAGTTCAAGTGATCACGGACACTGTAGTGTGCAGATTATGAACCCAGTGTGCACAATTGTCAGAAGCCTATTCTGCCAGTGAGTGATGGGCCCAATCTTACGGCCAGAGGGGGCTTTGGACAGAGGGACTTCTGAACCAGTATAAGTGACTGCAGATACTGTAATGTTAAGTAGTTATGGCCCCATCTTATCCTCAAAATTTCCTGATCTTTAGTGGCGTTTTATTTAATTCCCCAATTATTTAATTGGCATCCAGGCCTGTGTCATCATATTGTATTATAAAACCTGAATTCCTAATGAAGTTCCAGTCTTCCCATGTGTACCATCATGGCGAGATACAGGTACAAAGAAAACTTGCTTGCAGCAGCATCACAGATATGCACAGTAGGTGCCTCAGTAAAACAGCCAACATAATCAAAGACCCCACCCGCCTTGGTCATTCTCTCTTCTCCCCTGTCCCATTGGGCCGAAGTAGTACCATCAGGATAGCTTCTACCCCACTGTATTCAGACTCGTGAATGGTTCCCCGGTACAATAAGGTGGACTGTACCTCATTATGACCTTGCACCTTATTGTCTACCTGCTCTGCACTTTCTCTGTAACTGTAGCACTTTATTCTGCATTCTGTTATTGTTTAACCTTTATACTACCTCAGTGCACAGACGTGAGAAAATAATCTATACATATGGCATGCAAAACAAAGTTTTTCACTGTAGCTTAGACATGTGACAATAATAAAACTTACCAATTTATCAGCCATGAGGTACTTCTGCAAGGTAGGAAGTGCAACAACCAATTTGAACATAGTTTTTAGATAGTAAGATACAAACTGACATTGATTAAGTGGCCAGTGCAAACACAGTCAATAGGTCTACCTCATTAGCCCTGACAGTGCAGGCAGCTCAGTTGTGAAATTACCTGTCTGATTCAGACAACAGACCCCTTGAAAATTAAGGCTCAAAGTCATTTCAGGTCAGACCTGGGTGCACAGCATTGACTAGATCCATGAGCGACAGAACTGAGAGCGTCTTTCTGCATTCCAGAAAAGTAACCTGGACTGCCGTACACACAGTGACCAGAGAGTCAAGAAAGTGCCCTTCTGTACATCGATCTGGGAGTACGAGAGAATTTCAAAACTGTCGCAGGTTATCTAATGCGTCTATGTAGCATTTCTACCTTTTAAGATAATTCTGTGCAAGTGTTTATCTCACAGACAAATTATTTCATTGTTGCAAAAAGAGACAGGTACAAGACATTATCCCACAAGAGTAAGAAATCCTCCACAGCGATTAAATCTTTAGGTCTGAATGTGACAATTTAAATGTACTATACTGTGGATGTCCATATAGCAGCTCCAGTTTCCTCACACTGTCCAAAGACATCTCGGTTGGTAGGCTAATAGGTGGTTGTAAATTGCCCCATCATTAGGCTAAGATTAAATTGGGGGATTGCTGGGTGATATGGCTTGAAGGGCCTGTTCCGCAGTGTACCTCAATAAATAAATATATACCTGTATATACTGTGCTGTATATATGTACTATATATAAATTGAGTTCAAGTCAAGTCTATTTTATTGTCATTTAACTATATGCATGTATGTAACATATATAGCCATATAGTGTATATTGATTGCATTCTATATTGAGTTGGTGTTTATAGCTAAGCAGGGAGGAGTGTTGTATATTTAATGTTTCAGTAATATTTGAATAATGTTGTAAATATGTTGTTTGACTAAGCATTCTTTGTTGTTTAAATAATTAATTACAGGTTATATGTAAAAGTACATGAACAGCAGACGTCATTATGCCACCATGTCATCTGTGTGTGCCTCACTAAGGTAAAACCAAAGTACATGTGTTATCCTTGTCTCCCCTCATTTTTCTTTCGATTAGTTTTATGTTTTGGAGTTATAAACCATAACAGTCAAGAGTCCATCTTATTGTTTTAGGGGATTGTTCAATTGTCTTGTAACTGTGGGTTAGAGCTGTTCTTAATCCTGGTGGAATGTGCTTTCAGGCTTTTGTTGTTTTTGCCAGATGGGAGGGAGGAGAAGGGAGAATATCTGGCATGGATGGGGTCTTTGATTCTGTTGGCTGTTCTACTGAGGCAGCAGGAAGTATAGGCAGAGTCCATGGAGAGAAGGCTTTTTCCATGATGTGCCAAGCTTCACCATTTGCTGTCATCCATTGATACTACAACAACTACCCTTAACAACTACCCTCAAGGAAAAGTTCAATGCACTGCAACTCTATTACATTCTCTCAAAATCGGTTCAATAATCCAATATCTTCTCGTGCTCCTAACTCCGGGTAAGTTGCATTGTCCATTAATTTGAAGCCAGCACTGAAAGTAATTGGAATGTTCATTAACAACAATTTTCCCCCCAGAACAGCTAACATTTGGCCCTTCCTTAATCAAATGGCTGGTCCTTAGAATGGCATTCTGTTTTTGGGATAGATTGGGAATGGTGAGAACCTGAAGCAGCAGGTAGGGCTGAGACCGGTGGGAAATCATACGTTTTCTTGAAGGTGCAGTCTCAAGAATGGTTCCATAGCCAGAAGCAGGACTTAGTTCAGCTGTAATAACTGGGCAAATAGTTCTTTTTTGGTGTTCACAGAATATAGAACAGGCCTTTCAGCCCATCATGATCTGCCCAACTAATTAAGATAGACTTAAATGCCCAACTAAACTAATCCTTTCTGCCTCCATAATGTCCATATCCCTCCGTTCTCTGTACATTCTCTCAAACACCTCTATTGCATTTCCTTCCACCACCCTCCCCCCCAACAATGCATTCCAGGCACGGTTGGATCCTGGCGACTTTGCGATCTAGCAGGTCTTTGGAAGTCAAGAATGAGGCATACAACTTATTGCTTATGGCTGTTAATTGATTGTTACAAGAAGAACAAACAAAGAAAAAGAGAAATAGCCAAGTCATGGCCATCTTATACAAAAGCTAGCTCACATAGAAACATAGAAAATAGGTGCAGGAGTAGGCCATTTGGCCCTTCAAGCCTGCACCATCATTTAGTATGATCATGGCTGATCATCCAACTCAGAACCCTGTACCTGCTTTCTCTCCATACCCCCTGATCCCTTTAGCCACAAGGGCCATATCTAACTTCCTCTTAAATATAGCCAATAAACCGGCTTCAACTGTTTCCTGTGGCAGAGAATTCCACAGATTCACCACTCTCTGTGTGAAGAAGTTTTTCCTCATCTCGGTCCTAAAAGGTGGAACCTTTATCCTTAAACTGTGACCCCTTGTTCTGGACTTCCCCAACATCGGAAACAATCTTCCTGCATCTAGCCTGTCCAATCCCTTTAGAATTTTATACGTTTCAATAAGATCCCCCCTCAGTCTTCTAAATTCCAGTGAGTATAAGCCTAGTCGATCCAGTCTTTCTTCATATGAAAGTCCTGCCATCCCAGGAATCAATCTGGTGAACCTTCTCTGTACTCCCTCTATGGCAAGAATGTCTTTCCTCAGATTAGGGGACCAAAACTGCACACAATACTCTAGGCGTGGTCTCACCAAGGCCTTGTACGACTGCAGTAGAACCTCCCTGCTCCTGTACTCAAATCCTTTTGCTATGAATGCCAACATACCATTTGCCTTTTTCACTGCCTGCTGTACCTGCATACCCACCTTTAATGACTGGTGTACAATGACACCCAGGTCTTGTTGTACCTCCCCTTTTCCTAATCGGCCACCATTCAGATAATAATCTGTTTTCCTGTTCTTACAACCAAAGTGGATAACCTCACATTTATCCACATTAAATTGCATCTGCCATGAATTTGCCCACTTACCTAACCTATCCAAGTCACCCTGCATCCTCTTAGCCTCCTCCTCACAGCTAACACCGCCGCCCAGCTTCATGTCATCCGCAAACTTGAAGATGCTGCATTTAATTCCCTCGTCTAAATCATTAATATATATTGTAAACAACTGGGGTCCCAGCACTGAGCCTTGCGGTACCCCACTAGTCACTGCCTGCCATTCTGAAAAGGTCCCGTTTACTCCCACTCTTTGCTTCCTGTCTGCCAACCAATTCTCTATCCACATCAATACCATACAGCACATATAGTTACGATAGCACATACAGTCACAAAAAATAACATTAGCACATGTCCCCGAGTGACTTGCTCTGAAGATTGATGAGGCATGGGATGGTGTCCTGGAGCCATGTTTCTGCAAGAAGAAGTATACAGCAGTTCCTCATCTCACACTCGTTCAGCAGATGAAGGAAAACCTGCTGGGTTAGCCGCAGACAATCCAGCTTGCCTTCCGAGGAGTAAACAGTGGAGAACAGAACTGATGGGAAGGATCAGCCCCCAGCCCAGCATGGATTCTAGCATGTCCACACCTCTGTTCTCTCCCACACCGCCTCCAGCACCTCGTCCCCTGAGTGACTGTAACAGTCAATGCCACCGCATGAGGACCTGGTCCTCGCAACAGCTGAGGTCATGCAGCTTCCCCACCATTGGTCTTGCCAATGAACTGGACTTGCATTATTTTATATTACCAATGTCCAACAGGGTTTTGTAATCACAAGAAAAAATGTTTAAGACACACATTTGCACTATTTGTTGGAGCCGGAGAGACTGCTGTGACAAAGCGTGCTGCCATCTTACCACAACTCACCATTGACATATAATGTAAAAAGAAGCGGTCCCAACACTGACCCCTGTGGAGCACCACTAGTCACCAGCAGACAACCAGAAAAGGTTCTCTTTATTCCCATTGTTTGCCTCCACCCAATCAGCTAATGCTCTATCCATGCTAGTATCTTTTTTCTGTAATACTGTGAGCCGTTATCTTGTTTAGCAGCCTTATGTATAGTGCCTTGTCAAAGGCCTTCTGAAAATCCAAGTTCACAACATCCACTAACTCTTATTTGTCTATCCTGCAGGTTATCTCCTCAAAGATTTCCAACAGATTTGTCGGGCAAGATTTCCACTTAAGGAAACCATGCTGACTTCAGCCTATTTTATCATGTGTCTCCAAGCCTCATCCAACATCTCACCAGCCACTGAAGTCAGAAGCAGCCATACTACAATTACTGGAGAATTTATATGGATGATTAGGATAATTATATGAAAATACAAGCAAGCATAGAAAAGATAACCTATGAGGAAAATAACAATTTTACTTTCTAATCTACCACTCTCTGCGTAAAAAACCAGGTCCCATGCATCTGCTTTGAACTTGCCCCTCTCACCCTAAATGTATACCCTCTGATATTAAATATTTCAACATCACATACTATATTTAGGAAAGAATGGATATGTGAACATGGTATCTTTTTAAGTTCAGATTCAAGTTTATTGTTGTAGGCGTACATGCTCAGGGTATAAATTCCACAAAAATTAGCTTTTTGCAGAAACAGAACAGACACGACAAACGTTAATTACATAAACCTAAATTAACATAAATGTAACCATATCCTAGCTCAACGGGGTCTTTTAAAACAGGCATAAAAAGGAAGATGAATGAATACAAGATTTGAACTTGATTTTGAATATCAAAATAAGAAATTGCAATGACTTTGGCATGTTTAGCTTCTCTTTTGGGTACAGACGCAGTGCAGGTGATCGTAGGGTGAGTGGATTGAAGCAGTCACCGGGCCCCACACTGTGAGAAGAAGAAGCTGGGAATTAACACGGTGAGAGATACTGTCAGTCACCCAGTTTGTGCTGTTGCTCATGGCATTTATCCCACCAGTGGACCATTTCGGCTCCCTTAGGTAGTCAGCCTCAGAAACTCCTCCCATCTGCAACCTTTTAATTATGTCATCAGGGCAAGCGTCTTCAAAAATGATAGAGAAAGAACAAAACGATCACTTGGGGGAGGTTATACGGCCAAGCTCGGTGAGATCTATAGTACTTTTATTGCAGCATCCAGAAACAGGCCACTGATACACTTGGTATAGACTGCTCATGTAGCTTCTCCTTCCCCATCTCATCTCACATAATAGCATAGAACATAGAGCAGCCCAGCACAAGGTCAGGCCATTTGACCCATCATGTCTGTGTTGACCAACCTGACCAATCCCATCCGACTGCATCTGGTCTATAAACCTACACACCCTGCCTGTTAATGTGTATGTCTAAAAATTAGATTCTTCCTTTACTCATTAATTCATTATCAGGCTATAGAGGTGGGGGCTGGAGCAGAAGTTGCCAAGCTTTTTTGTGCCATGGACCAATGCCATAAACCGAGAGGTCCGTGGACCCCAGGATGGGAAGCCCTGGACTAAAGGTTTTCCTGGCAGGACCTACTCTCCCTACTCTCTTCTTGGCATTATGGGGACTGCAAAGACCATCACAGGGGCTGTTGGGCTAGCCCCCGGATGACTAGAGATGAAGAGGTGTGACTCATAGACCAATTCCATTGAGACACAAGCCAGGACCCAGTCAACCCTGGCTGGGTTGCCTGGGCAAGGATGTCTAATGTTGAGAAACCCAAAACACCCGATGACCTCAGCTTTCGTCATTGTTCTTGTAATTCTTCCTTAATAAGAGGAAGAAAAATAGCATTGAAGTAATCTTAGTGGGTTGACTTGGAATCTACCGTGTTTTGGGGATGCCAGTCAAGTGGACTTGTACATCCTGGATCCTATAAACAAAACTTCAATAGAGTAGAATCTGGGCCCGTCTGGGAAACTGGAGTGTATTCCATCACACTCCTGGTCTGATCAAAAAAGATCTTGAGGTGTCGAGAGCTTGATTATCACAGGTTACACCACCTCCAGTTTGTTGCTATTGGCAGACTGGTCAAGTGAACATTTTCGTCAAGAGTAATAGTGAGACTGTTCCAATCAGGAGGATACAACTGGGCTTAGTATTGTCAGAGGCAGTCACTACCTGGCATACTGTCACTGTTACCTTTCAATTGTCAGTCTTGCTTGTCTCATTATCAGAGAAGATTGGTGGAGGGGCGGGTAGTGTTGAGGAAACAGGTAGGCTGCAGAAGGACAGACAGATTAGGAGAATGGGCAAGAAAGTGGCAAATGAAATACAGTGTTGGAAAATGCATGGTCATGCACTTTGGTAGTAGAAATAAATGTGTGGACTATTTTCTAAGCGGGGAGAAAATCCAGGAATCTGAGACACAGAGGGACTTGGGAGTCTTGTGCAGAACACCCTAAAGGTTAACTTGCAGGTTGAGTCAGTGGTGAGGAAGGCAAATGCCATGTTAGCATTCATTTCAAGAGGTCTAGAATACAAGAGCAAGGATGTGATGCTGAGGCTTTATAAGGCACTGGTGAGGCCTCACCTTGAGTAATGTGAACAGTTTTGGGCCCCTCATCTTAGCAAGGATGTGCTGGCATTGGAGAGGGTCCAGAGGAGGTTCACAAGGATGATTCCAGGAATGAAAGGGTTATCATACAAGGAACGTTTGATGGCTCTGGGTCTGTACTCACTGGAATTCAGAAGGATGATGGAGGATGTCATTGAAACCTTTCAAATGTTGAAAGGCTTAGACAGAATAGATGTTGAAAAGATGTTTCCCATGGTGTGAGAGTCTAGCACAGAAGGGTATAGCCTCAGGATAGAGGGGCGCCCTTTCAAAACAGAGATGTGGAGAAATTTCTTTAGCCAAAGGGTGATGAATTTGTGGAATTTGTTGCCACGTGCAGCTGTGGAGGCCAGGTAGTTGGGTGTATTTAAGGCAGAGATTTATAGCTTCTTGATTAGACATGGTATCAAAGGTCACTGGGAGAAGGCCAGGAACTGGGGTTGAGGAGAAGATAAAAAAAAGGATCAGCCATGATAGAATGATGGAGCAAACTCGATGGGCCAGATGGCCTAATTCTGCTACTATGTCTTATGGTCTTATGTGAATAGAACTGTGTACCAAAACAGTGTGCTAACTTCTGACCGTGTGATGGAATCAGGCAGCATATATGGAGGGAAATGAACAGTCGATGAAGGCCCTTCATCAGGACTGGAAAGGAAGAGACAGAAGCCAGAATAAATAAAAGGGTGAGGGGCTCAGCCCGAAACTTCAACTGTTCATTTTCCTCGATCGAGGTTGCCTGACCTGCTGTTGTGTTTGAAAATCCCATGAGGTTAGCAGCTTCTGAGATACTCAAACCACCCCATCTAGCACCAACAACTATTCCACACTCAAGGTCACTTACATCATATTTTTTCCCCATTCTGATATTTGGTCTGAACAACAATTGAACCTCTTGACCATGTCTGCATGCTTTTATGCATTGAGTTGCTGCCACATGATTGGCTGATTAGATATTTGCATTAACTAGCTGGTGTATCTAATAAAGTGGCCACTAGGTGGAAAAGCAGTTAATGCCCTACACTTTGCTCTTTTCACCCATTGGTGCCATTTTTTGGTTGGCCTATTCATCTGAATACTGTCTTATGTTGAAACAACTACTGTCACATCTTCTTCAGCTTTCATATGCACCAAGATCAAGGAAGTGCTGGGTTCTGGAGCCACTGTACTGATGGGAGCTGAATCCAGGACTGACTCAGCCACACTGGCCTTCAGCAGTCAGGGCACTGAGTGTGAAAGTTGGAAAGTTATGTTACAATTATATAAGGGGCTGTTCTTAAAAAAATTATCTGCAGTCTTGGTCAACCTGTTGCACGAAAGATGTTATTAATCCAGTAAAAGTGCAGAAAATATTTAGCCGGACTTGCTGCAAAGAGAGGTTGTGTAGAGAGGACTTTATTCCCTGGAATATAGGAGACTGAGGGCTGACCTGATAGAGGTATATAGGATCATGAGGAGCATCTACAGTCTTGGACAGCTTGGTAGCGTATCTCAGTGCAATGCTTTATAGCATGCCTACTGTAAGATCGGGGTTCAATTCCCGCCACTCTCTCTCGGGAGCTTGTACACTCTTCCCAAGACCGTGTGAGTTTCCTCTGGGTGCTCCAGTTTCCTCTAACATTCCAAAGATGTACAAGTTAGGGTTCATAAATTGTGGTGACACTTGCGCGAAGCTCGCTGGTTTGCTTTGACGCAAATGGCACATTTCACTGTATGTTTCGATGTACCTGCAATAAATAAAACTCATCTCTAATCTTCATTTTTCCCCAGGGAAGAGGTGCTAAAAACAAAAGGGCATAGGTTTAAGATCAGAGGTGAGAGATTTAAAAGAGACATTGGGAGCAGTTTCTTCAGGCAAAGGATGGTAAATATTTGGAACGAGCTGTAAGAAATAGTGGTTAAGCCCGGCACATTAGCAATGTTTAAGTGCACAAATAGGAGAAGTTCAGAGGGCTCTGGGCCAAATAGGTATCAAAACCAGAACGTATCCTCTGGGTACCACTGTAGCTTAGTGGTTGGCATGACACTTTTACAGCATCGGAGTTCTGAGTTCAATCAGAGGTTTGCTGGAGCAGTGCTGCACCAAGGGCTGGAAGGGTCTACCCTGCTCTGTATTGCTGAATAAAAAATAAATAAGTAAATGCTGGCAGAGGGGACTAGCTCACTGGGTAACGCAGTTGACGTGGACAGGTTGGGTCAAAGGGCCTGCTCTCTGACTCTCAGAAGATCCTCGCAGAGTAGGCACTGACAGCTGGAAATATTGCCAACTCTTTCTGTTGTTTTGCTGTTAACTGGAGGAAGTGTAGATAATCTGTGTGAGAAGGAACAAAGTGTGGATCTTTATCTTCTATCCACAGCTAATGATACACTCCATTCGAGAACTTCACGTAATCAATTTTATTTGTCTGCAGACCTTGAGGAGCTCACAAAGGAGACCAAAAAAATGAATATTGAACAGGTGCTGCATAAAGAAAATGACCTATCGAAGAGGCCTAATTATTCAAGGCTGTTTGATGGTTTGTGGGCATTCATTAACCCACTGTATTTTCCACTCCGCTAGAATAATGTTGTGTAGGAGGTTACACCTGCGATGAGACCTCCAGCTGGCACCAGGTTTTCAAACGCACTGACGCTCAGATCAATGTTCTGACCTGATGGTTGTCAGCTTGCAGTGAATTAATGACATCATGAAGGTAGGACCTGAAAAATGAAGTTGCCACTCATTCTGCAGATGTCCAATCATCACTGGTGTAGTCCTTGCTGCACACTAACCCTCTGCTACATCACTTCTGTTTAGCAGACGCTTCATCTGTTTTTCTTACTCTTCAGCAGGAGGAAAAGGAGCACTTTGATGGACTTAGCTGCCTCCCCTTTTACTTCATCGGCTCAGCGAGAGTGTGGGCTCGTCCAGCATCTTCCTGTGCAGGTCATCAGATACACACTGTGATTACTAGAGCATCCATTTGCGCAATGGGGAATGGCCCTTCCGCAATCTGCTCTCCTCTCCGTGTTTGCTCTCCCATCCGTATCTGGTCATACAGTCATCGAGTCAAACAGCACAGGAACAGAGGAACAGGCCCTTCAACCTGACTGGTCTATGCAAGCCAAGCCAAGCCAATGGCATTTGCCCGTGTTTGGCCAATAATTCTATAAACCTTTCCAATCCATGCACTTGTCTAACTGTCTTTTAAAGAATGTTATTGTGCCTGCTCAACCATTTCACCTAGCTGCTCATTCCACATAGATACATGCCCCCATTGTGTCAAAAAAGCTGCCCCCCAATTTCCTATTAAAACTTTCTTCTCTGATTTAAATATAGGACCTTGAGTTCTTGATTCCCCAGCCCTGTGAAAAAGACTGTGTGCTTTCACCCTCATGATTTTATACACCTTCAAGGAATGAATGAAGTCCTAGCCTAGCCAATCTCTCCTTATGACTCATCTTGGCAAGTCTTTCCAGTTTAATAACATCTTTCCTATAACAGGGCAACCAAAATTGAACACAATACTCCTAATGTGACCTCACTAACACCCTGGACTTCCCAAATTTTATAGCTGATGGCCTGAATTATGAAGACCAGCATGCCTTCTCCATCTTGTTCCCCACTTACAAAACTTTTGCTCTGAGGAAAACTCAGGTCTAATCATCCTTACAAATGATACTCGAACGCCTAAGTGCTTATGTGAGTCTTACCTCTGCCCTAGTTAAGACTATGAGGCTGACCTTGGAAGAAAGCCCCTATCCAAGTCAGCTGAGAACTCTAGGCAGAAATCCTGAGGTTAATATTAAGAGAAGAAAAACAGAGAAGTTAACAGTCACATAATATTCCATTGTGCCTTGCGAAAACAGTTGGTAGGGAAACAATTCAACAGAACTAGACCAGAATAAGTAGCTGAATTAAACATAATTAGAACTAATAGAGAAGTTTGTGATAATTATTTGTGTCTGAAAAAGACATGGAAGGAATACTGGGCAAAGATGTTTAGAGAGGTTGATAGGGAAGGACTAGAATCTCTAATGACTTGAAGGAAACAATTATCCACAACACTGATGGATCAGGATAAGGAAACAGACTATGTACTGTAAGTACTGTTAAAATAGCTCAGCAAAATGCATAAGTAGTTACAAATGCTTCAGAAGGAAAGACGTAAAATGGTTAAAGGGTAGAACAACTAGCTACTGAGATGTGGCTAGGTTAGTGAAAGTGTGAATGAAAGGTTAAGTAAGCTAAATTCCAGATGTGGAAAGGACTGATCAGGGGTTATAGTAAAGAATGCTAGATTGTAAGGGTGTAAGGAGATAACAATACCTTTGTGTTAGCCTTTGAAATCTGTAAATGAAGTACCCAGAATAAGTGGGATTTGTCCTCTTGTTAGCTGACATTGACGTCTATACTGGCAAAAGCACTGGAAAACAACAGTTAAATAGTTAGTCCTGACGAAGGGTCTCGGCCCGAAACGTCGACAGTGCTTCTCCCTATAGATGCTGCCTGGCCTGCTGTGTTCCACCAGCATTCTGTGTGTGTTAGTTAAACAGTTAAATGTTTGGTAAATGATTATTGAAGTGAAGTTAAAGTTATAGAACAGTACAGCAAAAAAAAAAAAACAGGCCCTCTGGCCCATCTAGTCCGGGCCTGACTATTATTCTGCCTAGTCACATCAACTAGACCATAGCCCTCAGAGGGAGTGGGGTGGCTCTGTTGGTAGAAAATAATGAAATCGAATCCTTAGAAAAAGGTGACATAGGATAGCAAGGTGCAGAATCCTTGTGGATAGAGTTAAGAAACTGCAAGGGTAAAAAGATGGGTGCTATATACAGGCCTCTGAACAGTAGTCAGGACATGGGCTATAAATTACACTGGGAGGTAGAAAAAGCATGTAAAAAGGGCAATGTTGCAATAATCTTGGGGAATTTCAATATTCAGGGAATTGGGAAAATCAGGTTGGTGCTGAATCCCAAGGGAGGGAATCTGCAGAATGTCTAGGAGATGGCTTTTTAGAATACCTTGTGGTTGAGCCCACTGGGGGATGGCAATTCTTGATAGGGGGTCATGTAATGACTCGGATTTGATTAGGGAGCTAAAGGTAAAAGAACCCTTAGGAGGCAGTGATCATAATATGATAGAATTCACCCCACAGTTTAAGAAGGAGAAACTAAAATCATATGTATCAATATTACAGTGGAGTAAAGATAATTACAGAGGCAGGAGAGAGGAGCTGGCCGAAATTGATTGGAAGGGAATAATAGTAGGAATGATGACAGAACAGCAATGCCTGGTGTTTCTGGGGAAAATTTGGAAGGAGCAGGAAAGGTATTTCCCAAAGATGAAGAACTATTCTAAAGAGAGGATGATACAACTGTGACTGACAAGGGAAGCCAAAGACAGCTGAAAAACAACAGAGAAGGCATAATAATGGGAAGCTTTTAAAACCCAACAGAAGGCAACTGAAAAAAGCCATAAAGAGAGTAAAGATGAAGTATGACGGTAAGCTAGCCAATAGTATAAAATGGGATACAAAAAAGTTTCTTCAGAGTAAAGAGTAAAAGAGAGAAGAGAGTGGATATTGGACCGTTGGAAAATGACACTGGAAAGGTAGTATGCCAGAAGTTGGAGAGTGTCAAGGAGCAGGAGTTGTTATTTCTAGAGAGAAGATGCTTGGGAAGCTGCAAGGTTTGAAGGTAGGTAAGTCACCTGGACCAGATGGACTACACCCCCAGGGTTCTGAAAGAGGTAGCTGAAGAGATTGTGAAGGCATTAGTAATAATCTTTCAAGAATCACTAGATTTTAGAATGGTTCCAGAGGACTGGAAATTTGCAAATATCCCTCCACTCTTTAAGAAGGGAAGGAGGCAGAAGAAAAGAAATTACAGGCCAGGTAGCCTGACTTCAGTGGCTGGGAAGATGTTGGTGTTCATTATTAAGGACGAGTTTTTGGGGTACTTGGAGGCTCGTGATAAAATAGGCCAAAGTCAGCATAGTTTTCTAAAGGGGAAATCTGCCTGACAAATCTGTTGAAATTCCTTGAGGAAATAACAGGGAAGAAGACAAAGGAGAGTCAGTGGATGTTGTGCATCTGGATTTTCAGAAGGTGCCACACGAGGCTGCTTAACAAGCTAAGAGCCCATGGTATTACAGGAAAGATACTAGCATGGGTAGAAGATTGGCTGACTGGCAGGAGGTGAAGAGTGGGAATAATGGGGACCTTTTCTGGTTGGCTGCTGGTGACTAGTGTTGTGCCACAGGGTTCGGTGTTGGGACCCCTTCTTTTCACATTAGATGTCAATAATTTGGATGAAGGAACTGATGGCTTTATTGCCAAGTTTGCAGACGATACGAAGATAGATAGAGGAGCGGGTAGTGTTGAGGAAACAGGGAGACTGCAATAGGACATATAAAGATTGGGGAAATGGGCAAAGAAGTGGCAGATGGAATACAGTGCAGGGAAGTGCATGGTCATGCACTTTGGCAGAAGGAATAAAGCTGTGGACTATCTTCTAAATGGAGAGAAAATTCAAAAATTAGAGGTGCAAAAGGATTTGGGATTCCTCGTGCATGATTCTCTAAAGGTTAACTTACAGGTTGAGGAAGGCAAATGCAATGTTAGCATTCCATTTCAAGTGGACTAGAATATAAAAACAAAGATGTAATGCTGAGGTTTTATAAGGCATTGGTCAGACTGCACGGAGTATCGTGAACAGCTTTGCGCCTTTATCTAAGAAAAGATGTGCTGGCGTTGTAAAGGGTCCAGGGGACATTCACACGAATGATCCCAGGAATGAAAGATTTAACGTATGAGGAGTGTTTGACGGCTCTGGGCTTGTACTCACTGGAGTTTAGAAGAATGAGGGGTGACCTCATTGAATATTGAAAGGTATAGATAGAGTGGATGTGGAGAGGATGCTTCCTATAGTGGGGGAGTCTAGGACCAGAGGGTAAAGCCTCTGAAGTTAGAGCTTTGTTGTCATTGCTGAGGACAATGAGATTACCCTGCTGCTCCATTCAGTGAAAAACAACAATCCAGTTTCTAAAAACACAATGACTAAATTTAAAAAAAACATCTGAGTTGGTTAGAATAACATCTCAGTTACAACTGAATTAACATCAAACAGCTCTAAGATTAAAATGTTGCATACCATTTAGCTAGGTCTTCTAAAATAAAGAAACAAACTGCAACAAATTCAGAAAGGATCACATTATTACTGGATTTATTATTTTACTTGCAACGGCAAATTACCTCCAAATAACATGCAGGAGACAGTTTCCGATCTTATGTTTCAATCAAAGCACTTTTATATGTTTTTTTAACAAGAAAACAGTAATTAGATTCCATTCCTCTGTTATCTTTATCTTATCTAGTTCTCACATTTGCTTTTTCAAAGCCCCATCCTGTTTCCCTCTGTTGTTAAAACATCTTCTGGCCATAAAATAAATCACCTGTCATATAAAAACAACTTCCTCCCATAAAACACATAGACTTGTGCAAGTTTTCTCATATAAACCAACACAGTACCTTATGGTTTCATAGACTTCATTTTGTCACATTACATTTTACAAAAGTTGCAAATTCATAAAGACCTCACAATTACAGATATACTTCCGTAAAAAGAATGGGCTGCCCCATTCAAGTGTTGCACATGCCCATGTGACAAAATACAGTGATTAAATATAAAATTGCATCAAGGATTAAAGCTGAATTTTTTTAAAATAGCTCTGAAAGCAAAGGAAGGTAAATGCACCATTTAAACCCAAATATTGCACATGCCTATGTATTGCACTTCGAGATTGTCTATAGTGCCTATGGACTATGGGTATGTGGGAAGCATTGTTCAGTTGTACCACAGCCCTGGGGAAAAGTTGTTTTTCAGTCTGGATATCCGTGCAGAGACGTTTCTATATTTAGGAGATTGAACAGGTGATTATTGGGGTGGGATGAGTCCATCAGGATGTTATAAGTCCACCGTAGAGAGCATGAGTTGGAGGTGGTTTCCATATCTGGTACTTGCGTCCCATTGATGTTCTGTGCAGTCCTAATCACTCATTAAAGTGCTTTTTGGTCAATCTTGTTGCAGCTAGTGCACCATACTATCATGCAGTAGGTCAGCGTGCTCTCGATAAAAGCTTATCAGCAGCTTCTGGGGTAGATTTGCTGTCTTTAACTTCCTTCCAGAACTGAGGGGCATTCATTTAGAACAGAGATGTGAAAAAAATTCTTTACCTAGAGGGTAGTGAATCTGTGGAATTCATTGCCACAGGCAGCTGTGCAGATGAAGTCATTGGGTATACATAAGGAGGAGGTTGATGGGTTCTTGATTAATCAGGGCATCAAAGGTTATGGGGAGAAAACAGGAGAGGGATTGAGAGGAATAAAAACTCAGCCATGATGGAATAGTGGAACAGACCCAATGGGCCAAATGGCCTAATTCTTCTATGTCTTATGGTCTGGCTCATGGACCTTTGCTTTCCCTCTTCTGAAGTCTACAATCAGTTCCTTGGTCTTATTGACATTCATGAAAGACTTCAGAAGAGGGAAACCAGAGGTCCATGAGCCAGTAATCATTGGAGGATGAGAGGTGGAGAGGGTCAGTAACTTTAAATTCCTGGGTATCACTATCTCAGAGGATCTATCCTAGGCCCATCATAGATATATAATTGTGAAGAAAGCACAACAGCACCACTACTTCCTCAGGAGTCTGTGGAGATTCGGTATGGCATCGAAAACCTTGGCAAATTTCTATAGGTGTGTGGTGGAAAGTGTGCTGACCGGCTGCATTATGGCCTGGTAAGGGAACATCAATGCATTTGAGTGGAAAATCCTACAGAAGGTAGTGGATTCGGTCCAGTCCATCATAGATAAAACCATCCCAACCATTGAGCGCATCTACATGAAATGCTGTTGTAGAGAAACAGCATCCATCATCAAAGATCCTCACCGCCCAGGCCTTGCTCTGTTTTCATTGCTGCAGTCAGGTAGAAGGTACAAGAGCCTCAGGACTCACAGCATCAGGTTCAAGAACAGTAACTACCCCATGACCATCAAGGCTCTTGAACAAAAGGGGTAACTACGCTCATTTAAGGACTCTTTTGTCTTGTTATTTTAAGCTCGTTATTTATTGCTATTTATTTATATCTGCATTTGCACAGTTTGTTGTCCATTGATCCTGTTTACAGTTACTGTTCTACAGATTTGCTAAGTGTGCCCACCAGAATAAAATCTCAGGGTTGTATATGTATGTACTCTAATAATAAACTTTACTTTGAACTTATGGTCTAATACCCTTCCCATCCATGTACCTATCCAAATTTCTCTTAAATGTTGACATAGCATCCACCACTTGCACCGGCAGCTCATTCCACACTCTCACCACTTTCTGAGTGAAGAACTTCCCCATCAGGTTCCCCTTAAATATTTCACCCTTTCTTACTTAAACTATGGACTCTAGTTCTTGTCTCATCCAACCTTAGTGGAAAAAGCTTGCTTGCATTTACCCTATCTACTGCATATCCCTCATAAATTTATATACCTCTATCAAATCTCCCCTCATTTTTCCACACTCCAGGGAATAAAATCCTAACCTATTCAAACTTTCCCTATAACTCAGGTAAATTGAATGTGGGAGGAAACTGGAGCAGCTGGAGGAAACCCAAGTGGTCATGGAGAGAACATACAAACTCCTTACAGACAGCAGTGGGAATTGAACCTGGCTCACTGGCACTATAAAGCGTTAGGCTAACCACTACTCTAGTAGGCCACCGTTCAAAGTTGCCCTTCAAGCTGGAATTGAACCGGCGATCTAAGGATTTCAAGAACCCTGCCACTATAGCCCTCGCCTCCACCCACTGAGCTATCAAAGGAGCATTGTGAATAACTACTCCAGGTAGCTTAAACAGCTGACAATAAATAATGCAGACTTCTGAGAGTTTTGGCCCCAATCAAAGTATTTTAATGCAGGACACCTGCTGCTCCTAGATGAACATTGGGACATTGCTGGAATGGTGCAGGGGAGAGGCAGAGTAAGTGGTTCCACATGTTAAAGTCATGAAGGCGTGAGGCATCTCTCTAATTGGTAAGAGCCCTGTCATCAAATGTGAGGTGTTCTCAGTGCTTCTACACTTGGTGCAAGTGTGGACCGCACTCCACTCCACTGTTCTAACAATAATCCAAGTCATCCTCTGGACATCCAAGTTGCAAATGATCTGACAAGTGGCAAGTCCATAGACGAAATGGGCAAAAGCATTTTTGCATTTCTCGCATACATTTTTTATGAATAAACATAAATTTTAAAAAGAAGCCTCGAAGGGGATCTTCTGTGTGTGTATGTAATGGGAGTGACATCAGACTCTGAAATAATAATGCCAACAAACCTCACAACAAAATAGGCCAGGGAGGAGTGCAAACTGCAAGGCTAAGAAAGTAGGCTTTTATACAAAGCCAGAAGAGAGTCAGATCGGAGCCAGAATGAGGTTTATTATCCCTGAGGTGTTTTGCAGCAGCAATACAGTGCAAGACATAAAAATTACAAAAGTAACTAAATAAACAGTACCAAAGAGGAATAGTGAGCTAGTTTCATGGGTACATGGACACAACTGAGAGGTTGGTATGAAGCATATCAACTCCTGCCTGAGGAGCGACCATCCAGGCCATGATCTTTTCACACTACTAACATCGGGAAGGAGCTACACGAGTCTTAATCCCACACCACTAAGTTCGGGAACAGTTATTACCCTACAACCATCAATTTCCTGAACCACCGTGGAGAATTTCACTCACCTCAATCCTGAACTGATTCGACAAACTATGGACTTACTTTCAAGGACTCTTTACAATTCATGCTCTCAGCATTTTTCAATTTGCACAATTTGTCTTCTTCTGCAAATTGGTTGTTTGTCATTCTTTGTTTATGTATAGTTTTTCATAAATTCCATTGTATTTCCTGTAAATACCTGCAAGAAAATTAATCTTAAGGCAGTGATTGATTGAATGGCTGTCTGTCATATCTGATGATGACAGTTAGATTTGTACTCAATGATCTGAACTGCATGAAGAAACCCGTGTGGGAGAGTATTTAAAGTGGAAAAGCCATTGCACTGGAGCAGTTCCACTCTCTCAGTCTTGGAATTCCAGATCCAGTAGTATGAGTAGTCGTCACAACCGGTGTCTTCCTCGCTTACAGTTGATGACCATAACTTCCTTTGTGGCTTGTCATGCTCTTTGCTCTCTACGAACCACATTCTTGGATCTCAATGTTGATCTTATCCACCCAGTATGCCAGAGCTGACTTTGCAGGCTAGGACAGCCATGTCCCAATCTCTCCTAGGGTTGAGACCCATGGACTACCCTCACCTAGTTTAGCCCACCTGTCGAAGCAGTGTACCGGGGTGTGGCTGCTGTCGCATGCAAACAGCTACTTGGAGCCACAGGTGAGAGCTGAGTGTCTGGTGAAGACCAAAGGTGAGTGAGCTGGCCCAGATTGGACATCTTGGAAGAAACTATTTGTAAAATGTAACGCGTGGATCTTCAGGCTCCTACACCTCCATCCTGATGGTAATAATGAGAAGAGAACATGTCCCAGATGGTGAAGGTCCTTCCTAGCAATAGTCATTGAGACAGTTCACCTTGCTCTTCTTGGGCTGAGACCATGAAATGGGGCTTAGAGCTCTAAGAAAAAACTTGGTACTCCATGGGGAGAATGTAGGGTTCTGATAGTGCGCCATTGTGCACAGGTGCAGCACTATTAAACGATTTATTCTACTTCAAACCAGTCCTTCGCATATCTTCTTGTTACATGAGCAGTTGATAATTATTTATGACAATCCTTTGTGCAATACAGTAGAGTTGCTTGCATTGTCTTTCTGGATCAAAGGTGCATTCAAGACCCTTTAACATAATGTCCTTCATTTGATTAATTGAGCTGACCATCATATTAAACCAACAAAGCACATTGCATTGACAGGACATGAATATTAAATAGGTTATTGTTTGTAGTTGAAACTATTGAGTGCATAGCCCTTGAGATCCTTAAGTTGAATGTAATCAGAAGGAATCCACTCTTCAGAAATATTACTTTTTTTTTATTTGTGTGCTGATCCAGATAAAAAATGAGAATACAGGAGGAGCAACTTGTTTCTCTTCTCAGCCATATCCTGCCACAGATTAAACCCATTCTGGTCAGCACTGCATACAGCAATGAACAAAAAGACCAAAGGCAAGTTCAAGTTCAATATATTGTCATGGGCAAACATGAGCAGGGTATAAATGCCCAGAAAAGTAACTATTTGTAATACAATATCTACTTTACACAGAGTGGTGGGCATGTGGAACACCCTGCCAGTGATGGTGGTAGTGGCTGATACATTAGGGACATTTAAGAGACTCTTAGATAGTCACACGGATGGTAGAAAAATTAAGGGTTAGATTGATCTCAGGTTATAATGTCTGCACAACATTGTGGGCTGAAGCGCCTGTACTGTGCTGTAATGTTCTGTATTCTAAAACATAACATAAATTATACAGAACTTACACAACGAATGGCATTAGTACAAGTTGAGAGAGAGAAAAGAGAAATATAGTCCAAGGTAGGGTCTTTTGGATCAGTTCAACAACCTAGTGACAGTGGGGAAGAATCTAGTGTTGAACCTTGGGATGCAGGTCTTCAAGCTCCTGTACTTTCTGCCTGATGGCAATAATGAGAAGAGGACATGACCTAGGCTGACATTTATTTCAAGGGGCATAGAATATAAAAGCAAGGAGATAATGCTGAGGCTTTAAAAGACACCAGTCAGGCCACACTTGAAGTATTATCAACAGCTTTGGGCCCCATATCTCAGAAAGGATGTGTTGTCATTGGAAAGAGTCCAGAGGAGGTTCACGAGGATTATTCTGGGAATGAAGGGGTTAACATATGAGGAGTGTTTGGCAGCTTTGGGCTTGTGCTCACTGGAATTTAGAAGAATGTGAGGGGAGCTCATTGAAACTTACCAAATGTTGAAAGGACTAGATAAGGGGGATGTGGAGAGAATGTTTCCTATGGTGGGGATATCCAGAATTAGAGGGCACAGCCTTAAAAGTGTGGAGCAACTTTTTAGAACAGAGGTAAGGAGGAATTTTTTTTTTAGCTAGAGAGTGGTAAATCTGTGGAATACTCTGCCACAGACTGCGGTGGAGGCCAAGTCCATGGGTATATTTAAAGCAGAAGTTGATAGTTTCCTGACTGGTCAGGGCATCAAAGGATATGACGAGAAGGCAGGTGTATAGGATTTAGTGGGATCTGGGATCAGCATGATGAAATGGCAGGGCAGACTTGATGGGCTGAATGGCCTAATTCTGCTCCTATGTCTATGGTCTTAGGTGGTAGGGGTTCCTGATGATGGATGCTGCCTTCCTGGACATTGCATTTTGCAGATGCCCTTGATGGTGTGGAGAGCTGTACCGGTGATGGAAGTTCAACGTTCAAAGTAAATTTGATTATCAAAGTACATCTATGTCACTATATACAACCCTGAGATTTGTTTTTCTGCGGGCGTATGAGATAAAAAAGGAGACCATGAGATAATGAGATAAAGGTTCCTTAAAGTGAGATCCTTGGTTGTGGGAACATCTCAATGGATGGGCAAGTGAGCATATTTATCCCCTTTGGTTCAAGAGCCTGATGGTTGAGGCCTAGTAACTGATCTTGAACCTGGTGATGTGAGTCCTGAGGCTCTTGTACCTTCTACATAATGACAGCAGGGAGAAACGTGCATGGCCTAGGTGGCGGGGATCTCAGATGATGCATGCTGCTTTCCTACGACAGTGTTTCATGTAGATGTGTTCAATGGCTGGGAGGACTGTACCCGTGATGTACTGAGCCAAATCCACTTCCTTTTGTAGGGTTTTTTGTTCAAAGGCATTGGCGTTTCCTCACCTGGCCATGATGCAGCCAGTCAGTACACTCTCCACTACACATCTATAGAAGTTTGTCTAAGTTTGTGACATCATGCCGAATCTCCACAGACTCCTAAGGAAGCAGAGGTGCTGCTGTGCCGAGTCCAGCTGTATCCCCCGAGTTTAGCAGTGAAGGTACTCTTCAATGCATTTATTTTGTTAACTTATGACTTGACCTAAACAACGCCTGTTTTGGGAGTTCATGTCTGGCACACAATCAATATGGTTATTCTGCCAATGGATTTGGAAGATTTTACAGAGATGCCATTGATTGTAGTTAAATATGTAATAAAACCAAGTATTTTACAGGCACATAAATAAGAAAGGAAAATATTAATCATTAATAAATGAATGTCACAATAGTAAAATTGGAGAAGTATGGTTAAGTACTTTGATGGTTTTTATTGGCATTAGAAGGAATATTGAGACAGTTACAATAAATAGTGGGGAGGACAAGGGATAAAACAAGAGGTGCAGGTGGACTGTATCCAGGGATATTAACTAGATTCACCATAAACTTAACATCAAACAGTCAACATCTGTGCTACAGATTCCATCTAACGCTATGCAAAATGTTTCTCAGGGATTTGTCATGTCTTTCCTCAACGCATCTAAATGAGAAAGGAATCAGAAAGACAGATTCTAAACTGAGGACACAATTAAAATTACATCCCAGGATGGAAGGAAACATTCGGGGAGAAAGGCCCAAAGCAATATGTCCAGGTCTTTAGGGAAATTTGTTCCTCGCTCCACAGCATCATAACCACAGGGACACATTTACATCTCCCAGGTGATATTCGAACAGCTCTCTGCTAGTCACTGCATCGTTAATTCCTTTTGCATTGCATATTAATGCTACCATTTAAAAATGTCAAGATCACTCAACATTAGCGCAGCATGTGGTACTTTGGTAATCTATCCTGCAGAAAAATGGTACAATTTAAATGACTTCTCACTCATTACATTATTTGTACCCATCTGTTTAGGAAGTCACAGCACAATTTCTCATCCACTTTCTTCTTGTTCGCTTTGTCAATCAGGAAAATCCCCCTGGATGCCGTCAATAACTAAATGTGGCCCTTTCAGTCCAGGCCATGCACGTGTCTAAATTACATCTTAATGGAAATATGAGGAAGGAGTTGAATTAATTTGTTCTGAGCCGGTTAATAGAAATATAGTAGGAGAATAATGTAAAATTGTAACTTGCATGTAGAAATATGAAAATTGATTTATTTCTGTTAGGCTCCATTATATGACAACACCGCCAAACTGTCAGTGACACTGTCTGGAGAAATGAAGACCAGTTAGTCCTGTCACTTCAAGTATGGCAATAATAACATCAAAATAATAAGTTGGATCCTTTTATGGGCTATTTGTTTTGAGAGTAGAGCTCATGTAAAAAAATTGTTTTAAATGATAATTCTGAATTAAACAAAATCACGCAAGGACACAAGGAAATAGGAACAGGAGGAGGCCACTTGGCCCCTCAAGCTGGCCCACCAATCAGTATGATCACAGCTGATCTATGTTGGCCTCTTCTGTACCATTTCCGAATCACCTTGAATCCCCGATTGTTCAAATGTTTAGTTATTTCCACCTTAGATCTATCGAATGATCTGGCATCTACCACCCTTTGCAGTCAGTCTTTGTTATGAATAGTTATGAATAGACACTGTTGTATTTCTTTATTTTCCTGTAAATGCCTGCAAGGAAATGAATCCCAAGACAGTAGGTGGTGACGTATAGGTACTTCGATAATAAATTTACTTTGAACTTTGAACAGAGAATTCTAGAGATTAACCGCCCAATGAAAGAAGTTTCTAAGCTCCTCAGTTTTAAGTGACCAGCCCCTTACTTTGTATCTATGTGTCCTTGCTCCTGATTCTCCCTCCAGTGGAAACATTTCAACATTTAAATCAAATGAGTTAAATTTAATTAGCAGCTAAATGTGGTGTGAACATAATATTGACAATTTTTGTCTTTTGCACTTTAACTTTATTTTTACAATTTATAGTATTTTTTCTGTCTTGCAATGTTCTGCAGCTACAAAACAACAAATTTCATGATATATGTCAGTGATAATAAACCTGATTCAGATTCTGAAGAGCTACAAGGAAGTATGAAAGGAAACTTGAAAAGGTTATTGAACTGGACTCTTACTGTCAGGTCTGCACAGTCAGGCACTTCCCAGTCTCCACCCATCTAACAGGAGTCACCTACCAGTTGTTTCCAACTCATTACCTGCAGCCTATTTAAACCCAGCTCTCATCCACAGTCCTTGTTTACTCATTCAACAGGCTAGCCTCAACCAGTTGCTCCCAGCCTTCAGTTACCTTGTTGCCTGTGTGATCAGTTTATGTTCCCTCTTGTTATGTGATCCTCGTGGCCTCAGGATCTAACCTGGTCTTAACATATCAATGTCGTTATAAAGAAGGCAAGACAGTGGCTCTACTTTATTAGGAGTTTGAAGGGATTTGGCACATCAATAAGTACACTCAAAAACTTCTATAGTTGTACCGTGGAGTGCATTCTGACAGGCTGCATCACTGTCTGGTATGGAGGGGCTACTGCACAGGACCAAAAGAAGCTGCAGAAGGTTGTAAATCTAATCAGCTCCATCGTGGGCACTAGCCTACAAAGTACCCAGGGCATCTTCAAGGAGTGGTGTCTCAGAAAGGCAGCGTCCGTTATTAAGGACCTCCAGCACCCAGGGCATGCCCTTTTCTCACTGTTACCATCAGGTAGGAGGTACAGAAGCCTGAAGGCACACACTCAGTGATTCAGGAACAGCTTCTTCCCCTCTGCCATCCAATTCCCAAATGGACATTGAACCCATGGAGACTACCTCATTTTCTTTTTATATATTTCTGTTTTTGCACGTGTTTTTATCTATTCAATATATGTAATTGACTTAATTGTTTATTTATTATTATTATTTTTATTTTATTTTTTTCCTCTCTGCTAGATTATGTATTGCATTGAACTGCTGCTGCTAAGTTAACAAATTTCACGTCACGTGCCGGTGATAATAAACCTGATTCTGATTCTGATTCTGTTACTTTGCAGTTGATTATTAAAGCTATCACGCACTGTTAGATCATTTCCGAGCTCTGCTTTTGGGTTAGGCCTCCTCTACAATTCCTGACAGGATGAGTGAGCCCTTGATTGACCCAGCAGAGTTTGCTACCCTAAAGGAAGGCATCTATTGTCAGGAGCACACAATCCAGAAGCAGCAGGAAACAGTTGACCATCTTCTTGCCGCTCTCAACCAGCTCTCCATATTGGTACAGCAACCCAGCGCCAGTCAACCTCCTCCCTCGGAGCCCTGGATTCTGGCGCCCAAACACTTCATTGGATTTCAAACTTGATGCCGCAACTTGCTGTCCCAGTTCATTTTGCACTTCGAGCTCCAGCCATCTCTGTATTTTACAGACTGAGCCAAGACTGCTTCCGTCATCTCTCTTTTGACTGGGTGAGCTCTGACCTGGGCTTCTCCTAACTAGAATAATAAGACCCCTATTTGCAACAGATATGAGGATTTCACCGCTGAGATGCACCAGGTTTTTGACCCTCCCCCGGGAAGTGGAAGAGAGACGGTGGATCGGATACTTGGCCTGCATTAAAGCTCACGCTCGGTACTGGATTACACCGTGGAATCGGGATCCTCGTGGCGGACTGCAGATGGAATGCGGAAGTGCTGCTGGCCCATTACCATCACTGCCTCTTGGAGCCCTTGAAAAACAAGTTGTCTACCTGGAGGTTTTCCACCCACCTCAAAAGCCTCATCACTCTGGCTCTCGGAACTGACAAGTGTCTATGGACTCGCCTTCCAGAACATCAGTCAGAAGCATTTCAGGCTGCAGGACCCTCATCATCAACGCCTCCAGAGCCCAGTCGGTAAGGGAGAGCTCCCTTAACCCCACCAAGAGGTGGAGAAACAACTTGTGTGTTTACTGTAGAGCTGCAGATCTCCCATGCATTAAATACCCACTGTGTCCGGGAAATAGCACTGCCAGATAAAGATGAGGGTCTTTCTTTCTGGTAAACTCCACTGACTTCTCGTTCCAGTACTCATTCTCTCTGTCCCCTCCCACACCCCGATGGCTCTATGCACACAGGAAGTTCTGGTGGATTCTGCACAACAGGCAACTTTCTGGATCGGACTCTGTGTAAGCAGCTTGGACTCCCTCCTGAGCCTATCTCTGACCCCTTCTGCATCAAAGCCATTGACAGACATCCCTCGGTGTCTGGGATGGTCAGAGTGTACACACAGCCTGTGAACATGAGGATTGGAGAGCACTGTGAATCCATCCAATTCCTCCTTATCGACTGGCCAAACACTCCTCTCATCCTGGGTCATCCCCGGCTCTCCTCTCACGACCCTCACTTTGTCCGGTCATCCGGTTCACTGCTGAGTTGGCGGCCAACTGCCTGCAACCTTGGTTGACCACACCCTTTAAATCCATGGAGACAGAAGAAACCATCAGCCTCACCAAACTCCCACAGGAATATCATGGATTAGTCATCGCCTTCAGTAGAAGGGAAGCCAGTACCCTGCCACCTCACAGACCACACAACTGCACAATCGACTTCCTCCCGGGCACCACCCCTCCTCGAGTTTGTCTGTTCTCCCTCTCCCATCCTGAGACCCAAGCCATGACTGAAGCGCTACAGCACAGCTTCATATCGATCATTGCTGTCCTCAGCCAGTGCAGGATTCTCCTCTGTCAAAAAGAAAGATGGGGGTCTCCGTCCCAGCACTGACTACCGTTGATGCAACAAAATCTATATTAAGAACTGCTACTCTCTCCCCTTTGCTGATAACACATTCGAAACACTCCGCAGGGCCCAGATCTTCCCCAAACTGGATCTATGGAGTGTGCACAACCTGATCCACATCCACCAGGGGGATGAGTGGAAGTCGGTGTTTATAACATCCACGGGCCGCGAGTACCTGGTGATGCCTTTCAGACTTTCCAACAGTCCAGTCATTTCCAAACCTTCATTAACGAGATCCTCAGACATACAACAGAGGTACGTGTTCATCTACCTCGATGGCATCCTCATCTTCTCTAAGGACCCCCAAGTCCACCTCTGTCATGTCCAATCAGTCCTTCAGTGTCTCCTCAAAAAGCAACTGTACTGCAAATTACATCCTTTCACCCCAAGGCATAACCAGGGAACCAGAGAAAGTGCAGGCCATTTTGAATGGCCCTAACCATGCTCCCTCAAACAGCAACAGCTTTTGGGCTTCTACAGCTTCTACTGCCATTTTATCTACAGCCAAATCACCACTCCCTCACCAAGTCAACTACTTCACGAATAACCGGTCTGTTACTGCGGACCATGCTTCACCACCACTCCCATTCTTCACTATCTAAATCCCTCTGGACATTTTGTGGTAGAGGTGGATGCATTTGACGTGGATGCTGGGGCCATCTTCTCCCAGTGAGGATGGGACAGGAAGACACATCCTTGTGCTTTCTCACGCAAGTTCAACTCTACAAAGGGCCATAATGAAGTAGCAGTCAGGGAGCTACTCACCATTAAATGGGCTTTGGAGGAATGGGAAACACCGAGTCCTTCCTGATCTGGACTGACCACCAGAACCTCATATCCATATAACAGACCCACCAACTCAACCCACGTCAGGCTCGCTGGGCCTCCTCTTTGAACTCACCATCTCCAACTGACCTGGCTCCAAGAACACCAAGGTGGATGCCCTGTCATGACAGTTCAACCCAGTGTAAGCAGAGATCAACCCTTAGTCCATCATTCCATTCTCTCAGATCCTTGCCCCAATTGCCTGGGACTTTGAGATTCAGATCCACCTGGCCTACATCAAGAGCCTGCTCTGGCCAACACTCCTGATAACCATATGTATGTGCTGGCAGCCATGCACTCTGAGGCATGACAGACTCTGGATTTTCTGTGACTCCAGTTCTGGTGGCCCACCATAATCACGGATGTAGATCAGTTCATTGCTGCCTGCTCTCAATGTACCCAGTCCAATGACCCCAACCAATGGTCCTCTAGGCTTCTGTGACCCCTACCGGACCCTTGACGCCCATGGTTCCACATTGCCATGGATTACATCATGGGTTTGCCACCTTCCAATAGGGCCACAGTGATCACGATGGTGGTGGACCAGTTCTCCAAGGCGGCTCACTTCATTGCTCTCACCAAACTTCTGGCAGACATGGTTCTCCAATGGTTTCCCTTACGACATTGGGTTGGACCAATTCATCTGCAACTTCTACTCCCTCAGTGTGAAAGAGCCACTCAGCAAGTGGAGAAGTTTCTGCAATGCTTCACTGCCTCTAGAAGTATCTGCTGTAGGCCGAACTGTCCAACAATCTACATACCTTCTCTGCCATGAGTATGTCATCCTTTAAGGTGCTTAATGGCTACCAACCCTCATTGTTCCCTGTGCAAGAGCCAACCATGGAGATCTTGTCCACCAGGGTTCTGGTTTGCCATTGCCAGAATACTTGGAAGAGGGAACGGTGGACCATCCTAGCTGCCAACCATGGCTACTGTCACCAGCAGCGCCCAGCCAGAATACTTTGGCCTGGGGGCTATGTCTGGCTGTCCACTCGAGATCTGCCCCTGTGCATCAACTTCCTGGTGCAAAAAACAAAAAAAATCCAGTGAGTGGCAGTTTGGTAGGCAAAAAAGCCCTGGTAATGAGAGAGGTCAGAGAAGAATGGCCAGACTGGTTGAAGCTGACAAGAGGGTGACAGTAGTTGAAATAACCAAGTATTACAATGGTGGTGTGTGGAAGAGCATCTCTGAATGCACAACATGTTGCGCCTTGAAGTAGATGGGCTACAGCAACAGAAGACCACACTGGGTTCCTCTCCTGTACCTAAAAGTAGCCACTGAGTGTATATTGTTACCATATAGAATAAGACCCAAGCCATACTCTCTTCTCGCTGTTGCCATCAGGAAGAAGGTACAGGAGCCTCAGGACCCACATCACCAGGTTCAGGAACAGTTATTACCCCTCAACTATCAGGGTCCTGAACCAAAGGGGATAATTTGACTCACCCCATCACTTGATATGTTCCCACAACCTATGGACTCACTTTCAAGGACTCTTCATCTCATGTTCTTGATATTTATTGCTGATTTATTTATTATCATTTCTTTTGGACTTGCACAGTTTGTTGTCTTTTGCATATTGGTTCTTTCTCTGTCTCATTGGGTACGGTCTTTTATTGTTTCTATTATGTTTCTTCAATTTTCTGAGTATGCCTGCAAGAAAACAAATCTCAGGGTTGAATATGGTGACATATATGAACTTTGATAATAAATTTACTTTGAAATTTGAAGAACATAGGTCCTGTACTGTGCTATAATGTTCTATGGCCTACGATGTTGTGTCGACTCTTAACCTACTCTAAGATTAATCTAACCCTTCCCTCCTACATGGCCCTCCATTTTTCTATCATCCACATGCCTACTAAGAGATTCTTAAATGTCCCTAAAGAATCTGCTTCCAGCACGTATTAGACAACGTCTCTTACACACACTGCGTAATGTCATGCGCACAGTGATCTTTAAGCAACGTGATAACAAATTTAATTCTGTAAGATACTGGAAATATGGCAATGATTGTATATTAACAGCACTTGATAGGTAATGTATTGTAATTTAAAAAATAATGAGCTTCCTTGTCCTGAAAAGAATAAATCCGAAATTAGTAACGAATTTCTTTTCAGTTTGGAGTCTCGAAAATTCAGGTATTCCTTGGAGAATCAGCCGCTGCGATGATGATACGTTGGCTAAATTACTTTATATAATAGATACGAATTATTCAGAAAAGTTGACTGTTTTTTTTATAGTTTCTACAGGCAAGACACAGATTATACCCTGTTCAGCAATCTCCAGTTACCAATAGAGACACAAAATTGCAACAAGCTGATTGACGTCTTAGGTCATGATCCTCTTAAGGCAGATATAGGAAAGAGATCAAACAAATTGACAGCTGAGATGAAATAAGTGTGCAGAGAAATTCAATCATGTAATGATTGTTTTTAAGCACGATGCAGCCCATTTTGAGCAGAAAGGCATTTGTGAACCGCAATGATGTACATAGCACTGTATTGAGCATTTCATTCAATGAAATGAATGCTGTGTGCATGAGATGCCGTCATAGAGTCACAGTCATACCGCACAGAGACAAGCCCTTTGTCCTATTATGTCCCTCCAGGCCATCAAACACTCATTTCATGAAAACAATTTACCAGTGTTTGGTCCGTAGCCTTGACAATTCAGGTACCCATCTTGATACTTCTTAAATGCTGCACTAGTCTCGGCCTCCTCTGGCCCTTCATGATTCTAGGGACTGGGAACTTAGCTTCTGTGGATAGACCAAATAAAATGGAGTTGTCCTCTTTAGAACAAAGGAGGTTCTGAAAGGATCTCAAAGAAGAGAAAATCTGCTGGAAATCCAAAGCAACACACACAAAATGCTGAAGGAACTCAGCAGGCCAGGCAGCATCTATGGAAAAGAGTAAATAGTCAATGTTTTGGGCTGAGACCTTTCATGCTTCTGAAGTGATCTGATGGATATGTTTAAAATTATGATGGGTACATATTAGGAGTTTGAGGAGATTTGGTATTTCACCAAAGAATCTTGCAAATTGCTACAGATGTACTCACAGCCTGGTATGGAAAATCCAATGTACAGGATTGCAAGAGGCTCAAACGATTGTAGACTCAGCCAGCTCCATCACAGGCACAAACCCCAACACTGTCGAGGACGTTTTCAAGAGGCAGTGCCTCAAGAAAGCAGCATCCATCACGAAGGACCCCCGCCACCCAGGACATGCCCTCTTCTCATTACTACCATCAGGGAGGTGGAACAGGAGGCTGAGGACTCGCATTCAATGATTCAGAAGCAGCTTCTTCCCCTCTGCTATCAAATTTGTGAATGGTCCATGAACCTGTCAACACTTCCTCAGTATTCATCTTTTGCACTATTAACTTGTTTTTGTAACTCAAGTAATTTTTATGTTTTGCACTTTCCTGCTGCTAGAAAACAACACGTTTCACATCACATGTCAGTGATAGTAAGTCAGATTCTGATTATATATATTCAAAGTTGGTGGTAAGACAATTCAGAATATAGTGACTAACTCTTAATGCAACTTTACATGTGCTTACAATTGCTACTATGTGCCTATGATGCTTCTGCAAGAAAGTTTTTCATTGCACCTGAGCAAACATGCACTTGTGTTATGTGACAACAGATTTAACTTTGTCTTTAAACTTTACTTGTTCAGTCTTACAGCTGAGTCAGGCAGAGTTAATACTGCAACCTTGTCAGCAACAACTAACGCTCTGATTTGGCTGTCACCGTTTTGCGCCACAGATGCTGCCAAAGAAAAATGACCAAAAGAATTCATCATTCCTTCCTCCAGGCAGAAACCAATCACCTTGTAATCCAGCTTGATGTGATTCCCCCTGAGTGCACTAATTTACATATATTACTGTTAAACATTATTGGGTGACTGGCTGCTCATTTATCTTACACTGGTTTTCTAACAGCACATGGAGAGCGTGCTGTGAAGATGACATTCCATACCTGCTTTTTACATCTTCTTTAGGTTTGGCCTAACAGCAACTAATGTAAAGTTTTAATAGACATTGAGCTCAGGAAAGGATGTGTTTATATGGAACTATGGAAGGGACCCATGCCAGTTTATCTGCTGATGTTAGCAGGTGATAGGCATACCTCATGCAAATATTTGTGATGTTTTACCCATTAACACCTGTTCAGTGTAGATCTTACAGGAGTCCTGGTGAAGCTAGCCACTGCTAACTGGGGTCACACCGGCATCTCTTAAAAGGACGGTGCCCATACATGCCACTTTGCAACCAGCCTCCATCTTCAAGACTTCAGTTCACACCGTAACGATGCCAGATTGTACAGGTGGTTCAAAAGCTCAACTCCGACAGGGAAGTTATAGGCTATTGATAGCAGTGATTGTTTACCAGATAAATTTTGATTAATAAAGTAGTTAGTAGCTTTCTTTGTTTCCTCTGCTTCACCAGTGCCATCTTAAACCAGAACATAGGTATAATTGGGTGATGCGAGCTCGTCAGGCTGGAAGGGTGTATTACCATCCTGATCTCTAAATAATGCTCTGTAATTGTATGCACTCAGTGGCCACTTTATTAGGTACACCTTTACACCTGCTCATTAATGCAAATATCGAATTAGCCAATCATGTAGTGGCAAGTCAATGCATCAGTATGCAGACACGGTCAAGAGATTCAGTTGTTGTTCAGACCAAATATTAGAATGGGGAAGAAGTGTGATTTAAGTGACTTTTACTGTGGAATGATTGTTGGTGCCAGATGGGGTAGTTTGAGTATCTCAGAAGCTGCTGATCGTCTGGGATTTTCACACACAACAGTGTGTCACCCAATAATGTTTAACAGTAATATATGTAAATTAGTGCACTCAGGGGGAATCACATCAAGCTGGATTACAAGGTGATTGGTTTCTGCCTGGAGGAAGGAATGATGAATTCTTTTGGTCATTTTTCTTTGGCAGCATCTGTGGCGCAAAACGGTGACAGCCAAATCAGAGAATGCTGCAAAAACCAAAGTAAAATATCCAGAGAGTGGCAGTTCTGTGGTACAAAATGCCTTGTTTGTGAGAGAGGTCAGAAGAGAATGGCCATACTGGTTCAAGATGACAGGAAGGCGACATTAACTCAAGTAACAACACACTACAACGGCGCTGTGCAGAAGAGCATCTCTGAATGCACAACACGTCGGACCTTGAAGAGGATGGGCTACAGCAGCAGAAGACAAGGAACATACACTCAGTGGCCACTTTTAGGTAAAGGAAGTACCGAGTAAAGTGGGCATTGAGTGTATATTGCCATGTTCACAATTGGGGCAGAAAACATTCTGGAAACACAGAAGACTGCAGCTGCCAGAATCCAGAACAACAAGCAATCTGCTGGAGGAACTCAGCGTGTCAGGCAGCATCGTTAGGGGTGGGGCGAGAGGAATTTGGGTCGAAACTGCATCGGGACCCAGAAAAACATTTTGGGTCGTTCTCCTGATGTATCGGTTGAACTGAGCTCTGAAATAAACTGCCTTGCTGCTCACAGACCAGCTCCACCATTGATTTTTGATTCGCTCCAATGGTGTTGGAAAGTCTGCATTTATTGCTCATCGTTATTTGCAATTAAGTGTGGTGAGGAGACACTTTCCGGGCCAATTCGTGAGGGACCCCTGGCTCTGCTATTGCTGAAACCAAATGAATGATCCAGCTCTATGCTGTTGAACCATTAACACTGAGCTCATCTGCAAATGAGTCCAAACAAGTCTTCAAATTATTGACAATCCTTTTACAAAGCACAGGTGCAGCCCTTGTCCTTGTTACTCAGAATTGCTTTCATCAGCATGCCTGAGAACTAATTACACATATGCAAAATAATTTCTCTAGAGAAGGATCAATGTCTCCTCTAATGCTCCGCATGCTTCATCCATGTCGGTGTTATACTGAGGCACAAGAGATTCTGCAGATGCTGGAAATCTTGAGCATACACACACACACCCATACACAACTCAGCCGGTCAGGCAGCATCTACGGAGAGGAATAAACAGTCAATATTTTGGGCCAAGACTGGCCAGCAAGTGCTGATGAAGGATCTCAGCCCTTCCATAGATGTTTATTCCACTCCATAGATGCTGCCCTACCTGAGTTCCTCCAGCGGTTTGTGCATGTCGCTCTATATCTTACACATGGATCTGCGCAATTAGATGATGCATTGTACTGTTTAAGCTATAAGGTCACAATTTTAGATTACAAGTGTTTGCTACACAACTGAGTTTCTAGATCGATGCTTTTGCTTCCTTACATAAATAAAACTAGCATTTTTAAGAAATTCTTAAAATAGTAAAATGCCCGATCAAATTTTACAAGTTATCAAGGATCATTCTATATCAAAATTATTCCAGAAAAATTCCATTAGGTGACTGAAAAAAGAGATTTTTAGGAACAACTTTAAGGAAGAAAGAGAGACCCAGAGGCCACAAGGTTTATGGAGAAAATTTCAGAGATTCACCAGAAGGACTGCAAGTGCTTCAAGCTGGCAGCTCACTCCGACTTCCTCAAGGGATGGGCAATAAGTGCTGGTCTTGTCATTGACACTCACATCCCTGTAAAGAAATAAAACAAGGTCCCTGCTCAACTGCATTCTACAATCAGTTCTGTTTTGTGCCAGTCTGCAATTGGTGGTCCAATGGTGAAGGGAACCAGCAGCTTTAAATTCCTGACGTTAACATATTGGATGATCTACCCTGGGCCCAGCACACAGATGCAACCTAAAGAAGGCACACCAGTGTCTTTGCTTTCTTAGGAGGTTTGGTTTGTCACTGAACACTCCAACAATCTCCTACAGAGGTACTGTTAATAGTATCCTGACTGGTTGCATCATGTTCTGTTAGGGTGATTCAGATAGCAGGAATGCAAGAAGCTGCAGAGACTAGTAGACTTGGTCTGATAAATCACAGGCACAACCCTCCCTAACATGAGTCGTAGCTACAGGAGGTGCTGCCTCAAGAAGGCAACGTGCAAGATCAAAGATCCCCACCATCTGGTCATGCCATCTTCTCACAGCTACCATCAGGCAGGAAGTACAGAAGCTGAAGTACCAAACCACGAGGTTCAAGAGCAGCTCCTTCCATTCTTGAACCAACCTGCACAGCCCTGATCACTACTTCATTATAGCAACACTATGACTATTTCAATCACTTTACACTAAACTGGACTTCTTTTGTTGTCGCTATGTTCTTTCTTATAAAAATTGTGTATAGTTTATGTTTCTCATGTGAATACTGTTTATTTGATGCTATGTGCTAGTTGCTGCTACAAATAAGTTTTCATTGCATATGACAATAAACTCGATTTTGACTTTGAACCTGTTGGTTATGGCAAAATTATCATAATTCGATGCCTGCGGCTCACCAACATTATTTACTGAGCTTTGTACATTTAAACACATGTATTCTCAGACTTTCTTGACTTCTCATTCAGTGCTGTATTTTTTCACTCTAGTGGTGTCTGTCTCACCAATCCATTGTGCATATTGCTTTTCTTTCCAAAGACTACATCCTGATTCCCACCACAGCTAACCACACTAAATTAGCTTGACCTATGCAACTCTCATTTTAAATTTCTGCATATATTCTGTAGAGTGATTGTCCAGTTTAAGTATGACCTTTCATGGTGTTGTCTGCTTGAGCACATATTAGAGTCATAGAGTCATAATGAACATAATGAACAGAAAAAGACGGTTCAGCCCATCTCATCTGTGCTGAACTATTACTCCACCTACTCCCATCAACCTACATCTGGACAATAGCCCTCCATATGCCTCCCATCCATGTACCTATCCAAATTTCTCTTAAATGTTGAAATCGAACCCGCATCTACCACCTCACTGGAAGCTTATTCAACATGCGCACCGCCCTGAGTGAAGAAGTTCCCCTCATGTTCCCCTTAAACATTACACCTTTCACCTTTAACCCATGACCTCTAGTTCTAGTCTCACCCAACCTCAGTGGAAGAACCTTACTTGCATTTACCCTGTCTATACCCCTCATAATTTTGCATATTTCTATCAAATCTCCCGTCATTCTCCAACACTCCAGGGAATAAAGTCCTAACCTATTCAACTTTTCCCTATACTCAGGTCTTCACATCCTGGCAACATCCTTGTAAATCTCCTCTGCACTCTTTCAATCTTACTCGATATCTTTCCTGGGGTTAGGGGACTAGAACTACACACAATATGCCGAATTAGGCTTCATCCACAACTTATGCAATTTCATTTTAACAACCCAATTCTTGTACTCAGTACTTTGAATTATGAAGGCCAACGTGCCAAAAGCTCTCTTTGTGACTGGTAATTTGTCTTCAGCATCAGCTGAAAATAACTGACACTGTTTCACGGTCTGCACCTGCTGATGAGAGAAGCTCACTACTGCTGGCCGACCATGGAAGTCATTGTGTAAGACCATAAGACCATCAGATATAGGAGGAGAATTAGGCCATTCAGCCCATCAAGGCTGCTCCACCATTCAATCATGGCTGATATTTTCTCAACTCTATTGTCCCATTTTCTTCCTGTAATTCTTAAGCCCTTTACCAATCAAGAACTTATCAAATTCCACTTTAAATACACCCAAAAGCATGGCCTCTACAGCCCTCTGTGAATCCCACATATTCACCACCCTCTAAAATCCCTCCTCATATCAGTTTCAAAGGGACATCCATTAGTTCTGAGGCTGTGTCCACTCTCACTACTGGAAACATCCTCTCTATGTCCACTGTATCCAGGCCTTTCACTGTACCGTAGGTTTCAATGAGATCCCCACTCAGCTTTTGCTGCTCCATTGTGTAAAGGCTCAGAGACATCAAATGCTCCTCATCGGTTAAGACTTTCATTCCTAAAATCATTCTTGTGAGCCTCCTCTGGACCCTCTCCAGGATCAGCACATCTTTCCTTATATAAGGGGTCCAAGATTCCTCACAATGTTCCTAATGTAGTCTGACCAAAGTCTTACCGGTACATCCTTGCTTTAATGTCCAAATCCTCTTGAAATGAATGCTAACATTGCATTCACCATCTTTACTACAAACTCAATAGAGTCCCAGAGTTATATAGCATTACAGCACAGAAACAGGCTCTTCAGCAAATCTAGTCAATGCCAAACTATTATTCTACCTGCTCTTGGTCCATAGCCTTCCATACCTCTTTTATCCATGTACATGTCTAAACCTCTCCTAAATGTGGAAACTGAACCCAAATCCACTTGAACCACGGGTAGCTCATTCCACACTCTCACCACCCTCTGAGTGAAGAAGTTCTCCCTTCCGTTTCCCCTTAAATATTTCACCTTTCATCCTTAACCAATGACCTCTTGTTCTAATCTCACCCAATTTCAGTGGAAAAAGCCAACTTGTATTTACCCCTCATAACTTTGTGTACCTCTACCAAATCTCCCCTCATTCTCCTACACTCCAGGGAATAAATCCCAACCTATTTAATCTTTCCCTATAAACAGGTCCTCAAGTCCCAGCAGCATTCTTGTAAATTTTCTTTGCACTCCTTCAATCTTATTTATATCTTTCCTATAGGAAGGTGACCAAAATTGCACACAATGCCCCAAATAAGCCCTCACCAACATTTTATACAACTTCAATATAACATCTCAACTCCTGTACTCAATACTTTGATTTATGAAGGCCAATGTGCCAAAAGCTCTCATTATGACCCTATTTACCCTTACTAAAGAAAAGAAAAGTGAGAAATAAAAACCATTAGGTGTTCAACCCTGGAGCCATGCATCATACAAAAAGCTTCTAAAGATAAACATCAAACCACTAGCAAAAAAATTAATTTACAATTAGATTGTGGAGGAAATCTATCAATTAACTCAAATGGTAGTAACAAGCAAATGAACCCCACCTTTTAAATTGAATCAGTGAATGACTAGCACAAATCGAAGAAGAGTTAACCAGCTTCAGAATCCGCGTCCAGTCCTCCGTCATAAAAGTCAAATTAAGTTCCTCTTCCCAATCTTGTTTAATCTTAAATAAAGGATGCTTATCCCATTTTAATAGTAAATTATAAATTCTTCCAATGGAACCCTTCATCAAAGGGTTCATACTCGTAATAGTATCTAACAGGTCGGCATCCAATATGTAAGGAAAATTACTTAAATATTTTTGTAAGAAATGTCTAACTTGAAGGTATTGTAAAAAGTGTGAGTATGAAAGAGAATATTTATCAACTAATTGTTCAAAAGACATCAGTCTATCTTCTTTAAATAGATCCAAAAAAGAATTAATACCTTTATTTTACCAAAGTAAAAAAATTGGATCACTCAGAGAAGGCTTAAAAAAAAAATTCGATAAATTAAACAACAAAGTTTAAATTTTTTAAGATTAAAAAAATTACGGAACTGGAGCCAAATTTGTAAAGAATACTTAACACAGGGTATAAATTTAAATTAGCAACTTTAGCTAATTGTATAGGTGAAGCAGCTCCCAATAATAAGGTTAAATAAAACTGTTTCACAGCTTTCAATTCCAAATCTACCCAAATTGGTCGCTCGTTCTTATCAACCCAGTGTAACCAAAGGACATATATCGCACATTAACAGCCCAGTAATACATTCTTAAATTAGGTAAAGCAAGACCTCCATCCTTTTTCAATTTTTGTAAGTGTCATTTACTAATTCTTGGTCTTTTATCATTCCAAATAAAAGATGAGATAATAGAATCAATTCGATCAAAAAACTTTAGTCAAAAAAACAGGGATATTCTGAAATAAATATTAAAATTTTGGTAAAATCATCATTTTGACTATATGGATGCAGCCAGCAAGTGAAAATGTATGTGGGTCCCATCTGCTAAATAAATACTTCATAGAATCTACCAAGGGAACAAAATTAGCTTTATAAAGATCCTTATATTTTTTAGTGATTATAACGCCTAAATATCTAAAGGAATCCATAACTCTGAAAGGAGTATTATCATATATAGAAACAGATTCATTTAAAGGAAACAGTTCACTTTTATTAAAATTTATTTTATATCCTGAAAAATCTCCAAATTCATTAAATAATTTTAGCAAGGCAGGGATAGATTCCTCGGGATTAGATATATAAAACAGTAAATCATCAGCGTAAAGAGAAATCTTATGAATGGTCTCATTCACAAGAATCCCATGAATATCTTTAGCTTCATGAAGAGCAATAGCAAGGGGTTCTAATATTAAGTTAAATAACAAAGGACTTAATGGACAACCTTGTCTTGTCCCCCGTGAAAGATGAAGAAAAAAGGGATCTACAGTTATTAGTAATAACAGTAGCAATAGGAGCTTTATATATCATTCTAATCCAATTATTAAAATTAACAGCAAAACCAAATTTCTCTAAAACATTAAATAAATATTTCCATTCAACTCGATCGAACGCTTTTTCAGCATCCAAAGAGACGACGTATTGTGGAGTTTTAAAAGAAGAACGTATATAATATTAAATAATCTCCGAATATTTGAAAAGGAATAACGACCCTTTATAAAGCCTGTTTGATCTTTAAAAATATTTTTACCCAAATTATTTTCCAACTGATTGGCCATTATCTTTGACAGGATCTTAGCATCAACATTCAATAATGAAATAGGTCTATATGAGGCACAAACAGTAGGATCTTTATCCTTTTTAAGAATTAAAGAAATAGAAGCCTCATAAAAAGTAGAGGATAAATCATCTTTCACAAAAGAGTCCTTAAACATTTCCAACATATACGGAGAGAGCAATTTTCCAAATTTTTTATAAAATTCTACAGGGTAGCCATCAAGTCCAGGGGCCTTACTGGATTACATTGAAAAATTAGCTTTATGAATTTCGGCTTCAGTAACTTGGGCATCAAGAGTTTTTTGATCCTCAACAGAAATTTGAGGAAAAACAATCTTTCGTAAAAAAGCATTCATTTTAGAAAAATCTACTGGAAATTGAGATTTATAAAGCTCAGTATAAAAATCTTGAAAACCCGTATTAATTTCTTCATATTCCCAAGCCAGGGTACCATCTTTCCTACAGATTTTCAAAATTTGCCTTTTGGCTCTGGCCGTTTTTAATTGAGATGCAAGCAGTTTGTTATTTTTATCTCCAAACATATAAAATTGACTTTTTAGCTTAAGCAAGTAGCCTTCAATAGGATGAGTTAATAATAAATTATATTGTGATTGAAGTTCCACCCTTTGTTTAAATAAATCAATATTAGGGAACTCGCATAAATATTATCTAAATCTTTAATTTGTTTTGAAATATTATCTAATTCTACTTTAGTCTGTTTTTTAAGCTTAGCTGAATAAGAAATGATCTGATTTTAGTAGGGGTTTTTTGTGTCACCATATTTTTCAATCTTTAAACATTTTTTTGAGACATTGTAAGTGTTACCTACTTCGATGTACTCTTGTTATTTTGGATAATAATAATAAAAAGATTTGAAAAGAAAGACCCTATTTACCCATGAGCCTTTCTTAAACAATGGAACATTAGCTATCATCCAATCCTCTGGCATCTCACCTGTGGCTAAGGACATTATAAATACCTCTGCTAGGACCCCTGCAATTTGGTGAGGGTTCTTCATGGTGGATGCTGCCTTCTTGAGTCATCACCTCTTGAAGATGTCCTTGATGATGGAGCTGGCTGAAGTCTACAACCCTCTGCAGCCTCTTGCAATCCTGTACATTACAGCCTCAATACCTGACTGTGATACAATCAGTCAGAATGCTCGCCACTATATATCTATAGAAGTTTGTGAAAGTCTTTGGTGACAAACAGAATCTCCTCAGACTTCCAACAAAGTAGAGTCGCTGGTGTGCCTTCTTCGTTAACAGACATATTACCTCACAGTAGTGTTATTTTTGCTCTTTTGCAGAGAAGATGGCACCAGCAAAATTCCTGAGGGAGAGAATGTTGATGGCAGCTCCAGCAACAAACAATCCACTGGAGGACCTTGAACAGTATCATTGGCGAGAAAGGAATATTTCAGTACAAAACCTTATATTAGGTCAACACAAATCATTGACAGTTCTTTCTCCGCCCACCCTGCCACCCCTCCCCCCCCATTCACAGGTGCTGTCTGACCTGCCGAGTTCCTCCAGCGTTATGTACAGTTTTTAGATTCCAGCATCTGCAGTCTCTTCTGTTTACATGTCATCCAGTGTACTGGTTTACAGGGCCATGACCTTCTCAGCAAATGCAATTCCAGAGAGATCCCTGTCCTGTATACTTTGCTTCCAAGTTCTTGGATCAGTCAGGAAGAGAAGTGTCCTTCTTTATTTGTATGTAGAGGGATATGTCCGTTTACTCATTTTGTCCCAGTTGTCTATACTTCTTACCTGAGGTGATTCCACTTCATGTGTTACATATAGAACATACTTTGAGCAAACAACAATGCAGCATTGGACAGGCCCTTTGGCCCACAATCTAGGGCTGATCTTGATGTCAATTAATTCTAAACTGGTGAGAGTAGAAGTGACAGGCTTTGGCTCATTCAGGCTTCGGCAAACTAAGTGGGTTGGTGGACCTCGTTTTTGATTTTTCTTTGCATTTTCTTTGAGGAATCAAAAGCATGTCTGTAGGGTCAGTGCTTTGCTCTGGGTGTCAGATGTGGGAATCCTGGGAATCTCCCAGTCTCCCAGATGGCCACATCTGTGCCAGGTGCACCGAGATGCAGCTCCTGAGAGACCGTGTTAGGGATCTGGAGCTGCGGCTCACTGACCTACAGCTTATTAGGAAAAGTGAGCGGGAGATAGAGATCAGCTACAGGGAGTTGGTCACCCCAAGGCTGCAGGAGTTAGACAATTGGGTGACTGTCAGGGAAGCGAAGAGAAGAGCTCAGATAGTGGAGAGCACTCCTGTGGCCATTCCCCTCAGTAATCGTTATCTCATTTTGGATGCTGTTGAGGGGGATGACCTGACAGAGGATGACCACAGCGATCGGGTCTCTGGCACTGAGCCTGGTTCTGTGGTGCAGAAGGGAAAGAGGAAGATGAGGAATGTGGTAGTCATAGGGGATTCCATAGTGAGGGGAACAGACAGGAGATTCTGTGAGCCTGATAGAGATACCCGCATGGTGTGCTGCCTCCCGGGTGCCAGGGTACAGGATGTCTCAGATCGGGTGCAGAGTATTCTGAAGGGAGAGGGTGAACAGCCAGAAGTCTTGGTAAGTGTTAGTACCAATGACATAGGTAGAAAAAGGGAGAAGGTCATGAAGAGAGAATTCAGGGGGTTAGGTAGGAAGCTGAAAAGCAGGACCTCCAGGGCAGTAATCTCAGGATTGCTGCCTGTGCCACATGCCAGCGAGTGCAAGAATAATATGATTAGGTGTATTAATGTGTGGCTGAGAGGCTGGTGTAGGGGATAGGGCTTCAAATTCCTCAATCATTGGGGCCTCTTCTGAGGGAGGTACAACCTATACAAAAAGAATGGGTTACACCTGAACCCAAAGGGGTCTAATATCCTAGAGCTGTTAGGGAGGGTTTAAACCAATTTGACAGGGGGATGGGAACCATAATGATAGGGCTGAGGAAGGGGGAAACAGAAATAAATCAAAGATAGCATGCAACAGAGATGATAGAAAGGGCAGGCAGGAGATGAGTCATAATCACAGTTGGTGGGATGATTTACAGGGCAATAGAGGCGTGGTGTAGGTAAAACAGAAAGCAACAAAGACTGGACTGAAAGTGTTATATTTGAATGCACACAGCATAAGAAATAAAATGGACGATCTTGAAATTCAGCTACTGATAGGCAAGTATGACGTTGTGGCCATCTCTGAAACTTGGCTAAAGGATGGCTGCCATTGGGAGCTGGACATCCGAGGATATACGGTGTGTCGGAAAGATAGGTTAGTAGGCAGAGGGAGTGGTGTGGCCCTGTGTATAAGAAATAATATTAAATCATTAGAAAGGGATGACCTAGGATCCGAAGGTGTAGAGTCTCTATGGGTTGAGTTAAGAAATGGCAAGGGTAAAAGGACCCTAATGGCAGTTGTATACAGGCCTCCAAACAGCAACCGGGATGTGGATTACAAATTACAGCAGGAGATAGAAAAGGCGTGTCAGAAGGGCAATGTCATGATAATCGTTGGGGATTTTAACATGAAAGTGGATTGGGAAAACTAGGTCAGTACTGGACCTCAAGAGAGAGAATTTGTAGAATGTCTAAGGGAGGCTTTTTAGAACATCTTGTTGTTGAGCCCACTAGGGGATTGGCTGTGGGTGTTGTGCAATGATCTGGAGGTGAAAAGAGAGCTTGAAGTTAAGGAACCCTTTGGGAACAGTGATCACAATATGATCAAGTTCACATTGAAATATGAGATGGAAAAATTAAAATCCAATGTGTCAGTATTTCAGTGGAATAAAGGAAATTACAATGAAATGAGAGAGGAACTGGCCAAAGTTGACTGGAAAGGGACACTAGCAGGAAGAACAGCAGAGCAGCAATGGCTGGAGTTTCTGTGAAAAATGAAGGAAGTGTGAGATAGATATATTCCAAATAAGAAGAAATTTTCAAATGGAAGAAGGACACTACTGTGACTGACAAGTGAAATCAGAACCAAAGTAAAAGCAAAAGAGAGGGCCAAAGGAAGCCAAAGCTAGTGGGAATACAGAGTATTGGGAAGCTTTTAGAAACTTGCAGAAGGAAACTAAGAAGGTCATTAGGAGGGAAAAGATGAATTATGAAAGGAAGCTGGCGACTAATATCAAAGAAGATACTAAAAGCTTTTTTAAATATATAAAGGGTAAAAGAGAGTTCAAGGGTAGATATAGGACCAATACAAAATGACACTGGAAATATTGTAATGAGAGATGCAGAGATGGCAGAGGTGGCATATTTTGCATCAATCTTCACAGTGGAAGACATCTGTAGTCTACTGGACATTCAAGAGTGTCAGGGAAGTGAAGTATGTGCATTGAAAATTACGACTGAGAAAGTGCTCAGGAAACTTAATGGTCTGAGGGTGGATAAATCTCCTGGACCTGATGGAATGCACCCTCAGGTTCTGAAGAAGGTAGCTGGAGAGACTGTGGAGGCATTAACAATGATCTTTCAAGAATATATTAGATTCTGTCATTGTACTGGATGACTGGAAAATTGCAAATGTTACTCTGCTATTTAAGAAGGGTGGGAGACAGCAGAAAGGAAACTATAGACTTGTTAGCCTGACATCAGTGGTTGGGAAGTTATTGGAATTGATTGTTAGGGATGAGATTATGAAGAACCCGGAGGCACATGACAAGATAGGCCAAAGCCAGCATGGTTTCCTGAAAGGAAAATCCTGCCTGACCAACCTACTTCAATTTTTTGAGGAAATTACTAGAAGGATAGACAAAGGAGATGCAGTAGATGTGGGGTACTTGGATTTTCAGAAGGCCTTTGACAAGGTGCTGCACATGAGGCTACTTAGGAAGATAAGAGCCCATGGAATTACAGGGAAGTTACCAGCATGGGTGGAGCATTGGCTGATTGGCAGAAAACAGAGAATGGGAATAAAGGGATCCTATTCTGGCTGGCTGCCGGTTACCAGTGGAGTTCCACAGGGGTCGGTGTTGGGACCGCTGCTTTTTACAACATATGTCAATGATTTGGACTATGGGATTAATGGATTTGTGGCTAAATTTGCCGATGATACAAAGATAGGTGGAGGAGCAGGTATTGTTGAGGAAACAGAGAGCCTGCAGAGAGGCTTAGATAGTTTAGGGGAATGGGTAAAGAAGTGGCAAATGAAATACAATGTTGGGAAGTGTATGGTCATGCACTTTGGTGGAAGAAATATATGAGCAGACTATTATTTAGATGGGGAGAGAATTCAAAATGCAGAGATGCGAAGGGACTTGGGAGTCCTTGTGCAAAATACCCTAAAGGTTAACCTCCAGGCTGAGTTAGTGGTGAAGAAGGCGAATGCAATGTTGGCATTCATTTCTAGAGGTGGAGAACATAAGAGCAGAGATGTGACATTGAGGCTCTACAAGGCATTTGTGAGACCACATTTGGAGTACTGTGTGCAGTTTTGGGCTCCTTATTTTAGAAAGGATATTCTGACATTGGAGAGGGTTCAGAGAAGATTCATAAGAATGATTCCAGGAATGAAAGGGTTACCATATGAGGAACATCTGGCAGCTCTTGGGCTGTATTCCCTGGACTTCAGGAGAATGAGTGGGGATCTCATAGCAACTTTCCGAATGTTGAGAGGCCTGAAAAGATTAGATATGGCAAAGCTATTTCCCATGGTAGGGGAGTCTAGGACAAGAGGGCACGACTTCAGGTTTGAAGGACGTCCATTTAGAACTGAGATGCGAAGAAATTACTTTTGTCAGAGGGTGGTAAATCTGTGGAATTTGTTGCCACGAGCGGATGTGGAGGTCAAGTCATTGGGCGTATTTAAGGCAGAGATAGATAGGTTCTTGATTAGCCAGGGCATCAAAGGGTATGGGGAGAAGGCAGGGGAATGGGGATGACTGGAAGAATTGGATCAGCCCCTGATTGAATGGTGGAGCAGACTCGATGGGACGAATAGCCTACTTCTGATCCTATATCTTATGGTCTTATGGTCTTAAATGTCGTCTTCCTGTGTATCATCCATATCTCTCCATTCCCTTCATATTCATGGATCGATCTAAAAACCTCTTAAGATCCACCAAACTACTGTTCCACTACTATCCTAGTAACCCATTCCAGGCACCTGTCACACTCTGTATAAAAATCTTTCCCCTCACCTCACCTTTAAGCTTCCCTCCCTAACCATAAAAAGATGTCCTCTGGTGGTTGATATCTGGGGGAGAAGATTCTGACTGTCTACCCTCTCTATGCCTCTCAGAATTGTAAACACCTCTATCAGGTCTCCCATCAGCCTCTGAAGCTCTAGGGAGAAGGACTCAAGTTTGTCCAACCTTGCCTTATAGGCCAAACCCTGTAATTCAGGTAGATTCCAGCATCTGCAGCCTGTTGTGTCTCATAAAATAGTCTGGCCACTTGTTTTTAGAACATCTCAGTCTCCAAATTTCTAGACAAATGCTTTTTCTCTTGTCAGTGTTTAGTGTGCCATATCTTTCATCAAAGTTTGAGGAAGAACTGCATGTTAGTGGAGACACGGTTGTTTTGTTCCTTCTCTCCCTCCTATTATGCACTACCCCTTGCATCTTGTTTAAGTATCAATTAGTTAATGTGGGTTATGGGTTTATTAGGAGTTGGCATAAGGGGTGAGAGAAGGAGATATGTGGTGAGTTGTTGGAGAGAGTTAAATCTGATCAGAATGTGAAGGGAGACTTAAGGGAGTGAATCATAGAGTCATCCCATACAGATGCAGGTCCTCCAGCCCAACTGTGCCTATGCCACCCATTCACTCCTATGTGAATCCCATTTTATTCTCCTTACACCAGATGACACCACCAACCCACCCCCCCCCCCCACCACCCCCGCCACCTACATACGCAGGGTTATTTACGGAGACCAATTAACCTACCATCCTGAACATCTCTGGGAACACCCAGGTGGCCACAGGGAGAACTTGCAAACTTCATACAGACAGCACCAGAGGTCGGGTTTGAACCTCAGTCTCTGGAACTGTGAGGCAGCGGCTGCCTGCCTGAATCTGTACGGAATTTGTAGTTTTGTGGCAACAGTACAGTGCAAGGCATAAAAATTTCTACAAGTTGCAATAAAAAGTACAAAAGAGGAATAGTGAGATAGTGTTCATGGGTTCATAGATTGTTCAGAAATCTGATGGTAGGGAAGGAGCTGTTTCTAAAATGTTGAGTGTGGGTCTTCAGGCTCCTACATTTCCTCCCTGACAGCAGTAATTAGAAGAGGGCATGTCTGGTTAGTGAGGGTCCTCAGTGATGATCCTTCTTGAAGCTTCACCTCTTGAGGATGACCTGAATAGTGTGTTCTCCTGACTTCCCCTTCCTGAAGTTCACAATCAACTCCTTGGTCTTGCTGATATTGGGTGTGAGGTTGTTGTTGCAACACCACTCAACCAGCTGACCTACCTCGCTCATGTACACCTCCTCACTGTCATCTGAGATTCTGACAACAACAGCAGCGTCATTGGCAAATTTATAGATGGCACTTGAGCTGGGCCTAATGACACAGAAGAAATTCCAGAGGCTGGGACTGAAGCATCTCGAAGGAGCATGTAGAATTGTGGGTGAGGAATTCCCTTAAGGTTGTAGGGTCGGACAGATTTCAGAGATAGGAACTGGTAAAATAGTAGGAGAAAAATGGTAGAATTAGAATTTTAACACATTCAGTTTTATTGAGGAGAGTTACTGGAACGAGGGTCCCTTGTCTGGTGGGACTGCGTGATATTAAAACTTATCTTTCCACTGTTTTTATTTATGCTCACAGTAACATTCTGGGCTCAGATCCTGTGCTTCTGGCACTTGTGCCCTATGATCTGACAAGCATTGCAATGACTCACACAAGAACAATCACACTTATGTTCTCACTGCCACCATTGAGCATTGTGTCTACCTGGACTCTGCCTTCAGCTTTTGTGGCTTGGGTTTTGAAGCTGGGAAAATCAGTCCTCGTGCCCCTGAAATAGTAGCCTCCAACCTAATCGTATGAACATCAATTTCTCTAATTTCAGGTAATTCCTCCCGTGTTTCTCTCTCTTCCCATTCCCCATTCTGGCTCCCCTCTTACCCCTTCTCTTCTCCTCTACTGCCTATCACCTCCCTCTGGTGCTTCTCCTTCCTTTCCCACATGGTCCACTCTGTTCTCCTGTCCAGCACTTTGTGTGTGTTGCTCTGGATTTCCAGTATCTGCAAAATCTCTTGTGTTTATGATCAGTAGAAATATTTTTACTTACGTAGCCCCCTCACCGAGCTCGTAAGCAAACTTGGCTTGTTAGCCAACTCAGCAGTGAGAAGGCCACCATTCATAAACAATATACGTCCAGGGTCAGTATGATTTGGGCTTCAACCAAACAGGAATGTTGCAATGTTCCAGTTAAAGGAACCTCGACTGGAGTGAATGCTGTATAAATAGTGCCCATACACAGTTATCGGTTGGCAAGAAATAACAAATCATACACTGCATAAAATTATAAAGAAAGTATATTTACCAATTTCAGCTTTATCAAACAATTATTAAGAGAAAGAAAAAAAATAAAAGAGCCCATTATGGTTAAACCACTCTAAATATTCACACAACATTGGAGCTCATATCTTCCAAACTGGGTATTCTTACTCACGTGCTGCATCCACAGTCTGTGTGAAAACACCCACCATGTTTTCAAATTCCCCTCGAGAACCATCTCCAGCAAACTCTCTCTCTCTCTTTCTCTCTCTCGAGTATTGCCCTTCGTCTTTGAAGCCATTCATCTGCACAAAGCAATCCTTGCAATGGGGACTCTCCTTCCCATGGCATTCTGAGGCATCTTCCCTTCTGTTCTCTGCGGCTCCCGCCAAAAAGACCCCAAACCAGACTACTGTCCATCACAAATCTCTCTCCACCCCGCTCTCTTCAGAACTTTCTCCTGATTCCTCCATCCTGATTGGCTGACACAATATTCCTAAGTTGAACAGCAAGGCTCCTTATCTTTAGCTGAAACCAAAACATTCTACCAGCAGGACACACTGCTTTTGCAGAAACTGCTGAAATGAAATGCCTACAGCGTACCAGTAGAAATCGTAACCAGGGCATTACACTCTTCCGGCGATTCA